>NC_135805.1:4273613-4573613 GCF_964213995.1 Mustelus asterias | reverse complement strand
GCCTGGATTGAGTGGCATGCCTTATGAGGATAGGCTGAGGGAGCTCGGTCTTTTCTCCTTGGAGAGACGAAGGATGAGAGGAGACCTAATAGAGTTGTATAAGATGTTGAGAGGCATAGATCGGGTGGACTCTCAGAGGCTTTTTCCCAGGGTGGAAATGGCTGCTACGAGAGGACACAGGTTTAAGGTGCTGGGGGGTAGGTACAGGGGAGATGTTAGGGGTAAGTTTTTCACACAGAGGGTGGTGGGCGAGTGGAATCGGCCGCTGTCAGTGGTGGTGGAGGCGAACTCAATAGGGTCTTTTAAGAGACCCCTGGATGAGTACATGGGACTTAATAGGATGGAGGGTTATAGATAGGCCTAAAAGGTAGGGATATGTTCGGCACAACTTGTGGGGCCGAAGGGCCTGTTTGTGCTGTAGTTTTTCTATGTTCTTCTATGTTCTATATCAGGAATGAGGACTTTGGTTGGTTTTAGCTTAGTCGCCTGGTCCATCTGGTTTCATTCCTTTGAGGCTTTGTTGTGGTTAGGTAGCACTGAGTAGTTTGCTAGGCCATTGACTGCATTGCTGTGGATCTGTAGACCAGACCAGGGAAGGGTGGCAGATATCCTTCTCTGAACCAGATGGGTTTTTATGGTCTCTTGGCTTTATTTATTGTTGAATTGCAATTCCCCTGCTTGTGGAGTATATACAGTAAGAAGTTTCCCAACACCAGGTTAAAGTCCAACAGGTTTAACATGTGGAGTATATAGCGGTGAGGATTGAATGTGTGAGAAGCTGGAAGCTGCAGTGGGAGTGAGAACATTTCCAGAGGCTCCTTGACTAAACTGACCACAAACATGGCGCCCAGGTGGATTCCCACTGCCATTCCCACACAGAGAAAAATCACCAACAGCTCCATTCTCTCTCCCGGAACCATTAAACAGTGGGGCCGGGGACCTGCCAGCCCAGGGGCGGGGTCATACCGGGGACCTGCCAGCCCGGGGACCTGCCAGCCCAGGGCGGGGTCATACCGGGGACCTGCCAGCCCGAGGGCCCTGCCAGCCCGGGGCGGGGTCATACCGGGGACCTGCCAGCCCGGGGGCCCTGCCAGCACGGGGCGGGGCCAGCCCGGGGACCTGCCAGCCCGGGGCGGGGCCAGCCCGGGGACCTGCCAGCCCGGGGACCTGCCAGCCTGGGGTCCTGCCAGCCCGGGGCGGGGTCAGACCGGGGCCCTGCCAGCACGGGGTGGGGTCAGACCGGGGCCCTGCCAGCCCGGGGGTGGGGTCTGACCGGGGCCCTGCCAGCCCGGGGGCGGGGCCAGCCCGGGACCCTGCCAGCCCAGGGCGGGGTCATACCGGGGCCCTGCCAGCCCGGGGACCTGCCAGCCCGGGGACCTGCCAGCCCGGGGCAGGGTCAGCCCGGGGTCCTGCCAGCCCGGGGACCTGCCAGCCCGGGGACCTGCCAGCCCGGGGTTGGGGTCAGACCGGGGCCCTGCCAGCCCGGGCGGGGTCAGCCCGGGGACCTGCCAGCCCAGGGCGGGGTCAGCCCGGGGTCCTGCCAGCCCGGGGACCTGCCAGCCCGGGACACTGCCAGCCCGGGGCGGGGTCAGCCCGGGGTCCTGCCAGCCCGGGGACCTGCCAGCCCGGGGGTGGGGTCAGACCGGGACCCTGCCAGCCCGGGGGTGGGGTCAGCCCGGGGACCCTGCCAGCCCGGGGCGGGGTCAGCCCGGGGACCTGCCAGCCCAGGGCGGGGCCAGCCCGGGGACCTGCCAGCCCGGGGACCTGCCAGCCCGGGGGTGGGGTCAGCCCGGGGACCTGCCAGCCCGGGGGTGGGGTCAGACCGGGACCTGCCAGCCCGGGGCACTGCCAGCCCGGGGACCTGCCAGCCCGTGGCGGGGTCAGACCGGGGACCTGCCAGCCCGGGGACCTGCCAGCCCGGGGACCTGCCAGCCTGGGGACCTGCCAGCCCGATGACCTGCCAGCCGGGGGCGGGGTCAGCCCGGGGGCGGGGTCAGACCGGGGGCGGGGTCAGCCCGGGGGTGGGGTCAGACCGGGGACCTGCCAGCCCGGGGCGGGGTCAGCCTGGGGATGGGGTCAGCCCGGGGGCGGGGTCAGACCGGGGGCGGGGTCAGACCGGGGGCGGGGTCAGCCCGGGAACCTGCCAGCCCAGGGGCGGGGTCAGCCCGGGGACCTGCCAGCCCAGGGGCGGGGTCAGCCCAGGGGCGGGGTCAGCCTGGGGGCGGGGCCAGCGCTGGGGTGGGGTTAGCCCGGGGGCGGGGTCAGCACGGGGACCTGCCAGCCCAGGGACGGGGTCAGACCGGGGACCTGCCAGCCCAGGGGCGGGGTCAGCCCGGGGGCGGGGTCAGCACGGGGACCTGCCAGCCCAGGGACGGGGTCAGACCGGGGACCTGCCAGCCCAGGGGCGGGGTCAGCCTGGGGGTGGGGTCAGCCCGGGGGTGGGGTCAGCCCGGGGACCTGCCAGCCCAGGGGCGGGGTCAGCCTGGGGCGGGGTCAGACCGGGGCAGGGTCAGCCTGGGGCGGGGTCAGACCGGGGACCTGCCAGCCCGGGGCGGGGTCAGCCCGGGGGTGGGGTCAGCCCGGGGGTGGGGTCAGCCCAGGGACCTGCCAGCCCGGGGCGGGGTCAGCCCAGGGACCTGCCAGCCCGGGGCGGGGTCAGCCCGGGGCGGGGTCAGCCCGGGGACCTGCCAGCCCGGGGCGGGGTCAGCCCGGGGCGGGGTCAGACCGGGGAACTGCCAGCCCGGGGCGGGGTCATACTGGAGCGGGGTCAGACCGGGGCGGGGTCAGACCGGGGCGGGGTCAGACCGGGGCGGGGTCAGCCCGGGGCGGGGTCATACCGGGGCGGGTTCATACCGGGGCGGGGTCAGCCCAGGGACCCTGCCAGCCCGGGGCGGGGTCAGACCGGGGACCCTGCCAGCCCGGGGCGGGGTCAGACCGTGGACCCTGCCAGCCCGGGGCGGGGACAGCCCAGGGACCCTGCCAGCCCGGGGCGGGGACAGCCCAGGGACCCTGCCAGCCCGGGGCGGGGACAGCCCAGGGACCCTGCCAGCCTAGGGGCGGAGTCAGCCCGGGACCCTGCCAGCCCGGGGCGGGGTCAGCCCGGGGACCTGCCAGCCTAGGGGCGGAGTCAGCCCGGGGGCCCTGCCAGCCCGGGGCGGGGTCAGCCCAGGGACCCTGCCAGCCTAGGGGTGGAGTCAGCCCGGGGGCCCTGCCAGCCTGGGGCGGGGACAGCCCAGGGACCCTGCCAGCCTAGGGGCGGAGTCAGCCCGGGGGCCCTGCCAGCCCGGGGCGGGGACAGCCCAGGGACCCTGCCAGCCTAGGGGCGGAGTCAGCCCGGGGGCCCTGCCAGCCCGGGGCGGGGACAGCCCAGGGACCCTGCCAGCCTAGGGGCGGAGTCAGCCCGGGGGCCCTGCCAGCCCGGGGGTGGGGTCAGACCGGGCCGGGACCAGCCCGGGGCCCTGCCAGCCCGGGGCGGGGTCAGCCCAGGGTGGGTTTAAATTGGGGGCGGGGTCATACCGGGGCCCTGCCAGCCTGGGGCGGGGTCAGCCTGGGGCAGGGTCAGACCGGGGCGGAGTCAGCCCAGGGGCCCTGCCAGCTCGGGGCGGCGTCAGCCCAGGGTGGGTTTAAATTGGGGGCGGGGTCATACCGGGGCCCTGCCAGCCTGGGGCGGGGTCAGCCTGGGGCAGGGTCAGACCGGGGCGGAGTCAGCCCAGGGGCCCTGCCAGCTCGGGTGCGGGGTCAGCCCGGGGCCCTGCCAGCCCGGGGGTGGGGTTAGCCTGGGGCACTGCCAGCCTGGGGGCAGGGTCATTGCGGGGCCCTGCCAGCCCGGCTGCGGGGTCATCCTGGGGCCCTGCCAGTCCAGGGGTGGGGTTAGTGCTCGGACTAGCCTGGGGGCGGAGCCAGCCTGGGGGCGGAGTCGGACCCGGATGGTCAGTGCCAACCTGGGCGTGGGCCAGGACAATTTGAGGTGGGGCCAGGCAGCCTGGGGGCGGGGCCAGAGCCAGTCTGGGGGCGGGGCCAGGACAATTTGAGGTGGGGCGGGGCCAGAGCCAGCCTGGGGGCGGGGAAAGGCTGCCTGGGGGCGGTGAAAGG
Organism: Mustelus asterias; assembly: GCF_964213995.1. Classification (NCBI taxonomy): domain Eukaryota; kingdom Metazoa; phylum Chordata; class Chondrichthyes; order Carcharhiniformes; family Triakidae; genus Mustelus; species Mustelus asterias. Next base: position 4,569,521 of record NC_135805.1, on the reverse strand, counting down.
CTGCCTGGGGGCGGGGTCAGGACAATTTGAGGTGGGGCGGGGCCAGAGCCAGCCTGGGGGCGGGGCCAGAGCCAGCCCGGGGGCGGGGCCAGGACAATGTGAGGTGGGGCCAGGCAGCCTGGGGGCGGGGCCAGGACAATTTGAGGTGGGGCGGGGCCAGAGCCAGCCCGGGGGCGGGGCCAGAGCCAGCCCGGGGGCGGGGCCAGAGCCAGCCCGGGGGTTGAAAGCTGGGGGCTGGAGAGTTGTTGTGCGGTTGCGCGCGAGGGAAGGCGGACGCAGTGGGGGAGAGCGGCGGGCTAACGGTCAGTGCGCGAGCCGCTGTGTGAGCTCCGGCCGGTAACTATGGGTAACCGGGTGGCCCGGGAGGACTTCGAGTGGGTTTACACCGACCAACCGCACACCGAGCGCAGGAAGGAGATACTCGGTAAGGAATAACGGCCACTGGGGCTGGGGGAGCCGCTTCCTCACCGTCAGGCGGCACGGTCCCGGCTGCAGTCAATGGCGGCAAGGCCCGGGGGGGGCTGGGATCCTGCTGTGCTGGCGGATGTTGTTGTGGGGGAAGGGGGTGCCGCTGGGGGGGGGAAGGGGGTGCCGCTGGGGGGGGGGAAGGGGGTGCCGCTGGGGGGGGGAAGGGGGTGCCGAGTGGGAGGGGGGGGAAGGGGGTGCCGCCGCCGTGTTGCTGACTGGCTCCGGTTGGTCAGGCTCTGAAATCCCTGGGCTGGTGTGATGTCGGTGCCGGGACGGTGCCATGTTGCTGCCTGCTGGGGAAGTGTGTTTCAAACCCCCCCCTCCCGGTGCTGCAGGGACCCCCCCTCCCGGTGCTGCAGGGACCCCCCCTCCCGGTGCTGCAGGGACCCCCCCTCCCGGTGCTGCAGGGACCCCCCCTCCCGGTGCTGCAGGGACCCCCCCTCCCGGTGCTGCAGGGACCCCCCCTCCCGGTGCTGCAGGGACCCCCCCTCCCGGTGCTGCAGGGACCCCCCCTCCCGGTGCTGCAGGGACCCCCCCTCCCGGTGCTGCAGAGACCCCCTCTCCCGGTGCTGCAGGGACCCCCCCTCCCGGTGCTGCAGGGACCCCCTCTCCCGGTGCTGCAGGGACCCCTTCTCCCGGTGCTGCAGGGACCCCCCCTCCCGGTGCTGCAGGGACCCCCTCTCCCGGTGCTGCAGGGACCCCTTCTCCCGGTGCTGCAGGGACCCCTTCTCCCGGTGCTGCAGGGACCCCCTCTCCCGGTGCTGCAGGGACCCCCTCTCCCGGTGCTGCAGGGACCCCCTCTCCCGGTGCTGCAGGGACCCCCTCTCCCGGTGCTGCAGGGACCCCCCCTCCCGGTGCTGCAGGGACCCCCCCTCCCGGTGCTGCAGGGACCCCCTCTCCCGGTGCTGCAGGGACCCCCTCTCCCGGTGCTGCAGGGACCCCCCCTCCCGGTGCTGCAGGGACCCCCTCCCGGTGCTGCAGGGACCCCCTCCCGGGTCAGACCGGGGGGAGGTTTGGGTTGTTGTGAAACCCCGGGGGGGAAAGGCCGCCAGATGGTGCCCAATGAGGCAGCAACAAGAAGCTGTCCTTTCTCCAGGCTGGAAGAGTCCCGGTGGGATCCGGGTAGCTGTGTGGGGGCCATTGCACATTCCCGGGGCTGAGAGGAGATCTAACACTGTCTGAACTCGGGAATAAAGCGCTCCTGAGCGTTCATGTTGTGGAGAGTCGGGCTGCATGAATCACTAAACCGATTACATTCGGGCCTCTTCTTTCTGTTTCGTGTTTGAGCTGTTTTCCTGAAGTTGGCGGCCACACCCATGGTTGCGAACCGTTATTCTCTCTGGAGGGAGGGCGGACCACCAGCTCATTACAGAAAAAACGCTATTTCCGTTTATAATCCTGTAAGCAGTTCGCCCAGATCACATTCCCCTCTCCCTCCTCCATTCCTGCTCTAACAACTTTTGTCTTTCAAGCATTTTGTAAACTGTTAGCTGTAAGTGACTAATTTCCCGATACAAAGTTATAAGTGTTGAATTTATGGGTGTTGCCAGATTGTTGGTGTTATCATTCCTCCTCGGGTTTCATGTTTATTTAGCAGCAGCTCTTTTCCCACATGGACATATGTGGAAATTGATCTGCAGTTGAACGCTGCTGCATTGTCAGGCAAATTTGCCTTCCAAAATAAGTTACCACCAGGAACTGGGTCACAGCCATTTGGCCCGTGTCAAATGATTTTAAATGTGTGGTTGCATGTTGCTTTCTGGAATAATCGATTTAACAAGGTCTGATTTTTGTAAGGATTTGTTTGGAATTCTTGTGCTTGGCTGTTCCCCCTCCTTTTTGGGGAGCTGCCCCTTTTACTTTGTCCTGATTTAATCTGAGTTTATTTACTTGGTTTGGTTTGACCTAAAAAGAGGACAAATCCTGTCAGTTTGGGCATACAGCTGGTATGTGACTTGGGATTCAAACAGCTAGATCTTTTTGAGCATTTGTGATCATGGGAGCACTCATTATCTCCAGATCACCTCTTGGAATCCATGTCCTTTCATCCTGTAATTCTGCCCCTGTGCTGGGAAACCGATGTTCCTTCCCTGAAGTTTTTAAGGTAGAGCATCTAGAGATAGGCAAGTTGATGGTGACCAGTAAATTGTAAATGGTTGGCCATTTCCACAGGAAATGGATATTTCAATTCCTTGATGCAGTGAGTTGGCAGTGCAAAGGTGGCCCAGAAAAGTGCACATGAATGCAGGTACTTAATTACTTTGACATAAATTGTACAATATTGTAGCACCAGCCAGCATATTGGAAATCTCTATTCTTTAGCAGGAAGAAAATGATGTGTTTGGTGTAACTGCCTTGACTGTGGGTTGCTTCCATTGGGGAAAATAGAAATAGCTTGTGGTGTTGTGTAGACATTTTTACACTGGTTAGTTCATAGTCAGGGTTTAACATCTCAGAAGCATTTTGGCCCATGTCTGCACTGACCATCAAGCATCTATCTATTCTAATCCAGTTCCACAGACCTTGGTACGTAGCCTTTGTACGCTATGGTATTTCAGGTGATCATAAATGCTCCTTAAACATTGACTGTTTCTGCTTCTGCCCTTCAGTGAGATCCAGATTCTCACGACCCTCCAGGTGAAAATGGTTTCCTCAGATCCCCTCTCTCCTGCCCCTTCACTCGGTGGTGGTTGTGGGTTTGGAAGATGATCCTAAGGAACATGAGAACTAGGAGCAGGATTAGGCCATCTGGCCCCTCGAGCCTGCTCTGCCATTCAATAAGATCATGGCTGATCTTTTTGTGGACTCGGCTCCACTTACCCACCCACTCACCATAACCCTTAATTCCTTTACTGTTCAAAAATTTATCTATCCTTGCCTTAAAAACATTCAATGAGGTAGCCTCAACTGCTTCACTGGGCAGGGAATTCCTAAATCTGCCTCCCCTTATTATCAAGGAACCTTGATTTCCTGCCATACTTCTTGTAGATGATGTACACAGCTGCCGTTGTTGGCTGGGGATTGAATGTTTGTTGAAGGGTAGCAGCCACAGGGCTGCTTTGTCTGGAACGGTTTCAAGCTGCTTGTGGTGGTAGCACAGCACTTAACCAGGCAAGTAGAGAGTATTCCATTGCACTCCTGAATTGTAGATGGTGAACACGATTTGAGAAGTTAGGAAGGAGTTATCTGTTGCAGGGTTCCTAGTCTTCGATCTACTTTGGTAGCCATTGTATTAACATGGCTTGCCCAGTTCAGTTGCTGGTCAATGGTAACTCCCTGGATATTAGTGGGGGATTTCGTGATAATGCCATTGAATGTCTTGGTGATGGCTATATCCTTTTTCTGGAGATGGTCATTCCTGACATTGCAAATGTTGCCATTTTTGTCCTAGTCTTGCTGCTTTTGTGCCTTAACTGATTCAGTATCTTGGGAGTTGAGTCCAAACGTTTCTGATTTTTAAGAAGAAATTAGATATAGCTCTTTAGGGCTAAAGGGATATGGGGGGTGATCAGGATACTGAATTTTATGATCAAAATGAATGGCAGAGCAGGCTTGTGCTGCGAGGCAGCAGTGCTTGCTGCTGTGATGCCCCAAAGAAGGGGCTTTGCATTGGTCAGGATTCGAACACCGGCCTCACTGTAGTGGGATCCCTCTTTTTAACTCCACTGGGCTTATTTTGGGTTGGGTTCTCCGTCACCCAAACCCCACCAATGCCCGAGTGATTCTCTCTTGCCGATGGAACAATGGCCACCTTGCGTCTACTTCACTAGAGTAGCGCTCCCAAGAGAGAGAAAAGGAAACTGCTGCCTATCCACTACCTGGCAGCCTTTCCTGAGTGGGCGGTTTCGAAGCGCCCAGGGTACCCTCAGTTTTAGACTCTGGAATTATGGTAAGGAATATTTATATTGTGACTTAGTCAGAGATCATTGGTGAGAAATTGAAAAGATCAAAACGGACTCCAGAGAGAGTCCACCAAACACCAGGAAAACAGCACACCATGCCTTATGCTCTATAAGACTATAAGCTATGGAAGGAATACTAAAACGGACACCTTGGAATTCTTACTTTATACAAGTTTACCAGTGTCTTCAACTATGAAAGGTGCATGCAAAAGCCCCCCCACTTTCCCCAAAACCTCATCCACTATGATGATCTCAGGAACTTCGCGAATTACCAGGGGATACTCTCAATCCTAGTTTAAATTGCTCAGTGGGCTTCAGGCTGGGTACTGGAGACGACCGAGTGGAGAGTGCTGTCATGTAGTTCTCAGCAAAAATATATTTCAGCAAAAAACAAGGATTGTAAGAAAAGGGAGAACCAGCCGTGGATAACGAAGGAAATAAAGGAGAGTATTAAAATAAAAACAGCTGCGTACAGAGTGGCCAAAAATAGTGGAGAAACAAGTGATTGGGAAAAATCTAAGAAACAACAAAGAGAGACGAAGAAAGCGATAAAGAAAGGAAGGATAGACTATGAAGCTAGGCTAGCAATTAATATAAAAAATGATAGTAAAAGTTTTTATAAATATATAAAAAGGAATAGAGTGGCTAGAGTGAATGTTGGACCCTTGGAGGACGAGAGGGGGGAGTTAATAGTGGGAAATGAGGATATGGCTGAGTCTTTAAATAAGTTTTTTGTGTCGGTCTTCACGGTGGAGGACACTAATAGTTTGCCAAATATTAACGATAGAGGGTTGGCAGCAGGAGAAATACTTAATACAATTAATGTTACCAGAGAGGCAGTGCTGGGTAGACTAATGGGACTGAAGGTGGACAAGTCCCCGGGTCCGGATGGAATGCATCCCAGGGTATTGAAAGAAATGTCAGAGGTAATAGTGGATGCGTTAGTGATTATTTATCAAAACTCGTTGCATTCTGGGGTAGTGCCGGTTGATTGGAAAACGGCTAATGTTACGTCGCTGTTTAAAAAAGGAAGGAGACAAAAGGCGGGTAACTATAGGCCGGTCAGCTTAACGTCTGTAGTAGGGAAAATGCTGGAATCCATTATTAAAGAGGAGATAGCAGGGCATCTGGATAGAAATGGTTCGATCAATCAGACGCAGCATGGATTCATGAGGGGAAAGTCGTGCTTGACGAACATGTTGGATTTTTATGAAGATGTGACTAGGGCGGTTGATGGAGGAGAACCGGTGGATGCGGTGTTTTTGGATTTCCAAAAGGCGTTTGATAAGGTGCCCCATAAAAGGCTGCTGAAGAAGATTAGGGCACATGGAGTTGGGGGTAGTGTGTTAAAGTGGATTGGGGACTGGCTATCCGACAGGAAGCAAAGAGTCGGAATAAATGGGTGTTTTTCCGGTTGGAGGAAGGTAACTAGTGGCGTGCCGCAGGGATCGGTACTCGGGCCGCAACTGTTTACCATTTATATAGATGATCTGGAGGAGGGGACGGAGTGTAGGGTAACGAAGTTTGCAGATGACACAAAGATAAGTGGAAAAGTGAATCGTGTGGAGGACGGAGAAGATCTGCAGAGAGATTTGGACAGGCTGAGTGAGTGGGCGAGGATATGGCAAATGGAGTATAACGTTGAGAAATGCGAGGTTATACACTTTGGAGGAAATAATAATAAATGGGATTACTATCTCAATGGAAACAAATTAAAACATGCTACCGTGCAAAGGGACCTGGGGGTCCTTGTGGATGAGACGCAAAAGCCCAGTCTGCAGGTACAACAGGTGATCAAGAAGGCAAATGGGATGTTGGCCTATATTGCGAGGGGGATAGAATATAAAAGCAGGGATGTCTTGATGCACCTGTACAGGGCATTGGTGAGGCCGCAGCTGGAATACTGTGTGCCGTATTGGTCCCCTTATATGAGGAAGGATATATTGGCATTGGAGGGAGTGCAGAGAAGGTTCACCAGGTTGATACCGGAGATGAGGGGTTTGGATTATGAGGAGAGGCTGAGGAGATTGGGTTTGTACTCGTTGGAGTTTAGAAGGATGAGGGGGGATCTTATGGAGACTTATAAGATAATGCGGGGGCTGGATAGGGTGGAGGCGGAGAGATTCTTTCCACTTAGTAAGGAAGTTAAAACTAGAGGACACAGCCTCAAAATAAAGGGGGGTCGGTTTAAGACAGAGTTGAGGAGGAACTTCTTCTCCCAGAGGGTGGTGAATCTCTGGAATTCTCTGCCCACTGAGGTGGTGGAGGCTACCTCGCTGAATATGTTTAAAGCGCGGATGGATGGATTCCTGATCGGTAAGGGAATTAAGGGTTATGGGGATCAGGCGGGTAAGTGGTACTGATCCACGTCAGATCAGCCATGATCTTATTGAATGGCGGGGCAGGCTCGAGGGGCTAGATGGCCTACTCCTGCTCCTATTTCTTATGTTCTTATGCTGGTCCGAAGAGAAGAGGGGGAGAAATGGCCGGCCTGACCATCCTTTTATATTGTAAACTTGAATTCTTTTTCCAGCCAACTCCGCCCCCCCTTCCAACCGGCAGTTTCCACAGACAAAGGCTTGCTAGGGTTATGTGCAGCTGCGATCTTACAGTCCATAGAGACCAGATGGTCCCATCCCAGGTGATAGGTCCCTTGCTGTCCTGTATTGTTCCATCGGAGATCGTTTAATTGTTTTCCCATTAGGGAAATGGGCTTCTCCTAGCTCTGGGACAAGGCCATTATCACCTGTATTGAGTCCAGACCAGGTGTATTGTCCTGCTGCCGGCCTAGTCTGGTGATGTCGTCAGGTCCTTTTGTTCTGCTGATAACCTAACCAGCAGTCCGTCTGGTTTCTGGCTGCTTGCAATTTTTGGACTGGGCCCCTTCTCACACACACGCAGGCTGGCTGGGCTCACTGACCAGGTCAAGTCCTGCAGTCAAGTGTGGCCACTTTCACAGTTCTTTAGGGTTCAAGTCCTTTTCCCAGCTCATAAAAAAGGCCTGAGTTGCCCGGAAAACTTGCATCACATGGCAGGTGAGAATTCTACCACTGAACCACCACTGTGCACAATTCTGCTCCTATATCTTGTGGTTTCATGATCTTGGTGGAACCCAAACTGAGCATCAGTGAGCAGGTTATTGCTGAGGAAGTGCTGTTAATGACTCCCACTTTCATCACTTTACTGATTGGGAATAGACTGGGACAGGATTTGTCCTGTTTCTTGTTGCTTTAAATGCCAGCTTCTCCATGCTGAAATGCTCCAACCCAGGCAGCATCGTCGTGAATCCTCTGCATCTGCTCTGAGGCATTCACATCCTTCCTATAGCAGTGACCAGAACTGTAACGGTACTCGAGCTGTGGCCTGATGAATCATCACTGCTCTTGTATTCAATATTTAGTTTCAGTATTTTTATGTTAAATACTCAATGTATCATGCCTATATATGCTGTGTTTGTGAACCCAACTCTCCGCTCAGCTGAGGAAGGAGCAGTGTTCAAAGCTCATGGTTAGACGTTAACCTGGTGTTGTCAGACTACTTACTGTGCCCAATGCCAGCATCTCCACACCTTGTATTCTATGCCTTGGCTAATGAAGGCAAGTGTCCTGTATGTAATAAAAAATTGGTTCTAATCTGAAATTGAGAAGTTACTTCCTGATTCCCTGTGGCTTTTATTTTTGATGTGGAGATGCCAGCGTTGGACTGGGGTAAACACAGTAAGAAGTTTAACAACACCAGGTTAAAGTCCAACAGGTTTATTTGGTAGTAAAAGCCACACAAGCTTTCGGAGCTCCAAGCCCCTTCAGGTGAGTGGGAATTCTGTTCACAAACAGAGCATATAAAGACACAAACTCAATTTACATGAATTTTGTAGAAACTTGATGTCTGTGTCGATATGCACGATCTTCTTGGAGATCCTCTTCACTTGGAGCCGGCAGTTTGCGGTGTCGATGGTAGTCATGGTGTGGAGATGCCGGCATTGGACTGGGGTAAACACAGGGGTAAACACAGACATCAAGTTTCTACAAAATTCATGTAAATTGAGTTTGTGTCTTTATATGCTCTGTTTGTGAACAGAATTCCCACTCACCTGAAGAAGGGGCTTGGAGCTCCGAAAGCTTGTGTGGCTTTTGCTACCAAATAAATCTGTTGGACTTTAACCTGGTGTTGTTAAACTTCTTATTTTATTTTTGAGCCATTTGACTTTGAGCTGATCAATTTATGGTTGCTGCAAGTCGTTAACCTTGTATAGCCAAAACAACAATGTTGGAAGGCTGTTGCTCTGGTCAGACTGAACTTTGAACAGAACTATCAATGTTGGATGCAGTACAAGAGTCCCCAAGTTCAGTCATGCTGTGGGTGCAGGGTGCTCAATGAGAAACTTGCAGTCTGATTAGTTACTACATTAATCAGTCAATCACCAATGGGAGCCTCTGATTGCAATCTTGTCTCTATCCCAAAACTGTTTGAACCTGTCTTCACGTAATTCCACTCTTTCCTTCACAGTCAGTATAGACATTCACAACTGGTCTGTCTTCACTTTTTAATATATGTATCAGTGTTGTGCATGCAGCTTCAAGATTGCCCCACACATCACCAGACAGGAGTGAAGCATGGTTTGCTGTTAATTTCTTCCCAAGCTGGTTACTGACTGACTACAGATTTTTGTTTAATCCTGGGCTAAGACTTATCCCCACCTTCAATCCATTAATACTGCTTCCACCTACCTCTGCCCTTGTTCCATCCCACTAACACTGAAACATCTAGTAGATGAACTTTTTCTAACTTGTCCCCTCAAACAAATTGTTGGCACATCAGCCTGTCTGCCTAACTGCCTGAACATATCCAAGTGTGGCAACAATAAGAATTTTGTATCCACATTTCCTTGCCCTGCTTTACACCTGCCCCCTCCCTCCCCTGAACTTGGCTCAGGCCTACCTACACTTCAGAGCTTGCCTAAACCTGTCCACTGTTCAAAGCCTCGAGCCATGCTATACTCCCTTTGAAAGCTGTTGGATGCCAAGTAAATACAAACTGAGTCGGCAAGATAAACTAGATTCCGTTATGACTTGAGTAACTAACAGATCCAATGAAATATTTGGAGCCTGTAACAACAAGTGAGCTGTTGAAACCTGTCAGGAATTTTTAAGTTCCGTGTTGTTGACATGAGAACTAGGGGCAGGAGTAGGCCATCTGGCCCCTCGAGCCTACTTCACCATTCAATAAGATCATGGCTGATCTTTTCATGGATTCAGTAACACTTACCCACGCACTCACCATAACCCTTAATTCCTTTACTGTTCAAAAATTCATCTATCCTTGCCTTAAAAACATTCAATGAGGTAGCCTCAACTGCTTCACTGGGCAGGGAATTCCACAGATTCACAACCCTTTGTGTGAAGAGGTTCCTCCTCAACTCGGTCCCCCTTATTTTGAGGCTGTATCCCCCCCAGTTCTAGTTTCACCCCCCCCGTTCTAGTTTCACCCACCAGTGGAAACAACTTCCCTGCTATCTTATCTATTCCCTTCATAATCTTGTGTTTCTGTAAGATCTCCCCTCATCCTTCTGAATTCCAATGAATATAGCCCCAGTCTACTGTCTCTCCTCATAAGCCAACCCTCAACTCTGGAATCAACCTAGTGAATCTCTGCTGCACCCCCTCCAGTGCCAATATATCCTTTCTCCAGTAAGGAGACCAAAACTGTACACAGTACTCCAGGTGTGGCCTCACCAGCACCTTTATTATACAGCTGCAACATAACATCGCTGTTTTTAAACTCCATCCCTTTAGCAATGAAGGACAAGGATCTGTTCTGGGACCCTTGTTGTTTGTCACTTTCATAAATGACCTGGATGAGGAAGTGGAGGGATGGGTTGGTAAGTTTGCCAACGACATGAAGGTTGGCGGGGTTGTGGATAGTCTGGAGGGATGTCAGAAGTTACAGAGGGACATAGATAGGATGCAAGGCTGGGTGGAGAAGTGGCAGATGGATTTCAGCCCCGGTAAATGTGTAGTGGTCCATTTTGGCAGGTCAAATGGGATGAAGGAGTACAATATAAAGGGAAAGACTTTTAGTACTGTAGAGGATCAGAAGGACCTTGGGGTCTGGGTCCATAGGACTCTAAAATCGGCCCCGCAGGTGGAGGAGTGGTTAAGAAGGCGTATGGTGTGCTGGCCTTTATCAATCGAGGGATTGAGTTTAGGAGTCTGGGGATAATGATGCAGCTATATAAGACCCTCGTCAGACCCCACTTGGAGTACTGTGCTCAGTTCTGGTCGCCTCATTACAGGAAGGATGTGGAAAAGATTGAAAGGGTGCAGAGGCTATTTACAAGGATGTTGCCTGGATTGAGTGGCATGCCTTATGAGGATAGGCTGAGGGAGCTCGGTCTTTTCTCCTTGGAGAGGCGTAGGATGAGGAGACCTAATAGAGGTGTATAAGATGTTGAGAGGCATAGATCGGGTGGACTCTCAGAGGCTTTTTCCCAGGGTGGAAATGGCTGCTACAAGAGGACACAGGTTTACGGTGCTGGGGGCTAGGTACAGGGGAGATGTTAGGGGTACGTTTTTCAGAGGGTGGTGGGCGAGTGGAATTGGCTGCCGTCAGTGGTGGTGGAGGCGAACTCAATAGGGTCTTTTAAGAGACTCCTGGATGAGTACATGGGACTTAATAGGATGGAGGGTTATAGGTAGGCCTAAAAGGTAGGGATATGTTCGGCACAACTTGTGGGGCCGAAGGGCCTGTTTTGTGCTGTAGTTTTCTATGTTTCTAAAATTCCATTTGCTGCCTTAATTACCTGCTCCACCTGCAAACCAACTCCTTGAGATTCCTGCACAAGGACACCCAGGTTCCTCTGCACAGCAGCATCCTGCAATTTTTTACCATTTAAATAATAGTTCATTTTGCTGTTATTCCTACCAAAATGGATGACCTCACATTTACCAACATTGTACTCCATCTGCCAGACCCTTGCCCACTCACTTAGACTATCTATATCCCTTTGCAGACTTTCAGCATAGTTATTGCTGTAATCTGATTTGGTGGTACAGAACAAAGAACAGTACAGCACAGGAAACAGGCCCTTCGGCCCTCCAAGCCTGTGCCGCTCCTTGGTCCAACTAGACCAATCGTTTGTATCTCTCCATTCCCAGGCTGCTCATGTGACTATCCAGGTAAGTCTTAAACGATGTCAGCGTGCCTGCCTCCACCACCCTACTTGGCAGCGCATTCCAGGCCCCCACCACCCTCTGTGTAAAAAAATGTCCCTCTGATGTCTGAGTTATACTTCGCCCCTCTCAGCTTGAGCCCGTGACCCCTCGTGATCGTCACCTCCGACCTGGGAAAAAGCTTCCCACTGTTCACCCTATCTATACCCTTCATAATCTTGTATACCTCTATTAGATCTCCCCTCATTCTCCGTCTTTCCAAGGAGAACAACCCCAGTCTACCCAATCTCTCCTCATAGCTAAGACCCTCCATACCAGGCAAAATCCTGGTAAACCTTCTCTGCACTCTCTCCAACGCCTCCACGTCCTTCTGGTAGTGCGGCGACCAGAACTGGACGCAGTACTCCAAATGTGGCCTAACCAGCGTTCTATACAGCTGCATCATCAGACTCCAGCTTTTATACTCTATACCCCGTCCTATAAAGGCAAGCATACCATATGCCTTCTTCACCACCTTCTCCACCTGTGTTGCCACCTTCAAGGATTTGTGGACTTGCACACCTAGGTCCCTCTGTGTTTCTATAACGGCTTCTGTTAAACATTTTTGGACATTGCAAGAGACTGATCTAAACTAACTCTGGGGCCCAGTATACTGTTAGTAAGCTGCAAGTATTTACTTGCCTAGACTCAAATGCAAGTTTGGAGTATGCTTTTGCTTGTAAGGCAACTGATGTCAATAGCAATCTTGAATGTGGAGGGTATGTTTTAGTATTCCTTCATGTAATGTGGGTGTCACTGACTAGGTGAACATTTATTGTCCTTAAAGTGAGCTGCCATCTTGGAACTGGTATAGGTATACTTAAGAAGTTAACCCTGGTGACATTTATGCAAGTCAGGATAATGCATGGCTTGGATGGGAACTTCCAGGTGTGATGTCATGGTGCCAGATCAGAACCTCAAGGTGTATTATGAAGCCAAGCTAGATCCCAACATTTTTTTTCTGGCACAAATGTGAGGATATGATGTTTTGATCCAGGTTTGCACTGACTAGGGAGCTTTTATCAAGCAAATTTTACTTGATAGTTTAACTATCATTATATAACAAATGAATTAACTTAACCTTGAACTTTACTAAAAGTTCTCAGTTCTAACTATCCCTCCGTTCCAATGAAGCAATATTTCTGAGACTTGAAACAGTTAGGTATACTTTAATCTTTAATAATCTTGGAACTTTGAGACAGTCTTATCATGAATTCCAGACTTCTGTTTAACTAGCTCTATTCACCACTGCCCTTTGTTTGAAATGAAACTGATTCTCCTCCCATTAACTTATTTACCTTCCATTACTTGAAATAAGAAAACTCTCAGCCTTCTGCTAAATGCCTACATAGCTAAAAATGAGTAACTAGCCTGCCTTCTCAACTGCATTCCTTTCCAGATAAACTGTTTCTGTAGAAAAACACTGTCTCTTAAAGCAGTTTCCCCTTGGACATAAAATATATTAATAGCAGAGTATCATCAGTTTCCATACATCTGCTGCCCTTCTAGATGGGTTGAGTTCTGCAGTACATCTTGTATTTATGTACTGCTGCCACTGTCCTTTTGAAGGAAATTAGTCCTTGGCTCCAACTACCCCAATCTTTCCTCATAGCCAAAATTCTTTCATGGTGCTCTGGCAGTTGTGACCAGAACTGTACCCAATGACTCTTCTGAACCATTCTAGTGTAAAATTGCTGTCCTGATGCAGCCTAATCTTGTACAGCATTGATACTGTTAACAGCTTGTAGTGTGTATGAACTACCCCAGCTCTCTCATTGCTTACTATTAACTTCCCGAAGGTATGAGCATCTTGTTTTGTATATGGGATGTGGGCATTGCTGGCCAGGCAAGCTTTTATCCCTTTTAGTTGGTTTTGAGCTGCAGCAATCCCATGTGCTTGTGATGCACCTACTGGATGTCTAAGGAATTGAGAATATCCCCACTTCTGATTGTGTTGGGGAAGGATTGTTTGGTGTAGCTGAAGATGGTTGGCTTGTGATGCTACACTAAACCAGTTTCATTCTTGCCATTTCTGATCACTTTTTTATTCCAGACTGATTTTAACAGAACCTGATGAGCATGGCTTATAGATAGTAGCAGGAGTGGTTATGTAACATTGCTGCAACATAACCATGATTGAATGGTGGAGCAGACTCGATGGGCTGAATGGCCTAATTCTGCTCCTATATCTTGTGAACTTATGAACTTCTGAGTAGCAGACTTGTCACACATCCTGACTTGGCTATCTATTTCAGTTTAAATCCCTATTGAGCAGCAGGGCAATAAATGTGGTGTAAACCACGGCAGGCCAGTTAGTATGGGCAATTGAATTGGCTGAAATGGCCATAGGGCAGTGTTTTGAGAAGAGTACCTGTGACACTTTCCGAAAATGAAGCTGAGCTTTACTGCTTCCTTTTCTGAAGTTGCTATTTCTAATGTTCGTTATTGCCAAAGAGCAAAGTCTCTATTGCTATTTTGCTAATGTGGACCTGGGCAACCTCTAATTGCTGATTAATGGGTTGCAGAATTGCTGCTTTTAATCTACTTTAGTGCTCGCTTTGAGGAGTTTGTATTGCAATACTGCAAAAGACTGTCCTATGCAGTGTCCTGTAATCACAAATAGCTTCTTGGTGTTTTTCTTGGTCTTGCAAGAGCAGTGAATGAAAGTGACTATTTTGTTAGACCACTTGGTTGCCTTTGGTTCAGATGTGAGTGTCTCTACTGAATTTAAAAAGTGGCCATTCATACAGGTTGCACCCGAGGCCCCAGCTTTTAGCCAACTACACAACATTTCATCACACCCTCTTTCCCATTTTTGATGCAGGACACCACTATCTACCTGAAAAATGTGATCTATTTCTGGATGGTTTCTATTGGCCATTTAACAACTATTGCATACAAGACTGTTCAGTGTAGTAGTGCACTGAAAAATGTGCTATTCCTTCATCTACTTTTCACATACCTGGCCTCTACAGATATTCATACATTTTTAAATTAAAACTGATTTATCTAGGTTGACCTAAGCAAACACCAAGGATCATCCAGACTTGAAATGTTGGCTCCATTCTCTCCTCGGATGCTTTCAGACCTACTGAGATTTTCCAACATTGAGTTTCTAGGCTCTAGTCTGGGAGGTAGCTTTTGTATGTACATCAGTGTTATAACTCTAACCAAGTTTAATACACTTTATTTCTATTTCCTATTTCTATTTCCTCTTCCCTGAATGCAATCATAGAAACTAGAAGCAGGAGTAGGCCATTTATGATCATAGCTGATCATTGAATTCAATATCCTGATCTCTCTTCCTCATCACCCCCCGCCCCATATCTCTTGATCCATTTAGCCCCTAGAGCTAGATCTAATTTCTTGAAATCACACAACGTTTTGGCCTCTACTTTGGTAGTGAATTCCACACATTCACAACCTCTGGGTGAAGAAATTTCTCCTCACCACAGTTCTAAAATGTTTACTGCCTTATCCTCAAACTATAACCCCTAGTTCTGGACTCCCCCATCATTGGGAACATTCTTTTTGAATCTACCCTGTTGAATTTTAAGTGTCTGAGATCCCTTCTCACTCTTCTAAACTCAGTGAATATAATCCTAACTGACTTGGTGTCTCCTTGTATGATAGAACTGCCATCCCAGGCATCAGCCTGGTAAACCTTCACTGCACTCCCTCTATAGCAAGGATGCCAACATTGCACAATTCTCCAGGTATGGTCTCACCAATGCAATGCAGCAAGAGTAATCTAAAGGAAGCATGGATACGTGCAAGCTGACCCAATGGATAGACTGAGTTGCAGTTTGAGAATGGATGAGGTGCTTGCATGTAACCTAACCTAAATGCAAATACTTTATGCTTCTTGCCTGATCCAAATGGTTTAATCTTGAAGGGAGATTGCTGTAACTGAATTCAGTATTTTGTCTATCAGATGACTGACTTGTGACTGAAAAAATAGCTGCTCTCAACTCCCACAAAACATTCTTTGTGACATCAGCTGTTCTTTTTTCTTTCACAGAATTGAATACTTTGTGCTTTTGAGTCTGAATTTGAGGGTGCCCTCGATCTGTGCTATAATGCTATCCAGCTTCAGCTTTCCTAAGCAATCACCCATAAAATATAAGGATAGGAAATATTATATGGCTCCTTGAACCTGCTCTGCCACTCACTATAATTGTGGCTCATCTTTTGCCTCATTTGCTTTCTTACCTACACCTTGATCCTTAAGTTCAAGAATCTATTAATCCCTGTTTCAAATGTAGTCTAAGGATGCGATAATCCTCTAGGTCAACAAATCCCAAGATTCATAACCCTTGAACCAGTCAGTCCTAATGTTCAGCCCCTTGTCCTGAGGCTGCCTCTGTTACAATTAGATCTCTCAACTCCAGATCCAACTTACTTGGCCTTGTGTAGGAAAACCCTCATTCCAGGAATTCGCCTTGTATTGCATCCATCCTTGGATAAACTATGCCCAGTTGTGATCTCAAGCTCTGAAAAGTTCTTGTGCTGGCCTTTACTGCCCCACACTTTCTTATTGATTGCTGTACCTGTAACCTTTATCCATTCTTTTTATTCTGAATGCCGAGGAGTAACCTTGCACATCCCACAATACTCCACCTCCCACCACGTTGTCCACTTGCTTAAACCTGTTCATATCCCTTTGCAGACTGTCCTTTCTTTCATACCTATCTTTATCAGTAAATACATTGGAAATTGAGGCTCCAGCATTCAACCCTGTCCTCTTATTGGTTGCAAATCTGTGACCCATTTTTTCCTCAACGTTTTTAATCTGTTACCACAAAATCATGGAATCTTGTGCAGGCTCTTAATCATATGCCTATTTGGGAGATGAGTTTTGCATTTGCAGTTTTCCTATGCATTGGGGCCTTCTGGAATTTTGGAAGACTGCAGTCAATGCAGGATTCTTCGGTCCCAAGTCGTCCTCCCCCACTATTTTAATGTTAACCATGTGTATAGAAGGCTGAACAAATCTTTGTATCCAAGTCTGTGACATTTCCTTGTTTTCCCCCTCTTGATGAGCCTGGGGCTTTACTTGTTTACATTCTTTATCTGCAAACAAGCTCTTGCTGTGTAGTTTCTTAAAACCTCCAGTTTTCTGGTTTAATCTCTATAGAATTGTATGTCTTTGTCAGTGGAATACATTGTCTCCTTTTATCTGCCACTGTTTATCTAACATCAATTTACCCAGTCCATTTTTGTAAAGACAGTAGTTTGATAACACTATTTCACAGAATCTTGTGTAGAAGAAGGCCATTTGACCCATCAAGTCTGCACTGGCTTGCTGAAAGCATTCCAACTAAAATGCCTATCCCTGTAACCTTGCACAGATAACAATCCAATTCCCTGTTGAATACCTCAATCTTTGCTGCCTGGAAGTTTGTTCCAGACTCCAATCTTCAAGAACTCCAATTAGGTAGCATGGTCATAGTGGTTAGCACTGCTACCTCACAGCGTCAGGTGCTTGGGTCACTCTGTGTGGAGTTTGCATGTTCTCCCCATGTCTGTATGGGTTTCCTCCAGGTGCTCCAGTTTCCTCCCACAGTCTGAAAGATGTGCTGGTTAGGTGTATTGGCCATGCTAAATTCTCCCTCGGCATGCCCACCAGGTGCTGGAGTAAATTCATTGCGGTAAGCCTACTTGTAACACTAAAAATTCTTCCTCCTCACTTCTGTGGGATTTGGGTCTACACATTGGGAAAAATCAGATGGACAGCACATTTTTGAGCCAACCAGAGCAAGCTGTACTAGGCCTGGTATTGTACAATGAGTTGAGATTAATAACCTTGTCGTGAAGGCACCCCCAGGTCGCAGCAATCATGATTGCATTTTATATTGTTTGAAGGAGAGAAACAAGAAACAGATCAGTAGAGGATCAATGAAGATGGATAGTAGAGTTTTGATAGATGTAAACATTGGTTCCGGAGTGCATCTGGGGAATTGATGATAGAAGGTAGGACCATGATGGGTGAATTGGGACTTTCAGTCTTTACTAATGAGGACAGAAGTAGCTTTAAATCAGAAAAAGGGAGGGGGAAACGCAGGAAAATTGGTTGCCGCATTGGTGGCTAGATGGGTGGAGAACTGGCTTGGTCACAGAAGTATATTGTTTGTATCTTAAAGACTTGATTAGCTGTAAGTGTTCGCATTACAACCACTATTCATGTAAATTGAGTCTGTGTCTTTATATGCCCTGTTTGTGAACAGAATTCCCACTCACCTGAAGGGGCTTGGAGCTCCGAAAGCTTGTGTGGCTTTTGCTACCAAATAAACCTGTTGGACTTTAACCTGGTGTTGTTAAACTTCTTACTTGGTCACAGAAGACAGAGGGTGGTAGTGGAAGGGTCTTTTTCCGGCTGGATGTCTGTGACTAGTGGTGTTCTGCAGGGCTCTGTATTGGGACCTCTGCTGTTTGTGATTTATATAAACGATCTGGAAGAAGGTGTAACTGGGGTGATCAGTAAGTTTGCGGACGACACAAAACTGGCAGGACTTGCAGATAGTGAGGAACATTGTCAGAGGCTACAGAAGGATATAGATAGGCTGGAAATTTGGGCAAAGAAATGGCAGATGGAGTTCAATCCTGATAAATGCAAAGTGATGCATTTTGGTGGGAATAATGTAGGGAGGAGCTACACGATAAATGGAAGAACCATAAAGGGTGTAGAGATGCAGAGGGACCTGGGTGTGCAAGTCCACAGATCTTTGAAGGTGACGTCACAGGTGGAGAAGGTGGTGAAGAAGGCATATGGCATGCTTGCCTTTATAGGACGGGGCATAGAGTATAAAAGTTGGGGTCTGATGTTGCAGATGTATAGAACGTTGGTTCGGCCGCATTTGGAATACTGCGTCCAGTTCTGGTCGCCACACTACCAGAAGGACGTGGAGGCTTTGGAGAGAGTACAGAGGAGGTTTACCAGGATGTTGCCTGGTATGGAGGGGCTTGGTTATGAGGAGAGATTGGGGAAACTGGGGTTGTTCTCCTTGGAAAGACGGAGGATGAGGGGAGACTTAATAGAGGTGTATAAAATTATGAAAGGCATAGATAGGGTGAACGGTGGGAAGCTTTTCCCCGGGTCGGTGGTGACGTTCACGAGGGGTCATAGGTTCAAGGTGAAGGGGGGGAGGTTTAACACAGATATCAGAAGGACATATTTTACACACAGGGTCGTGGGGGCCTGGAATGGGTTGCCGGGCAAGGTGGTGGAGGCGGACACACTGGGAACGTTTAAGACTTATCTAGACAGCTATATGAATGGAGTGGGAATGGAGGGATACAAAAGAGTGGTCTAGTTTGGACCAGGGAGCGGCACGGGCTAATTGTTCTTTGTTTCTCGTTTCAAGGCTTCATTCTATGATCATCTTGCTGGTGCCAGTACAGAGCGAGACTGCGGATAGTTGGGAACCTGTCTCGGGGGCAGGGAATTCATATGGTGTTCGTGGAAGTGGAAATGACTAGGGTTGGGAAGCATTTTCCGATCAGGGCCAGTGTGATCTCCTGGACTCGTTTCGATCGCCTCGGGGGTCGGAGAGGAATTTCCCAGATTTTCTTTCCCCATATTGGCTCTGGGTTTTCGCCTCTCCCTGGAGATCACATGGTCTGGAATGGGGGGGTGGGGGTGAGTTACTAGGTTGTGATGAACAAAGCATCGTAGCTGTGAGGGACAGCTCGGTGGATAGGATATTAGTATGTAGATAGGCTGGAAAATTGGGTGGGGATCCTGGATTCAGGATTCAATGCTGGACCGGGGAGTGGCGCGGGCTTGGAGGGCCGAAGGGCCTGTTCCTGTGCTGTATTGTTCTTTGTTCTTGTTCTTTGATGCATTTTGGTAGAACTAACATAGGGGGGAGCTATACGATAAATGGCAGAACCATAAAGGGTGTAGATACGCAGAGGGACCTGGGTGTGCAAGTCCACAGATCCTTGAAGGTGACGTCACAGGTGGAGAAGGTAGTGAAGAAGGCATATGGCATGCTTGCCTTTATAGGACGGGTATAAAAGTTGGGGTCTGATGTTGCAGTTGTATAGAACGTTGGTTCGGCTGCGTTTGGAATACTGTGTCCAGTTCTGGTCGCCACACTACCAGAAGGACGTGGAGGCTTTAGAGAGAGTGCAGAGGATGTTTACCAGGATGTTGCCTGGTATGGAAGGGCTTAGTTATGAGGAGCGATTGGGTAAACTGGGGTTGTTCTCACTGGAAAGACTGAGGATGAGGGGTGACCTAATAGAGGTGTATAAAATTATGACGGGGTGAACGGTGGGAAGCTTTTTCCCAGATCGGTGGTGACGTTAACGAGGGGTCATAGGTTCATGAGGAGGTGGGAAGAGGGAGGGGGGGGGGGGGGGGAGGTTTAACACAGATATCAGAAGGACATATTTTACAGAGGGTGGTGGGGGCCTGGAATGCGCTGCCGGGTAAGGTGGTGGAGGTGGACACACTGGGAACGTTTAAGACTTATCTAGATAGCCACATGAATGGAGGGATACAAAAGAATGGTCTAGTTTGGACCAGGGAGTGGCGTGGGCTTGGAGGGCTGAAGGGCCTGTTCCTGTGCTGTATTGTTTTGAACCAATGGAGTCTGCAGGCTGGCGATCCACTTTCTGGGTGGACTTCACCAGAAGGTCTTGAAAGAAAGTAGCTAATGCAATAGTTATATGCACAGCACAAAGTGGCCCTTTGACCATCATGCATCTATCTACAGTCTGATCCCATTTCCCAGCACTTGGTCTGTAGTCCCGTGTTTTCAAGAGCTTATCTAAATGCTGCTGCAGGGTTCCTGCCTCCTCTCCCTTTTCAGGCAATGAATCAGATTCCCACTACCATCTGGGTGACTCCAATCCTCCAAATCTCCTGCTCCTTACCGTAAATCTATACCCCTGGTTATTGACCCCTTTACACCTCCAATCTGGTCTCTTCCCCTGCCAGATATTATCTTGGTGAACCTCCTCTACCCTTGTGCAATCAATCCTCCTTCCGATGATGACCAGAACTGCACATACTCTAGCTATGGCCTATTTTATACTGCTCCATCATAACCTCCCTGCTCATATTCTATGCCTTGGCCAATAAAGCCAAGTATTCCATATGCCTTAAACATGCACTCCAAGGTCCCTTGGTCCTCTGTACTTCTAGTACCCTACTGCCCACTGATGCATTGGTTTTTCCCAAAATTCCCTAGATTAGATTTTTCATGGGATGTCCGTGTCACTGACTGACAAGACTATCATTTGTTGTCCCTTTCTGCCCATGAACTGAGTGGCTTGCTAGGCCATTTCAAGAGTGTAGTGAGTCAACAATATTGCTATTGGTCTGGAGTTGCATGTCGTTCAAGACCAAGTAAAGATGGGTTTCCCTGAAGGACATTAGTGAACCAGATGTTAATGATTTCATGGTCATCACGAGACTTTGAAATCAATAAAAATCCAGAATTAAAATTTCAGCATCTGTGTTGAGATTCAAATCTGGTCCCCAGAGCATTACCCAGGACTATCCATGCGTCCAGTGAGAATTCCACTGCTGTTGCCTCCCCTTAGCAAATGTCTATCCAAAAGGAGGGAGACAAAAGGAAACTACGGGCCAGTTAGCCTAATCTGTCATGGGTAAAATGTTAGAAGCCATTATTAAAGATGTTATAGCATGTTCAGGGCAATCTGGCAGAGTCTATATGGTTTTGTGAAAGGAAATTGTGTGTATGGAGTTGGAAGGAGGGATGTGGATAAGGGGAAGATAAAGAAACGGATGTCATTGTACACATTGGTGCAAATGACGTAGATAGGAAGAGCAGGGGGATCCTATGAGAGCAATTCAGGGAGTTGGGAAATAGACTAAAAAGTAGGGCCTCCAGGGTGGCCATCTCTGGGCTGCTCCCAATGCCTTGTGCCAGTGAGGCTAAGAATAGGGAGTTAGTACAATTGAATGCTTGGCTAAAGGACTGGTCCAGGAGGGAGGGCTTCATTTTCTAGATCAATGGGAAGTTTTCAGGAGAGGATGGCACCTGTACAAGAAGGATGGGTCACAACTAAGTTGGAAGGGCACGAATATCCTGGCTGGGAGTTTTGCTAGTGCAGTTCGGGGGGGGGTTTAAACTAGTATGGCAGGGGGGTGGGGATCAAAATATTAGGTCTACAAGTGTAGAGGCTGGAGATGAGCTTGGGGCTGGGACAAGGCTGGCAAAGAAGAAGAGCACTCTGGGGGAGGATGACCTCACTGGGTCTGGAGTGCTTATACTTCAATGCAAGGAGCGTAGCAGGTAAGACAGAAGAACTTGGGGCTTTAATGCTCACGAGGAATTTGGATGTGGTTGCGGTGACAGAGACTTGGTTGAAAGAGGGACAGGACTGGCAGCTGAATATCCCGGGGTACAAGTGTTTTAGGCAAGACGCAGGAGGGGCCAAAAGAGGGGGGGGGGGGAGTAGCAGTATTAGTTGGAGAGCATATTACAGCGGTGCAGAGGGAGGACAATTCAGAGGGGTCGTGTAACGAGTCACTCTGGATGGAGCTTAGAAACAGGAAGGGTGCAGTCACTATATTGGGGGTATACTACAGTCCCCCCAATAGCCCAAGGGAAGTGGAAGAACGGATATGTCAGGAGATGCTGGATAGGTGCAGGAAAAATAGGGTTGTTGTAGTGGGAGACTTCAATTTCTCTGGTATAGACTGGAAATCGCTGAGAGCAGGGACTCTGAATGGGGAGGAATTTGTAAAATGCATACAGGAGGGTTCTTTGGAACAATATGTAGATAGCCCGACTAGAGAGGGGCTATACTGGACCTAGTACTGGGGAATGAACCCGGTCAGGTCTTCAAAGTTTTGGTAGGGGAACATGTGGCAAATAGTGACCACAATTCTGTTAGCTTTAGGATAGTGATGGAAAAGGATGAGTGGTGTCCCAAGGGTAAGGTGTTGGATTGGGGGAAGGCTAACTTTAGTGGGATTAGGCAGAAATTGGCAGCTCTTGATTGGGAGAGGCTGTTTGAGGGTAAATCCACATCTGGCATGTGGAGTATTTTAAGGAACAGTTGTTAGGGATGCAGGACAGGCATGTGCCTGTAAAAAAGGATAGGATTCGAGAACCGTGGATAACCAGGGAAATTGAGGGACTGGTCAAAAAGAAAAGAGGCGCAGGCAGCTAAAAACAGAGGGAGCTCTGGAGGAATACAAAAAAAGTAGGAAAGAACTCAAACGAGGAATTAGAAGGGCAAAAAGGGGTCATGAAATGTCCTTGGCAGACAGGATTAAGGAGAATCCCAAGGCATTTTATTCATGCGTTAGGAACAAAAGGGTTGTCAGGGAAAAAATCGGACCTCTCGGGGACAAAAGTGGGGAATTATGCTTGGAGCCCAAAGAAGTTGGGGAGATCCTAAATGAATACTTTGCGTTGGTATTCACAAAGGAGAGGGATGTGTTGACTGGGAGTGTCTCGGAGGGGAGTGTTGACCCGTTAGAGAAAATCTCCATTACAAGGGAGGAAGTGTTAGGTTTTTAAGGGAATATAAAGACTGACAAATCCCCAGGGCCTGATGGAATCTATCCAAGGCTGCTCAGGGAGACGAGAGATGAAATTGCTGGGCCTCTGACGCAAATCTTTGTCTCGTCACTGGACACAGGTGAGGTCCCAGGGGATTGGAGGATAGCTAATGTGGTCCCGTTATTTAAGAAGGGTAGGAAGGATAACCCGGGTAATTATAGGTCGGTGAGCTTGACGTCTGTGGTGGGGAAGATGTTGAAGATTCTAAGAGATAGGATGTATGCGCATTTAGAAAGGAATAAACTCATTGACGATAGTCAGCATGGTTTTGAGAGGGAGGTCATGCCTCACTAACCTGGTGGAGTTTTTTGAAGAAGTGACTAGAATGGTTGATGAGGGAAGGGCTGTGGATGTCGTCTATATGGACTTTAGTAAAGCGTTTGACAAAGTACCTCCTGGTAGGCTGGTGCAAAAGGTTGGATCTCATGGGATAAAGGGGGAGGTGGCTATATGGGTGGAGAACTGGCTTGGTCACAGAAGACAGAGGGTGGTAGTGGAAGGGTCTTTTTCCGGCTGGAGGCCTGTGACTAGTGTTCCGCAGGGCTCTGTATTGGGACCTCTGCTGTTTGTGATTTATATAAATGATCTGGAAGAAGGTGTAACTGGGGTGATCAGTAAGTTTGCGGACGACACAAAATTGGCAGGACTTGCAAATAGTGAGGAGCATTGTCAGAAGCTACAGAAGGATATAGATAGGCTGGAAATTTGGGCAAAGAAATGGCAGATGGAGTTCAATCCTGATAAATGCGAAGTGATGCATTTTGGTAGAACTAATGTAGGGAGAAGCTATACGATAAATGGCAGAACCATAAAGGGTGTAGATACGCAGAGGGACCTGGGTGTGCAAGTCCACAGATCCTTGAAGGTGACGTCACAGGTGGAGAAGGTAGTGAAGAAGGCATATGGCATGCTTGCCTTTATAGGACGGGGCATAGAGTATAAAAGTTGGGGTCTGATGTTGCAGTTGTATAGAACGTTGGTTCGGCCGCATCCGGAATACTGTGTCCAGTTCTGGTCGCCACACTACCAGAAGGACGTGGAGGCTTTGGAGAGAGTGCAGAGGAGGCTTACCAGGATGTTGCCTGGTATGGAGGGGCTTAGTTATGAGGAGAGATTGGGTAAACTGGGGTTGTTCTCCCTGGAAAGACGGAGGATGAGGGGAGACTTAATAGAGGTGTATAAAATTATGAAAGGCATAGATGAGGTGAACGGTGGGAAGCTTTTCCCCAGGTCGGTGGTGACGTTCACGAGGGGTCATAGGTTCAAGGTGAAGGGGGAGGTTTAACACAGATATCAGAAGGACATATTTTACACAGAGGGTGGTGGGGGCCTGGAATGCGCTGCCGGGCAAGGTGGTGGAGGCGGACACACTGGGAATGTTTAAGACTTATCTAGATAGCCACATGAGCGGAGTGGGAATGGAGGGATACAAAAGAATGGTCTAGTTTGGACCAGGGAGCGGCATGGGCTTGGAGGGCCGAAGGGTCTGTTCCTGTGCTGTATTCTTTGTTCTTTGGATGTGATGTCAGGCATTTGAGATGCCACGTCAGTTTAAAATATAAGCTCCTGGTATCGGGAGTAACATGTTTTGAAGATTGGTTAACGAACAGGAAAGTTGACACAAATGGGTCTTGTAGAGGTTTGATTTATTATTGTCACTTGTATTAGTATACAGTGAAGTGTTTTTTTCATGCTTTACAGATGAAGCATGCTGTTCAGAATGAAATGAGTGCAGAATGTAGTTAGTCATAACTGGCATGTAGAGAAAGATCAACTTAATGCAGAGTGCCATAGAATCAGTGCTGGAGCCTCAACTTAGTCAGATTTTTACAGCGCAAGAGGCCCTTTAGCCTATTGTCTGCACTGGCTATCAAGCACCTACCTATTCTAATCTCATTTTCATTTCCCATTTGCAATAAATTGACTTTCAAAACACTGGCAAATGTCAAATTGGATTGCAGCAGGATCTGGTGTCCTAATGCATGAATTACAATGCTAATATACAGACAGTAATTAAAGTTGTTGTTTATTGGGAGGGGATTGATGACAAAAGTAGGGAGGTTGCCTGTTGTGAAGGGCATTGATGAGGCTACCTCTGGAGTATTGTTGCAGTATTGATCTCCAGGAAAGGCGTAAATAAACTAGAAACAGTTCTGAGAAGGTTCACTAGACTAATATCAGGAATTGACTGCTTGTCCTGAGGAAAAGTTTGGTTTGTATCCATTATAGAGTTTTGAGTAAGATTGAAAAGATCCTGAGGAGTAATAACAGTGGATGTTTCCTCTTGGAGAATCTCTAGAGGGGTCACTCATAAGACAGCTGAGAATGTTTTTGAGGTTGAGTCTCTGGGACTCTCTTCACAGTAGAAGCATTGAGCATTTTTAAAGCAGAGTTAGATTCTTGATTCACAATGAAGGGGGTGCAAGATTCAGCGGTAGGCAGGATGGGGTTACAATCATCAGCCATGATCGTATCGAATGGAAGAGCATGCTTGAGTAGCCTACTCCTGTATGTGCTCCATTTGTCCATTATTTTGTCCCTCTAGTTCTTGAGTGGAAACAGGTTTCTTACTACTACTGTCCTTGCCCATCAGGATCTTTAATATCTCTCAAGTCTCCTTGTAGCCACCTTTCTCCAAGGATAACAGTCTTGAACTATCCAATCTATCCTCCTATTCCTGGGATCACTCCCTCACTTAAAACTGGCAGCAGTTCTCCAGCTGAGGCCTAACTAGTGTCTAGTTCAACCGACCACCTCACTGTTGTACTTGATGCTTCTATTCTTAAATACTAAGCTTTAACTGCTCTCTCAACATTCCCTGCCATCTTCAATGACTTGTGTACATGTACACCACACAATCCCTTTGTTCCTGCACCTCTTATCCTTTGTACATTCTCTGTCCTTCCTGCGAAAGTGAATTGTGTCTCATTTACAATTCACATTGAACATCTGTCACTTGGTGGATTAGGCAAACGTGTTGATGCTTTCAATCTTCACATCAGACCACAGTCCTCCAATTCTGCTTTTTAAAGCAGCTGATACAGAAGTGCTGCGTTACAGTCTCTTCCTAAGTTCCTTTACTTGCCTTGATATTAGCTGAGTATTTGTACACTTTTTCTGGTCTAGCTGCAGCAAGTAGAGATGGTCAACATTCTTTGGGTGGATTAATTTTTGTAAAATGTGCAAGGGGCCATGTATTAAGCACTGTTGATCCTTGGAAGTCTCCTGATTGAGTTCTGCATTTACAGTGGGAGGTATGCAAGTTGGCTATTTCAAATGCTTTAGGAAAATGTATTCCTTAAGATGTCCAAGTCTCCTGTAAGCTGACATCTCTGATGGGTATTGACCCAATTTTTAGCTTGGCTTCTTAATCACTTTTTTTTTGAGGCTTCAATATTGGCACAGTCAGGCTATATGTAAAATGGGCAATTTTATGTCCAAATACCCCTCACTCCTCTCCTCTTTCCCCCCCCCCCCCCAAGAGAACTATTGATGTACAAAATATTTTATTGATAAAAGAAATGTTTTGCAAGAAATTTGAAAAATAAGGCAATTAAACAGTGCAGCTGAAGTTAAATGTTGGTATCAAAGTTGCTTTTAAACTTTACAAAATGCTACTATATTGAAATTGAAGTGAGCAATGCAGAACATTAAATTACACAATGAGCCAATAATAGGATTAACTGTTTAAAAGAAATAGGCAACAAAACAATTTCAACAAACCCAGCAAACCATTGATCTGTCTTCACTTTGTGAAACTGCTGTTTGAAAACTCTGCCTTATTTGGCATTCCCTGTGTAAGGTGGCATGGGGCTGGGCTCGAGTCCTCCTGCACCCTGCTGGGGCCTGTGGAGATTGTCCCACTGAAGGTGCTGTTGCTACCATTCAGAGTTGAAATGCAATTTTTGAATGTGGGCAAGTATTTGGCCTATGGTTTTCTGCTGCTAATCAATTATGGGCCATTATGTTGTCTCAAACTATAGTTTCCTGGCTACCACTGTCTTTTTAAAGGCTGTAATATTTGCAGTTCTCCAGTCTTCTGGCACCACCCCTGTATCTAAGACTGGATAATTATTGCCAGCGCCTCCTTGAGATTTCCACACTCCCTCAATATCCTTGGATGCATCTCATGTTGTCCTGCTGCCTTATCATGAGATGGCCTTTCTTATACTTATTAGTTGTAAATTCCTTTAATGTGCCAGTTACCACCACTCTCCTCCACCTGGGTAGTATCTTTATTAGGACAGATGCAAAGTACTTATTTAATGCCTCCACACACAAGTCTGTTTCATGGGTCCCCCATTAGTAACTTGCTATTTCTTCCAAATCTTCTACACCTTGATTTTCTGATCCTGATCATTTTGTTCCAATCCCAGCTGATGCTACACAGTTGGGTCCCAGAGTGGAACCCAGTCTCTAGTTTAGAGATGTGAATGAACATTTACAAGACCTGGTGATTAATTTGACATGTCAGGAATAAAACATTCCTTGAAGATGAACTATAGTACAACACTCCTTCACCCCAGCTGTACCTTTACACATTTGTAAGGATAGAACATAGAACAGTACAGCACAGAACAGGCCCTTCGGCCCACGATGTTGTGCCGAGCTTTATCTGAAACCAAGATCAAGCTATCCCACTCCCTACCATCCTGGTGTGCTCCATGTGCCTATCCAATAACCGCTTAAATGTTCCTAAAGTGTCTGACTCCACTATCACTGCAGGCAGTCCATTCCGCACCCCAACCACTCTCTGCGTAAAGAACCTACCTCTGATATCCTTCCTGTATCTCCCACCATGAACCCTATAGTTATGCCCCCTTGTAATAGCTCCATCCACCCGAGGAAATAGTCTTTGAACGTTCACTCTATCTAGCCCCTTCATCATTTTATAAACCTCTATTAAGTCTCCCCTCAGCCTCCTCTGCTCCAGAGAGAACAGCCCTAGCTCCCTCAACCTTTCCTCATAAGACCTACCCTCCAAACCAGGCAGCATCCTGGTAAATCTCCTCTGCACTCTTTCCAGCGCTTCCACATCCTCCTTATACTGAGGTGACCAGAACTGCACACAATATTCCAAATGTGGTCTCACCAAGGTCCTGTACAGTTGCAGCATAACCCCACGGCTCTTAAACTCCAACCCCCTCTTAATAAAAGCTAACATACTATAGGCCGCCTTCACAGCTCTATCCACTTGAGTGGCAACCTTTAGAGATCTGTGGATATGAACCCCGAGATCTGTGGATATGAACCCCAAGATCTCTCTGTTCCTCCACAGTCTTCAGAACCCTACCTTTGACCCTGTAATCCACATTTAAATTAGTCCTACCAAAATGAATCACCTCACATTTATCAGGGTTAAACTCCATTTGCCATTTTTCAGCCCAGCTTTGCATCCTATCTATGTCTCTTTGCAGCCTACAACAGGCCTCCACCTCATCCACTACTCCACCAATCTTGGTGTCATCAGCAAATTTACTGATCTACCCTTCAGCCCCCTCCTCTAAGTCATTAATAAAAATCACAAAGAACAGTACAGCACAGGAAACAGGCCCTTCGACCCTCCAAGCCTGTGCCGCTCCTTGGTCCAACTAGACCAATCGTTTGTATCCCTCCATTCCCAGGCTGCTCATGTGACTATCCAGGTAAGTCTTAAATGATGTCAGCGTGCCCGCCTCCACCACCCTACTTGGCAGCGCATTCCAGGCCCCCACCACCCTCTGTGTAAAAAACGTCCCTCTGATGTCTGAGTTATACTTCGCCCCTCTCAGCTTGAGCCCGTGACCCCTCGTGATCGTCACCTCCGACCTGGGAAAAAGCTTCCCACTGTTCACCCTATCTATACCCTTCATAATCTTGTATACCTCTATTAGATCTCCCCTCATTCTCCGTCTTTCCAAGGAGAACAACCCCAGTCTACCCAATCTCTCCTCATAGCTGATCCCTGCGGCACTCCGCTAGCAACCTGCCTCCTATCCAAAAATTTTCCATCCACCACCACCCTCTGTCTTCGATCAGACAGCCAGTTACCTATCCCATCGGCCAACTTTCCCTCTATCCCACACCTCCTCACTTTCATCATAAGCCGACCGTGGGGGACCTTATCAAATGCCTTACTAAAATCCATGTGTATGACATCAACTGCCCTACCTTCATCAACACACTTAGTTACCTCCTCAAAAAATTCTATCAAATTTGTGAGGCACGACTTGCCCTTCACGAATCCGTGCTGACTATCCCGGATTAATCCGCATCTTTCTAAATGGTCGTAAATCCCATCTCTAAGGACCTTTTCCATCAATTTACCAACCACCGAAGTAAGACTAACCGGTCTATAATTACCAGGGTCATTTCTATTCCCTTTCTTAAACAGAGGAACAACATTCGCCATTCTCCAGTCCTCTGGCACCATCCCCGTGGACAGCGAGGACCCAAAGATCAAAGGCTCTGCGATCTCATCCCTTGCCTCCCAAAGAATCCTAGGATACATTTCATCAGGCCCAGGGGACTTATCGACCTTCAGTTTATTCAAAACTGCCAGGACATCCTCCCTCCGAACATCTATTTCCTCCAGCCTATTAGCCTGTAACACCTTCTCTTCCTCAAAAACATGGCCCCTCTCCTTGGTGAACACTGAAGAAAAGTATTCATTCATCACCTCGCCTATCTCTACTGACTCCATACACAAGTTCCCACGACTGTCCTTGACCGGCCCTAACCTCACCCTGGTCATTCTTTTATTCCTCACATAAGAGTAAAAAGCCTTGGGGTTTTCCTTGATCCGACCCGCCAAGGACTTCTCGTGTCCCCTCCTAGCTCTCCTAAGCCCCTTTTTCAGCTCATTCCTTCCTAACTTGTAACCCTCAATCAAGCCATCTGAACCTTGTTTCCTCATCCCTACATAAGCTTCCCTCTTCCTTTTCACAAGACATTCCACCTCTTTCGTGAACGCAAGTTACCAAATATATTGTACTTTGTCCATGTAAACCAATAGGCAAAATGTGGCCTGACGCACCACTCTGAAACCAAGTGACAAATGCCACTCAATAACTTCTATAGATTTCTCATCCAATCACCCAACTACTTGGCTCAGTCAACTGATCTCACTGCAATGCTGACTTCCAGAGTTTCAAAACTCCATTCTTGGACAAACACTTTGACATCCTCTCCCATACTGAGGATCCACATCCAGGTTTCAACCCCTCCTTTCAGTATTCCTCTGCCTTGCACCGCCAGGTGCAATGAAGTTTCCAGTGTCAGGAACATATAGAACATAGAACATAGAAAGCCACAGCACAAACAGGCCCTTCGGCCCACAAGTTGCGCCGATCACATCCCCACCTCTAGGCCTATCTATAGCCCTCAATCCCATTAAATCCCATGTACTCATCCAGAAGTCTCTTAAAAGACCCCAACGAGTTTGCCTCCACCACCACCGACATCAGCCGATTCCACTCACCCACCACCCTCTGAGTGAAAAACTTACCCCTGACATCTCCTCTGTACCTACCCCCCAGCACCTTAAACCTGTGTCCTCTCGTAGCAACCATTTCAGCCCTTGGAAATAGCCTCTGAGAGTCTACCCTATCCAGACCTCTCAACATCTTGTAAACCTCTATCAGGTCACCTCTCATCCTTCGTCTCTCCAGGGAGAAGAGACCAAGCTCCCTCAACCTATCCTCATAAGGCATGCCCCCCAATCCAGGCAACATCCTTGTAAATCTCCTCTGCACCCTTTCAATGGCTTCAACATCTTTCCTGTAATGAGGTGACCAGAACTGCGCGCAGTACTCCAAGTGGGGTCTAACCAGGGTCCTATAAAGCTGCAGCATTATCTCCCGACTCCTAAACTCAATCCCTCGATTAATGAAGGCCAGTACGCCGCACGCCTTCTTGACCGCATCCTCCACCTGCGAGGCCGATTTAAGAGTCCTATGGACCCGGACCCCAAGGTCCTTCTGATCCTCTACACTGCTAAGAATGGTACCCTTCATATTATACTGCTGCTTCATCCCATTGGATCTGCCAAAATGGATCACCACACACTTATCCGGGTTGAAGTCCATCTGCCACTTCTCCGCCCAGTCTTGCATTCTATCTATGTCTCGCTGCAACTTCTGACATCCCTCCAAACTATCCACAACACCACCTACCTTGGTGTCGTCAGCAAACTTACCAACCCATCCCTCCACTTCCTCATCCAGGTCATTTATGAAAATGACAAACAGCAAGGGTCCCAGAACAGATCCCTGGGGCACTCCACTGGTCACTGACCTCCATGCAGAGAAAGACCCCTCCACAGCCACTCTCTGCCTTCTGCAGGCAAGCCAGTTCTGGATCCACAAGGCAACAGCCCCTTGGATCCCATGCCCTCTCACTTTCTCAAGAAGTCTTGCATGGGGGACCTTATCGAACGCCTTGCTGAAGTCCATATAGACCACATCCACCGCTCTTCCTTCGTCAATGTGTTTGGTCACATTTTCAAAGAACTCAACCAGGCTCGTAAGGCACGACCTGCCCTTGACAAAGCCGTGCTGACTACTTTTGATCATACTAAACTTCTCTAGATGATCATAAATCCTGTCTCTCAGGATCCTCTCCATCAACTTACCAACCACTGAGGTTAGACTCACCGGTCGGTAATTTCCCGGGCTGTCCCTGTTCCCTTTCTTGAATATAGGGACCACATCTGCAATCCTCCAATCCTCCGGAACCTCTCCCGTCTCCATCGACGATGCAAAGATCATCGCCAAAGGCTCCGCAATCTCCTCCCTCGCCTCCCACAGTAACCTGGGGTACATCCCATCCGGTCCTGGCGACTTACCAACCTTGATGCCATTCAATAGTTCCAACACATCCTCTTTCTTTATGTCCACATGCTCGATCCTTTCTGTCCTCCGCAAACCAGCAGTACAACCACCCAGATCCCTTTCCACCGTGAATACCGAGGTAAAGTATTCATTAAGCAGCTCCGCCATTTCTAACGGTTCCGCACAAACTTTTCTCCCTTCACCTTTTAAGGGTCCTATGCCTTCACATCTCATCCTTTTACTCTTGACATATTTGTAGAAAGCCTTGGGATTCTCCTTAATCTTGCCCGCCAAGGCCTTCTCATGACCCCTTCTCCCTCTCCTAATTTCCTTCTTAAGCTCCTTCCTACATCCCGTATACTCTAAATCCTTAACACCTCCTAGCTCTCTGAACCTTCTGTACGCCTCTCTTTTCTTATTCACCAGGTTCATCACAACCTTTGTGCACCACGGTTCCCGTACCCTACCAACACCCCCCTGTCTCATCGGAACGTTGTCATGCAGAGCTCCAGACAAACATTCCTTGAAAATCCTCCACTTTCCTTCGGTACTTTTCCCCAAGAATGCCTCCTTCCAATTTACCCGTCTAATTTCCTCCCTGATGACACTGTATTTCCCTTTACTCCAGAGAAACACTTTCCTAGCCTGCCTGATCCTATCTCTTTCCAATGCTATCGTGAAGGAGATAGAATTATGATCGCTATCCCCAAGATGCTCACCAGGAGACTGGTCATGCTGGCTATATGAGATGTGCAGGAGACCAGCACCTTGTATGTCTGACTTCACACCAAGCCAACTTTAATTTTTTCTTTAGCTCAGTCATTCTCTGCTTTAAGTTTTGTTACTTTGTTGTAACTGTCTTCCTGGGCTGTTTTTT
This sequence comes from Mustelus asterias, assembly GCF_964213995.1. Lineage (NCBI taxonomy): Eukaryota > Metazoa > Chordata > Chondrichthyes > Carcharhiniformes > Triakidae > Mustelus > Mustelus asterias. The sequence goes on along the minus strand of NC_135805.1, from coordinate 4,536,707 downwards.
CTGTCCCCACTCTTTTGGGAAATCTGTTCTTTGCAGTTGCCTCGTCCTGTCCAACCTCTCCTGGCTCTAGGTTACAAAAGTTTTATCTGTTCAGTGGTCCCTAGTTGCTAAGGAACAGCCTAGCTTTTTTTAAAGCCTGTAATTTCTTTTGCATCACAACTTTAATTGCAATCCAGGCAAAGCCATAGACTTGTAGCACCCATGTTTAACATGAAGCCAACTGCAGTTTTAACCCTTGGCACACATGCCAAGCACTTTGCTCTCAAAACAAGTATAAATTATTTAAACCTTTTAAACTGTCATTATTTCATCCTTCATGCAGCCCCACCCCTCTAATTCCTCTCATGTCACAGCCCCTCAAATGTTCAGTCCCTGGTTTTGCTCACTGAAACTGCATTCTATGGCTATCATGTGTCAGTTATCTATCTTGTTACAAGTGCTATGTGCATTGAACCTTTAGGGAGAAAAATGTAACCCCTTCCACTGTATGCAGTCTGACCTATGACTGGCTCCACTGTGGCCAAGCAAACCACTGCAAAAAATGAGGAAACAGCGACTATAAAATAGCTTGCCATCCCCGCCAGGCAATAGATGCTAGTGGCATGATATCTTTATCAAGCAATAGAACCAAATCTACAGAACTGAATTTAACTGTCAGCCCTGCAAATGTTTCATTTTCTTGCAGCAAATTGGAATCTGCTTCCACTACTGTGTGAAACATTGCATTCCAGAAGTCTAGCTGAGCAAATATTTCTCTTTAATCCACCTGTAGTATGTTAAAGTTTGTTTATTAGTCACAAGTAAGGCTTACATTAACACTGCAATGAAGTTCCCCAAGATTCAGTAGTCTGGTACTAAACAGTGGGTATGATGAATTTAAAATTGGAGCCATCTGTCCACCAGCTAAATTCTCTCTGGTTTGAATGTCTTTTAATATTGTATTTTCTACAGTAGTTTATCTGCCACCCCCACACCTGTTCTGTTGAAAACAGTGGTTTCTGTAGATATTTGTTTAGTATTTACTATTTGATTATGGATTTACTCAACCCAAACAGAAAATACTCTTTAGATTTGAAATAACTGCTGGCTGAGATGTAACTTAATTACTGACTAACAAGTAACTGCTCCAGATAATTCCCAAGCTTTAGCACTGAGCTCAATATTGTCATACTAGTGACTAACTGGTGTAGATTTTCTTATGTAATTCCATTTCTAGGCTCGAATACAATGAATATTGAAATTAGTGCATTGAATCACTTAATGTCTCTGCAGAATCAGTATTTGGCAATCTGACCTAAAAGCATCTAAACATGCTTCAGGTTATCTTGCAGGATTGTAATTTGTGAATCTGTTATTCCTCCAACCTATGCAAGTAGCCTTTGTCTCCCACTCTTCAGGGCAAGATTCATGTTGGCAGATTTCTTGCTTGTTTTATGCCTTCCAAGTTGAAATCTGGGTATGAAGGAACAAATCTCAATGTAGTATTGAGTGCAAGATAGGGAAGGGACAAACAGTGGCAGATGAGATTCCTGGTATCTTCAATAGTCTCTGGATAACTAGGTCACTGATACCACTGTCATTGTCTCCCCTCTAATTCACAGCACTGAATGTTTTCCTGGGACAAGTAGCCAAGGAAGCAGGTTGTGTAAAGTAGTTAGCAACGACCAGTCCTGTTGGCTGTTTCCTCTCGTCTCCCTCATTGCAAGACAGTGGGTTAGTTCTCAATGGGTGTTTTCCTTGGTATATTTTCTGATGGTGACAAAGGGGAAGCAGTTATTAGTATTAAATTGAGTTGGCCAGTGCTGCAATCTTGGTATTATACCTATTGAGCAATTCAAATCTTTGACCTTTCGGTGTATAGACTAACTTTTAATTGGCATTTCCAGGACAATTGAACCTCTTAATTCCCAAGTATGTTCTTTGTAAAACTGGATCAGTTGAATGATCTCCCAATGCTTCACACTAACTGACTTTTTTTAATCTTTCAGCCAAGTACCCTGAGATTAAGTCGTTGATGGGCCCAGATCACAACCTGAAATGGATCGTCACGTTGATGGTGGCCATTCAGCTTTTGGCCTTTTACCTTGTGAAGGACTTGGACTGGAAGTGGGTGATTTTCTGGGCCTATGTATTTGGTGGGTGCTTCAACCATTCCATAACACTGGCCATCCATGAGATTTCTCACAATGCTGCCTTTGGGAACAAGCGATCACTGTTGAACCGTTACTTTGGCATGTTTGCAAACCTCCCTGTCGGCCTACCATACTCTATTTCCTTTAAGAGGTATCACATGGACCATCACCGCTACATGGGTGGGGATGGAATTGATGTGGACATTCCCACTGAGTTTGAGGGATGGTTTTTCTGCACCAGATTCAGGAAACTGTTTTGGGTCATTCTTCAGCCACTTTTCTATGCTATCCGCCCATTGTGCATCAACCCCAAACCCATCACTTACCTGGAGATCACCAATCTGATTGTTCAACTCGCCTTTAATCTGCTGCTTTATTACTTTTGGGGAATGAAATCTGTTGTGTACATGTTGTCAGGGTCCCTCCTTGGCATGGGTCTACATCCCATCTCTGGGCACTTCATTGCTGAACACTACATGTTTCTGAAGGGTCATGAAACCTATTCTTATTATGGACCCCTCAATCTAATCACCTTCAATGTTGGATATCACAATGAGCACCATGACTTTCCCAGCGTTCCAGGATGCCGGCTTCCTCAAGTGAGTATTTTGTTTGTCTCAAACACAGGTGTGATCTAAATGTCTTAAGTGGCAAGCCCTCCTCTTTATTGGCATTGAAATTTTAAAGCCTTGGCGCTCAACTTTGCTCGACCTTGTCTCTGATTCGGTTTTTCTTCAAACTCCTGAAAGTGCTTAGCAACTTTGTCAAAATGACTCTTCATCTCCTGAAAAGCTGTATCTTGAACTGTGGAGTACATTGGGCTTTTGACAAGGACCCATATGACTGACTTATGGGCTTTTTTTCTGGCTCAAGCTGGTTCCACAGGTCTTGGTACTAGGTCCCTGCTTTTTGTGGTATATTGGTGTGTGTATATATAAGGAAATGATCAAGTTTGTGGACACTGCAAATGGACTATGGGGAAGAGGGTTACTGTGGGGAGATGCGGAAGTGCTGGTCAGGAAAGTGGCAAATAGGAATTCAACCCATGGAAGTGAGGTGATGCATGTTGGAGCTATACAGAGCATTGGTTAGGCCAATGCTGCATGGGGTTCTGGTCATGCACTATGCAGAATGTACAAGGATATTGCAGGGATTGGGGAAACTGCAGCGAATTGAATAGGCTGAGATTATTCTCTTTGGAGCAGAGGAGCCTGGATAAGAGTAGAAGGGCCTATAATTTTAGCAGATGTCAGTGGTGAGGGGGCACAAATTGGAGATGGAACACTTTCATCCAAAGGGTTGTGGGAATCTGGAATGAGGCAGAATATGCACCTAAAGTCCTGTCCTCTGCAAGCTTACAGGCAAATGCTGGAAAATGGGTTGGGCTGTGTGGCTTGTTTCAACAGGCACAGAATATAGCAAAATTACTGTGAAAAGGGAGGAGTGGTAGTGTGTGAATCACTCATGAGAGCCAGAACAAGGGCCAAATGGTGTTCTGTTCTAACTATTCAGTGACTGTTCCAACCACATCAATGTGATCTGTATCAGTAATGCATCTGAAGAGCCAGCCAGGATACTGAACTGTCTGCCATTTCCTTCGATATCCATTCGGATTGTGTTCATGACTCCTAACCAGTGTTTCAATCAACTGCAGAAACAGCACTGTTAGTACACAAAGGACGTAGCAGTATAACCAGTGCAAATCCCAGAGTTAGACGCTCCTTGGTGTTTCTGATCAATTTGTTGCTGAAACCTGGAGCTTTCTGGCTAAGCCAATGCCATGGGGTTTGGGGAGTGTCTGGTCTTTCAGTTAAGAATCAGCCATGATCATATTGCTGGCAGAGCAGGTGTGAAGAGCCGCACAGCCTGTTTTCTATTTTTAGAGGCAACCTGTCAATAATGGGATCACTGCTAAAAGTAGTTGTAGTTCATTCTCTTTTTCCTCATGTCTAGCTAAGAATTCCAGGCTGTTGAATACACCCAAACCTGCTGATTGTTGGTATCTTGCCTCCTGAATAACACTCGAGGTGCCTATAACTGTATGCCCACAGCATTCAACTCCTCAATGGAAGTAAATTGGACCTTTATTTCCAATTTTGTTTTGAGTTCTGATCCATTAAGGTTCTGCTAACATTGGTGCTGTCTGAGATAGTAACTGAGCCCCACCTGATCCCCAGGAGCCTGAACATTACTGCGCAGTGACTAACATTTAAAGATCAGCCTTTCTGACTGCCTGCCTCCTGCCCTTTAGGTGAAGAAGATCGCTGCTGATTATTATGACGAGCTGCCTCACTATTCTTCCTGGGTGAAAGTACTGTACGACTTCATCATGGATGATACCATCAGCCCCTACTCGCGTGTTAAGAGAACTGTGAAAGATGCCAAACAGGACTAGGTGGAATGGATTGGAGTTGATTAAACTAGCTTAACTGCAGTGTTGTTTTTTTTTTTACAAGTCCTGTATTTTCAAGGCACAATGTGTTGTATTAAAATGTCTTTGCTAATGCACATTAGTTTATACAAACATTTGTAAATATTCAAATGGTTGAGTCAGCAAATATGACATGGTGTCTGTCAATTGTTTGCTAAACTGGTTTCTCCTTTTAATGCATCTATATCTTATCCCTCTGCCTTGTGATCTATTATTTTACTCTATCCCATTAAAAGCAAATGTAACCATAACCCTTGATGAAAGTGCCCCACTTTGGCCTACAGCAAAGGTGGGGGAAAGAAAGCAGATTGCTGTCCTAACTTCCAGATGGGTGGCTCTATCCTGACTTTAAAATGCTTCATCTGGAGCAGCTCCCCCACGCTGGCAAGTGAAGCAAAGTCCACAAATCTGGGAAAGGTGCCAGTGTAAGTCAGTGGTAAAAGTACAGTTCATAGTGCCACGTAAAGCTTGCAGCTGACTAATCTTCTGATCTTTGCCCAAGTTTAATTCTGCTGACTCCTCTTCCTGCATTGAAGATCAGGTAGTGCTTCTGTAAAACATGACTGGTTGATATTCTGAAACCATCTGGAACTGCTGTTTACCATTTGTCACTAACTATTATGATTACAATACACTTTGCTGTTAAATAAAATTGTTTTTTGTCTGTAACTTGGATCCATTTTGTTCCTAAACACGGCGCTAGGTGTGACCAGATCATGGTGTTTATGATACTACTTGCTGAGGTGAAGTAACTGGGGAGGCAGGCCTTTGGTAGAGAAATCTGTTACTGTGGAGAGGGGGTGGCAGTATTATAGGTTTTGTTTTTTAGTCCCAAGTAAGGCTGACATTAACATTGCATTGAAATTATTCTGAAATTCCTCCAGTCGTCATGCTCTGGCACCTGTTTGGATCAATGTACCGAATCAGATTGTGGGAAGAAAGCGGAGGAACCCCACACAGACAAGGACACCGTGCAGACTCCACAGTGACCCAAGCTGGGAATTTAACCCTGGTGCTGAGGCTGCAGTGCTAACCACTGCCATGGTGCTGCCCCGAGTGGTTGGCTCAGCTGCATGGGGGGAGGGGGGGCATGGCAATATTATGGTGGCTGGCTCTGCACAGTACAAGGTGAAGTGTGGCAGTATTATAGTGGCTCTGCACAGTACAAGGTGAGGTGTGGCAGTATTATAGTGGCTCTGCTCTGCTGCACAGTGCAGGGTGAGGGGTGGCAGTATTATAGTGGCTCTGCTCTGCACAGTGCAGGGTGAGGGGTGGCAGTATTATAGTGGCTCTGCTCTGCACAGTGCAGGGTGAGGGGTGGCAGTATTATAGTGGCTCTGCACAGTACAAGGTGAGGTGTGGCAGTATTATAGTGGCTCTGCTCTGCTGCACAGTGCAGGGTGAGGGGTGGCAGTACTATAGTGGCTCTGCTCTGCACAGTGCAGGGTGAGGGGTGACAGTATTATAGTGGCTCTGCTCTGCACAGTGCAGGGTGGGGAGTGGCAGTATTATAGTGGCTCTGCTCTGCACAGTGCAGGGTGAGGGGTGGCAGTATTATAGTGGCTCTGCTCTGCACAGTGCAGGGTGAGGGGTGGCAGTATTATAGTGGCTCTGCACAGTACAAGGTGAAGTGTGGCAGTATTATAGTGGCTCTGCACAGTACAAGGTGAGGTGTGGCAGTATTATAGTGGCTCTGCTCTGCTGCACAGTGCAGGGTGAGGGGTGGCAGTATTATAGTGGCTCTGCTCTGCTGCACAGTGCAGGGTGAGGGGTGGCAGTATTATAGTGGCTCTGCTCTGCACAGTGCAGGGTGAGGGGTGGCAGTATTATAGTGGCTCTGCTCTGCACAGTGCAGGGTGAGGGGTGGCAGTATTATAGTGGCTCTGCACAGTGCAGGGTGAGGGGTGGCAGTATTATAGTGGCTCTGCTCTGCACAGTGCAGGGTGAGGGGTGGCAGTATTATAGTGGCTCTGCACAGTGCAGGGTGAGGGGTGGCAGTATTATAGTGGCTCTGCTCTGCACAGTGCAGGGTGAGGGGTGGCAGTATTATAGTGGCTCTGCTCTGCACAGTGCAGGGTGAGGGGTGGCAGTATTATAGTGGCTCTGCTCTGCTGCACAGTGCAGGGTGAGGGGTGGCAGTATTATAGTGGCTCTGCTCTGCTGCACAGTGCAGGGTGAGGGGTGGCAGTATTATAGTGGCTCTGCACAGTGCAGGGTGAGGGGTGGCAGTATTATAGTGGCTCTGCACAGTGCAGGGTGAGGGGTGGCAGTATTATAGTGGCTCTGCTCTGCTGCACAGTGCAGGGTGAGGGGTGGCAGTATTATAGTGGCTCTGCACAGTGCAGGGTAAGGGGTGGCAGTATTATAGTGGCTCTGCACAGTGCAGGGTGAGGGGTGGCAGTATTATAGTGGCTCTGCTCTGCTCTGCACAGTGCAGGGTGAGGGGTGGCAGTATTATAGTGGCTCTGCACAGTGCAGGGTGAGGGGTGGCAGTATTATAGTGGCTCTGCTCTGCACAGTGCAGGGTGAGGGGTGGCAGTATTATAGTGGCTCTGCTCTGCTCTGCACAGTGCAGGGTGAAGGGTGGCAGTATTATAGTGGCTCTGCTCTGCACAGTGCAGGGTGAGGGGTGGCAGTATTATAGTGGCTCTGCTCTGCACAGTGCAGGGTGAGGGGTGGCAGTATTATAGTGGCTCTGCACAGTGCAGGGTGAGGGGTGGCAGTATTATAGTGGCTCTGCACAGTGCAGCGTGAGGGGTGGCAGTATTATAGTGGCTCTGCTCTGCACAGTGCAGGGTGAGGGGTGGCAGTATTATAGTGGCTCTGCACAGTGCAGCGTGAGGGGTGGCAGTATTATAGTGGCTCTGCACAGTGCAGGGTGAGGGGTGGCAGTATTATAGTGGCTCTGCTCTGCTGCACAGTGCAGGGTGAGGGGTGGCAGTATTATAGTGGCTCTGCACAGTGCAGGGTGAGGGGTGGCAGTATTATAGTGGCTCTGCTCTGCTGCACAGGGTGAGGTGTGGCAGTATTATAGTGGCTCTGCTCTGCACAGTGCAGGGTGAGGGGTGGCAGTATTATAGTGGCTCTGCTCTGCACGGTGCAGGGTGAGGGGTGGCAGTATTATAGTGGCTCTGCTCTGCTGCACAGTGCAGGGTGAGGGGTGGCAGTATTATCGTGGCTCTGCACAGTGCAGGGTGAGGGGTGGCAGTATTATAGTGGCTCTGCTCTGCTGCACAGGGTGAGGGGTGTCAGTATTATAGTGGCTCTGCTCTGCACAGTGCAGCGTGAGGGGTGGCAGTATTATAGTGGCTCTGCTCTGCACAGTGCAGGGTGAGGGGTGGCAGTATTATAGTGGCTCTGCTCTGCACAGTGCAGGGTGAGGGGTGGCAGTATTATAGTGGCTCTGCACAGTACAAGGTGAAGTGTGGCAGTATTATAGTGGCTCTGCACAGTACAAGGTGAGGTGTGGCAGTATTATAGTGGCTCTGCTCTGCTGCACAGTGCAGGGTGAGGGGTGGCAGTATTATAGTGGCTCTGCTCTGCTGCACAGTGCAGGGTGAGGGGTGGCAGTATTATAGTGGCTCTGCTCTGCACAGTGCAGGGTGAGGGGTGGCAGTATTATAGTGGCTCTGCTCTGCACAGTGCAGGGTGAGGGGTGGCAGTATTATAGTGGCTCTGCACAGTGCAGGGTGAGGGGTGGCAGTATTATAGTGGCTCTGCTCTGCACAGTGCAGGGTGAGGGGTGGCAGTATTATAGTGGCTCTGCACAGTGCAGGGTGAGGGGTGGCAGTATTATAGTGGCTCTGCTCTGCACAGTGCAGGGTGAGGGGTGGCAGTATTATAGTGGCTCTGCTCTGCACAGTGCAGGGTGAGGGGTGGCAGTATTATAGTGGCTCTGCTCTGCTGCACAGTGCAGGGTGAGGGGTGGCAGTATTATAGTGGCTCTGCTCTGCTGCACAGTGCAGGGTGAGGGGTGGCAGTATTATAGTGGCTCTGCACAGTGCAGGGTGAGGGGTGGCAGTATTATAGTGGCTCTGCACAGTGCAGGGTGAGGGGTGGCAGTATTATAGTGGCTCTGCTCTGCTGCACAGTGCAGGGTGAGGGGTGGCAGTATTATAGTGGCTCTGCACAGTGCAGGGTAAGGGGTGGCAGTATTATAGTGGCTCTGCACAGTGCAGGGTGAGGGGTGGCAGTATTATAGTGGCTCTGCTCTGCTCTGCACAGTGCAGGGTGAGGGGTGGCAGTATTATAGTGGCTCTGCACAGTGCAGGGTGAGGGGTGGCAGTATTATAGTGGCTCTGCTCTGCACAGTGCAGGGTGAGGGGTGGCAGTATTATAGTGGCTCTGCTCTGCTCTGCACAGTGCAGGGTGAAGGGTGGCAGTATTATAGTGGCTCTGCTCTGCACAGTGCAGGGTGAGGGGTGGCAGTATTATAGTGGCTCTGCTCTGCACAGTGCAGGGTGAGGGGTGGCAGTATTATAGTGGCTCTGCACAGTGCAGGGTGAGGGGTGGCAGTATTATAGTGGCTCTGCACAGTGCAGCGTGAGGGGTGGCAGTATTATAGTGGCTCTGCTCTGCACAGTGCAGGGTGAGGGGTGGCAGTATTATAGTGGCTCTGCACAGTGCAGCGTGAGGGGTGGCAGTATTATAGTGGCTCTGCACAGTGCAGGGTGAGGGGTGGCAGTATTATAGTGGCTCTGCTCTGCTGCACAGTGCAGGGTGAGGGGTGGCAGTATTATAGTGGCTCTGCACAGTGCAGGGTGAGGGGTGGCAGTATTATAGTGGCTCTGCTCTGCTGCACAGGGTGAGGTGTGGCAGCATTATAGTGGCTCTGCTCTGCACAGTGCAGGGTGAGGGGTGGCAGTATTATAGTGGCTCTGCTCTGCACGGTGCAGGGTGAGGGGTGGCAGTATTATAGTGGCTCTGCTCTGCTGCACAGTGCAGGGTGAGGGGTGGCAGTATTATCGTGGCTCTGCACAGTGCAGGGTGAGGGGTGGCAGTATTATAGTGGCTCTGCTCTGCTGCACAGGGTGAGGGGTGTCAGTATTATAGTGGCTCTGCTCTGCACAGTGCAGCGTGAGGGGTGGCAGTATTATAGTGGCTCTGCTCTGCACAGTGCAGGGTGAGGGGTGGCAGTATTATAGTGGCTCTGCTCTGCACAGTGCAGGGTGAGGGGTGGCAGTATTATAGTGGCTCTGCTCTGCACAGTGCAGGGTGAGGGGTGGCAGTATTATAGTGGCTCTGCTCTGCACAGTGCAGGGTGAGGGGTGGCAGTATTATAGTGGCTCTGCTCTGCACAGTGCAGGGTGAGGGGTGGCAGTATTACAGTGGCTCTGCTCTGCACAGTGCAGAGTGAGGGGTGGCAGTATTATAGTGGCTCTGCTCTGCTGCACAGTGCAGGGTGAGGGGTGGCAGTATTATAGTGGCTCTGCTCTGCACTGTGCAGGGTGAGGGGTGGCAGTATTATAGTGGCTCTGCTCTGCACAGTGCAGGGTGAGGGGTGGCAGTATTATAGTGGCTCTGCTCTGCACTGTGCAGGGTGAGGGGTGGCAGTATTATAGTGGCTCTGCTCTGCACAGTGCAGGGTGAGGGGTGGCAGGATTATAGTGGCTCTGCTCTGCTGCACAGTGCAGGGTGAGGGGTGGCAGTATTATAGTGGCTCTGCTCTGCTCTGCACAGTGCAGGGTGAGGGGTGGCAGTATTATAGTGGCTCTGCACAGTGCAGGGTGAGGGGTGGCAGTATTATAGTGGCTCTGCTCTGCACAGTGCAGGGTGAGGGGTGGCAGTATTATAGTGGCTCTGCTCTGCACAGTGCAGGGTGAGGGGTGGCAGTATTATAGTGGCTCTGCACAGTGCAGGTTGAGGGGTGGCAGTATTATAGTGGCTCTGCTCTGCACAGTGCAGGGTGAGGCGTGGCAGTATTATAGTGGCTCTGCTCTGCACAGTGCAGGGTGAGGGGTGGCAGTATTATAGTGGCTCTGCACAGTGCAGGGTGAGGGGTGGCAGTATTATAGTGGCTCTGCACAGTGCAGGGTGAGGGGTGGCAGTATTATAGTGGCTCTGCTCTGCACAGTGCAGGGTGAGGGGTGGCAGTATTATAGTGGCTCTGCACAGTGCAGGGTGAGGGGTGGCAGTATTATAGTGGCTCTGCACAGTGCAGGATGAGGGGTGGCAGTATTATAGTGGCTCTGCTCTGCTGCACAGTGCAGGGTGAGGGGTGGCAGTATTATAGTGGCTCTGCTCTGCTGCACAGTGCAGGGTGAGGGGTGGCAGTATTATAGTGGCTCTGCGCAGTGCAGGGTGAGGGGTGGCAGTATTATAGTGGCTCTGCACAGTGCAGAGTGAGGGGTGGCAGTATTATAGTGGCTCTGCACAGTGCAGAGTGAGGGGTGGCAGTATTATAGTGGCTCTGCTCTGCTGCACAGGGTGAGGTGTGGCAGTGTTATAGTGGCTCTGCTCTGCACAGTGCAGGGTGAGGGGTGGCAGTATTATAGTGGCTCTGCTCTGCACGGTGCAGGGTGAGGGGTGGCAGTATTATAGTGGCTCTGCTCTGCTGCACAGTGCAGGGTGAGGGGTGGCAGTATTATCGTGGCTCTGCACAGTGCAGGGTGAGGGGTGGCAGTATTATAGTGGCTCTGCTCTGCTGCACAGGGTGAGGGGTGGCAGTATTATAGTGGCTCTGCTCTGCACAGTGCAGCGTGAGGGGTGGCAGTATTATAGTGGCTCTGCTCTGCACAGTGCAGGGTGAGGGGTGGCAGTATTATAGTGGCTCTGCTCTGCACAGTGCAGGGTGAGGGGTGGCAGTATTATAGTGGCTCTGCTCTGCACAGTGCAGGGTGAGGGGTGGCAGTATTATAGTGGCTCTGCACAGTGCAGGGTGAGGGGTGGCAGTATTATAGTGGCTCTGCACAGTGCAGCGTGAGGGGTGGCAGTATTATAGTGGCTCTGCTCTGCACAGTGCAGGGTGAGGGGTGGCAGTATTATAGTGGCTCTGCACAGTGCAGCGTGAGGGGTGGCAGTATTATAGTGGCTCTGCACAGTGCAGGGTGAGGGGTGGCAGTATTATAGTGGCTCTGCTCTGCTGCACAGTGCAGGGTGAGGGGTGGCAGTATTATAGTGGCTCTGCACAGTGCAGGGTGAGGGGTGGCAGTATTATAGTGGCTCTGCTCTGCTGCACAGGGTGAGGTGTGGCAGTATTATAGTGGCTCTGCTCTGCACAGTGCAGGGTGAGGGGTGGCAGTATTATAGTGGCTCTGCTCTGCACGGTGCAGGGTGAGGGGTGGCAGTATTATAGTGGCTCTGCTCTGCTGCACAGTGCAGGGTGAGGGGTGGCAGTATTATCGTGGCTCTGCACAGTGCAGGGTGAGGGGTGGCAGTATTATAGTGGCTCTGCTCTGCTGCACAGGGTGAGGGGTGTCAGTATTATAGTGGCTCTGCTCTGCACAGTGCAGCGTGAGGGGTGGCAGTATTATAGTGGCTCTGCTCTGCACAGTGCAGGGTGAGGGGTGGCAGTATTATAGTGGCTCTGCTCTGCACAGTGCAGGGTGAGGGGTGGCAGTATTATAGTGGCTCTGCTCTGCACAGTGCAGGGTGAGGGGTGGCAGTATTATAGCGGCTCTGCTCTGCACAGTGCAGGGTGGGGGGTGGCAGTATTATAGTGGCTCTGCTCTGCACAGTGCAGGGTGAGGGGTGGCAGTATTACAGTGGCTCTGCTCTGCACAGTGCAGCGTGAGGGGTGGCAGTATTATAGTGGCTCTGCTCTGCTGCACAGTGCAGGGTGAGGGGTGGCAGTATTATAGTGGCTCTGCTCTGCACTGTGCAGGGTGAGGGGTGGCAGTATTATAGTGGCTCTGCTCTGCACAGTGCAGGGTGAGGGGTGGCAGTATTATAGTGGCTCTGCTCTGCACTGTGCAGGGTGAGGGGTGGCAGTATTATAGTGGCTCTGCTCTGCACAGTGCAGGGTGAGGGGTGGCAGTATTATAGTGGCTCTGCTCTGCTGCACAGTGCAGGGTGAGGGGTGGCAGTATTATAGTGGCTCTGCTCTGCTCTGCACAGTGCAGGGTGAGGGGTGGCAGTATTATAGTGGCTCTGCACAGTGCAGGGTGAGGGGTGGCAGTATTATAGTGGCTCTGCTCTGCACAGTGCAGGGTGAGGGGTGGCAGTATTATAGTGGCTCTGCTCTGCACAGTGCAGGGTGAGGGGTGGCAGTATTATAGTGGCTCTGCACAGTGCAGGTTGAGGGGTGACAGTATTATAGTGGCTCTGCTCTGCACAGTGCAGGGTGAGGCGTGGCAGTATTATAGTGGCTCTGCTCTGCACAGTGCAGGGTGAGGGGTGGCAGTATTATAGTGGCTCTGCACAGTGCAGGGTGAGGGGTGGCAGTATTATAGTGGCTCTGCTCTGCACAGTGCAGGGTGAGGGGTGGCAGTATTATAGTGGCTCTGCACAGTGCAGCGTGAGGGGTGGCAGTATTATAGTGGCTCTGCACAGTGCAGGATGAGGGGTGGCAGTATTATAGTGGCTCTGCTCTGCTGCACAGTGCAGGGTGAGGGGTGGCAGTATTATAGTGGCTCTGCTCTGCTGCACAGTGCAGGGTGAGGGGTGGCAGTATTATAGTGGCTCTGCACAGTGCAGGGTGAGGGGTGGCAGTATTATAGTGGCTCTGCACAGTGCAGAGTGAGGGGTGGCAGTATTATAGTGGCTCTGCTCTGCTGCACAGGGTGAGGTGTGGCAGTGTTATAGTGGCTCTGCTCTGCACAGTGCAGGGTGAGGGGTGGCAGTATTATAGTGGCTCTGCTCTGCACGGTGCAGGGTGAGGGGTGGCAGTATTATAGTGGCTCTGCTCTGCTGCACAGTGCAGGGTGAGGGGTGGCAGTATTATCGTGGTTCTGCACAGTGCAGGGTGAGGGGTGGCAGTATTATAGTGGCTCTGCTCTGCTGCACAGGGTGAGGGGTGGCAGTATTATAGTGGCTCTGCTCTGCACAGTGCAGCGTGAGGGGTGGCAGTATTATAGTGGCTCTGCACAGTGCAGGGTGAGGGGTGGCAGTATTATAGTGGCTCTGCTCTGCACAGTGCAGGGTGAGGGGTGGCAGTATTATAGTGGCTCTGCTCTGCACAGTGCAGGGTGAGGGGTGGCAGTATTATAGTGGCTCTGCACAGTGCAGGGTGAGGGGTGGCAGTATTATAGTGGCTCTGCACAGTGCAGCGTGAGGGGTGGCAGTATTATAGTGGCTCTGCTCTGCACAGTGCAGGGTGAGGGGTGGCAGTATTATAGTGGCTCTGCACAGTGCAGCGTGAGGGGTGGCAGTATTATAGTGGCTCTGCACAGTGCAGGGTGAGGGGTGGCAGTATTATAGTGGCTCTGCTCTGCTGCACAGTGCAGGGTGAGGGGTGGCAGTATTATAGTGGCTCTGCACAGTGCAGGGTGAGGGGTGGCAGTATTATAGTGGCTCTGCTCTGCTGCACAGGGTGAGGTGTGGCAGTATTATAGTGGCTCTGCTCTGCACAGTGCAGGGTGAGGGGTGGCAGTATTATAGTGGCTCTGCTCTGCACGGTGCAGGGTGAGGGGTGGCAGTATTATAGTGGCTCTGCTCTGCTGCACAGTGCAGGGTGAGGGGTGGCAGTATTATCGTGGCTCTGCACAGTGCAGGGTGAGGGGTGGCAGTATTATAGTGGCTCTGCTCTGCTGCACAGGGTGAGGGGTGTCAGTATTATAGTGGCTCTGCTCTGCACAGTGCAGCGTGAGGGGTGGCAGTATTATAGTGGCTCTGCTCTGCACAGTGCAGGGTGAGGGGTGGCAGTATTATAGTGGCTCTGCTCTGCACAGTGCAGGGTGAGGGGTGGCAGTATTATAGTGGCTCTGCTCTGCACAGTGCAGGGTGAGGGGTGGCAGTATTATAGTGGCTCTGCTCTGCACAGTGCAGGGTGAGGGGTGGCAGTATTATAGTGGCTCTGCTCTGCACAGTGCAGGGTGAGGGGTGGCAGTATTACAGTGGCTCTGCTCTGCACAGTGCAGCGTGAGGGGTGGCAGTATTATAGTGGCTCTGCTCTGCTGCACAGTGCAGGGTGAGGGGTGGCAGTATTATAGTGGCTCTGCTCTGCACTGTGCAGGGTGAGGGGTGGCAGTATTATAGTGGCTCTGCTCTGCACAGTGCAGGGTGAGGGGTGGCAGTATTATAGTGGCTCTGCTCTGCACTGTGCAGGGTGAGGGGTGGCAGTATTATAGTGGCTCTGCTCTGCACAGTGCAGGGTGAGGGGTGGCAGGATTATAGTGGCTCTGCTCTGCTGCACAGTGCAGGGTGAGGGGTGGCAGTATTATAGTGGCTCTGCTCTGCTCTGCACAGTGCAGGGTGAGGGGTGGCAGTATTATAGTGGCTCTGCACAGTGCAGGGTGAGGGGTGGCAGTATTATAGTGGCTCTGCTCTGCACAGTGCAGGGTGAGGGGTGGCAGTATTATATTGGCTCTGCTCTGCACAGTGCAGGGTGAGGGGTGGCAGTATTATAGTGGCTCTGCACAGTGCAGGTTGAGGGGTGACAGTATTATAGTGGCTCTGCACAGTGCAGGGTGAGGGGTGGGCAGTATTATAGTGGCTCTGCACAGTGCAGGGTGAGGGGTGACAGTATTATAGTGGCTCTGCTCTGCACAGTGCAGGGTGAGGGGTGGCAGTATTATAGTGGCTCTGCTCTGCACAGTGCAGGGTGAGGGGTGGCAGTATTATAGTGGCTCTGCACAGTGCAGGTTGAGGGGTGGCAGTATTATAGTGGCTCTGCTCTGCACAGTGCAGGGTGAGGGGTGGCAGTATTATAGTGGCTCTGCTCTGCACAGTGCAGGGTGAGGGGTGGCAGTATTATAGTGGCTCTGCACAGTGCAGGTTGAGGGGTGACAGTATTATAGTGGCTCTGCACAGTGCAGGGTGAGGGGTGGGCAGTATTATAGTGGCTCTGCACAGTGCAGGGTGAGGGGTGACAGTATTATAGTGGCTCTGCTCTGCACAGTGCAGGGTGAGGGGTGGCAGTATTATAGTGGCTCTGCACAGTGCAGCGTGAGGGGTGGCAGTATTATAGTGGCTCTGCTCTGCACAGTGCAGGGTGAGGGGTGGCAGTATTATAGTGGCTCTGCACAGTGCAGCGTGAGGGGTGGCAGTATTATAGTGGCTCTGCACAGTGCAGGATGAGGGGTGGCAGTATTATAGTGGCTCTGCTCTGCTGCACAGTGCAGGGTGAGGGGTGGCAGTATTATAGTGGCTCTGCTCTGCTGCACAGTGCAGGGTGAGGGGTGGCAGTATTATAGTGGCTCTGCACAGTGCAGGGTGAGTGGTGGCAGTATTATAGTGGCTCTGCACAGTGCAGAGTGAGGGGTGGCAGTATTATAGTGGCTCTGCACAGTGCAGAGTGAGGGGTGGCAGTATTATAGTGGCTCTGCTCTGCTGCACAGGGTGAGGTGTGGCAGTGTTATAGTGGCTCTGCTCTGCACAGTGCAGGGTGAGGGGTGGCAGTATTATAGTGGCTCTGCACAGTGCAGGGTGAGGGGTGGCAGTATTATAGTGGCTCTGCTCTGCACAGTGCAGGGTGAGGGGTGGCAGTATTATAGTGGCTCTGCTCTGCACGGTGCAGGGTGAGGGGTGGCAGTATTATAGTGGCTCTGCTCTGCTGCACAGTGCAAGGTGAGGGGTGGCAGTATTATCGTGGCTCTGCACAGTGCAGGGTGAGGGGTGGCAGTATTATAGTGGCTCTGCTCTGCTGCACAGGGTGAGGGGTGGCAGTATTATAGTGGCTCTGCTCTGCACAGTGCAGCGTGAGGGGTGGCAGTATTATAGTGGCTCTGCTCTGCACAGTGCAGGGTGAGGGGTGGCAGTATTATAGTGGCTCTGCTCTGCACAGTGCAGGGTGAGGGGTGGCAGTATTATAGTGGCTCTGCTCTGCACAGTGCAGGGTGAGGGGTGGCAGTATTATAGTGGCTCTGCTCTGCTGCACAGTGCAGGGTGAGGTGTGGCAGTATTATAGTGGCTCTGCTCTGCTGCACAGTGCAGGGTGAGGGGTGGCAGTGTTATAGTGGCTCTGCACAGTGCAGGGTGAGGGGTGGCAGTATTATAGTGGCTCTGCACAGTGCAGGGTGAGGGGTGGCAGTATTATAGTGGCTCTGCTCTGCTGCACAGTGCAGGGTGAGGGGTGGCAGTATTATAGTGGCTCTGCTCTGCACAGTGCAGGGCGAGGGGTGGCAGTATTATAGTGGCTCTGCAAAGTACAAGGTGAGGTGTGGCAGTATTATAGTGGCTCTGCTCTGCTGCACAGTGCAGGGTGAGGGGTGGCAGTACTATAGTGGCTCTGCTCTGCACAGTGCAGGGTGAGGGGTGACAGTATTATAGTGGCTCTGCTCTGCACAGTGCAGGGTGGGGAGTGGCAGTATTATAGTGGCTCTGCTCTGCACAGTGCAGGGTGAGGGGTGGCAGTATTATAGTGGCTCTGCTCTGCACAGTGCAGGGTGAGGGGTGGCAGTATTATAGTGGCTCTGCTCTGCACAGTGCAGGGTGAGGGGTGGCAGTATTATAGTGGCTCTGCTCTGCACAGTGCAGGGTGAGGGGTGGCAGTATTATAGTGGCTCTGCTCTGCACAGTGCAGGGTGAGGGGTGGCAGTATTATAGTGGCTCTGCTCTGCTGCACAGTGCAGGGTGAGGGGTGGCAGTATTATAGTGGCTCTGCTCTGCACAGTGCAGGGTGAGGGGTGGCAGTATTATAGTGGCTCTGCTCTGCTGCACAGTGCAGGGTGAGGGGTGGCAGTATTATAGTGGCTCTGCACAGTGCAGGGTGAGGGGTGGCAGTATTATAGTGGCTCTGCACAGTGCAGGGTGAGGGGTGGCAGTATTATCGTGGCTCTGCTCTGTGCAGGGTGAGGGGTGGCAGTATTATCGTGGCTCTGCTCTGCACAGTGCAGGGTGAGGGGTGGCAGTATTATAGTGGCTCTGCTCTGCTGCACAGTGCAGGGTGAGGGGTGGCAGTATTATAGTGGCTCTGCACAGTGCAGGGTGAGGGGTGACAGTATTATAGTGGCTCTGCACAGCGCAGGGTGAGGGGTGGCAGTATTATAGTGGCTCTGCTCTGCACAGTGCAGGGTGAGGGGTGGCAGTATTATAGTGGCTCTGCTCTGCTGCACAGTGCAGGGTGAGGGGTGGCAGTATTATAGTGGCTCTGCTCTGCACAGTGCAGGGTGAGGGGTGGCAGTATTATAGTGGCTCTGCTCTGCACAGTGCAGGGTGAGGGGTGGCAGTATTATAGTGGCTCTGCTCTGCACAGTGCAGGGTGAGGGGTGGCAGTATTATAGTGGCTCTGCTCTGCACAGTGCAGGGTGAGGGGTGGCAGTATTATAGTGGCTCTGCACAGTGCAGGGTGAGGGGTGGCAGTATTATAGTGGCTCTGTTCTGCACAGTACAGGGTGAGGGCTGGCAGTATTATAGTGGCTCTGCTCTGCACAGTGCAGGGTGAGGGGTGGCAGTCTTATAGTGGCTCTGCTCTGCTGCACAGTGCAGGGTGAGGGGTGGCAGTATTATAGTGGCTCTGCTCTGCTGCACAGTGCAGGGTGAGGGGTGGCAGTATTATAGTGGCTCTGCACAGTGCAGGGTGAGGGGTGGCAGTATTATAGTGGCTCTGCACAGTGCAGGGTGAGGGGTGGCAGTATTATAGTGGCTCTGCTCTGCTGCACAGTGCAGGGTGAGGGGTGGCAGTATTATAGTGGCTCTGCACAGTGCAGGGTAAGGGGTGGCAGTATTATAGTGGCTCTGCACAGTGCAGGGTGAGGGGTGGCAGTATTATAGTGGCTCTGCTCTGCTCTGCACAGTGCAGGGTGAGGGGTGGCAGTATTATAGTGGCTCTGCACAGTGCAGGGTGAGGGGTGGCAGTATTATAGTGGCTCTGCTCTGCACAGTGCAGGGTGAGGGGTGGCAGTATTATAGTGGCTCTGCTCTACACAGTGCAGGGTGAGGGGTGGCAGTATTATAGTGGCTCTGCTCTGCTCTGCACAGTGCAGGGTGAAGGGTGGCAGTATTATAGTGGCTCTGCTCTGCACAGTGCAGGGTGAGGGGTGGCAGTATTATAGTGGCTCTGCTCTGCACAGTGCAGGGTGAGGGGTGGCAGTATTATAGTGGCTCTGCACAGTGCAGCGTGAGGGGTGGCAGTATTATAGTGGCTCTGCTCTGCACAGTGCAGGGTGAGGGGTGGCAGTATTATAGTGGCTCTGCACAGTGCAGGGTGAGGGGTGGCAGTATTATAGTGGCTCTGCACAGTGCAGCGTGAGGGGTGGCAGTATTATAGTGGCTCTGCACAGTGCAGGGTGAGGGGTGGCAGTATTATAGTGGCTCTGCTCTGCTGCACAGTGCAGGGTGAGGGGTGGCAGTATTATAGTGGCTCTGCTCTGCTGCACAGGGTGAGGGGTGGCAGTATTATAGTGGCTCTGCTGCACAGTGCAGGGTGAGGGGTGACAGTATTATAGTGGCTCTGCACAGTGCAGGGTGAGGGGTGGCAGTATTATAGTGGCTCTGCACAGTGCAGGGCGAGGGGTGGCAGTATTATAGTGGCTCTGCTCTGCACAGTGCAGGGTGAGGGGTGGCAGTATTATAGTGGCTCTGCTCTGCACGGTGCAGGGTGAGGGGTGGCAGTATTATAGTGGCTCTGCTCTGCTGCACAGTGCAGGGTGAGGGGTGGCAGTATTATCGTGGCTCTGCACAGTGCAGGGTGAGGGGTGGCAGTATTATAGTGGCTCTGCTCTGCTGCACAGGGTGAGGGGTGTCAGTATTATAGTGGCTCTGCTCTGCACAGTGCAGCGTGAGGGGTGGCAGTATTATAGTGGCTCTGCTCTGCACAGTGCAGGGTGAGGGGTGGCAGTATTATAGTGGCTCTGCTCTGCACAGTGCAGGGTGAGGGGTGGCAGTATTATAGTGGCTCTGCTCTGCACAGTGCAGGGTGAGGGGTGGCAGTATTATAGTGGCTCTGCTCTGCACAGTGCAGGGTGAGGGGTGGCAGTATTATAGTGGCTCTGCTCTGCACAGTGCAGGGTGAGGGGTGGCAGTATTACAGTGGCTCTGCTCTGCACAGTGCAGAGTGAGGGGTGGCAGTATTATAGTGGCTCTGCTCTGCTGCACAGTGCAGGGTGAGGGGTGGCAGTATTATAGTGGCTCTGCTCTGCACTGTGCAGGGTGAGGGGTGGCAGTATTATAGTGGCTCTGCTCTGCACAGTGCAGGGTGAGGGGTGGCAGTATTATAGTGGCTCTGCTCTGCACTGTGCAGGGTGAGGGGTGGCAGTATTATAGTGGCTCTGCTCTGCACAGTGCAGGGTGAGGGGTGGCAGGATTATAGTGGCTCTGCTCTGCTGCACAGTGCAGGGTGAGGGGTGGCAGTATTATAGTGGCTCTGCTCTGCTCTGCACAGTGCAGGGTGAGGGGTGGCAGTATTATAGTGGCTCTGCACAGTGCAGGGTGAGGGGTGGCAGTATTATAGTGGCTCTGCTCTGCACAGTGCAGGGTGAGGGGTGGCAGTATTATAGTGGCTCTGCTCTGCACAGTGCAGGGTGAGGGGTGGCAGTATTATAGTGGCTCTGCACAGTGCAGGTTGAGGGGTGGCAGTATTATAGTGGCTCTGCTCTGCACAGTGCAGGGTGAGGCGTGGCAGTATTATAGTGGCTCTGCTCTGCACAGTGCAGGGTGAGGGGTGGCAGTATTATAGTGGCTCTGCACAGTGCAGGGTGAGGGGTGGCAGTATTATAGTGGCTCTGCACAGTGCAGGGTGAGGGGTGGCAGTATTATAGTGGCTCTGCTCTGCACAGTGCAGGGTGAGGGGTGGCAGTATTATAGTGGCTCTGCACAGTGCAGGGTGAGGGGTGGCAGTATTATAGTGGCTCTGCACAGTGCAGGATGAGGGGTGGCAGTATTATAGTGGCTCTGCTCTGCTGCACAGTGCAGGGTGAGGGGTGGCAGTATTATAGTGGCTCTGCTCTGCTGCACAGTGCAGGGTGAGGGGTGGCAGTATTATAGTGGCTCTGCGCAGTGCAGGGTGAGGGGTGGCAGTATTATAGTGGCTCTGCACAGTGCAGAGTGAGGGGTGGCAGTATTATAGTGGCTCTGCACAGTGCAGAGTGAGGGGTGGCAGTATTATAGTGGCTCTGCTCTGCTGCACAGGGTGAGGTGTGGCAGTGTTATAGTGGCTCTGCTCTGCACAGTGCAGGGTGAGGGGTGGCAGTATTATAGTGGCTCTGCTCTGCACGGTGCAGGGTGAGGGGTGGCAGTATTATAGTGGCTCTGCTCTGCTGCACAGTGCAGGGTGAGGGGTGGCAGTATTATCGTGGCTCTGCACAGTGCAGGGTGAGGGGTGGCAGTATTATAGTGGCTCTGCTCTGCTGCACAGGGTGAGGGGTGGCAGTATTATAGTGGCTCTGCTCTGCACAGTGCAGCGTGAGGGGTGGCAGTATTATAGTGGCTCTGCTCTGCACAGTGCAGGGTGAGGGGTGGCAGTATTATAGTGGCTCTGCTCTGCACAGTGCAGGGTGAGGGGTGGCAGTATTATAGTGGCTCTGCTCTGCACAGTGCAGGGTGAGGGGTGGCAGTATTATAGTGGCTCTGCACAGTGCAGGGTGAGGGGTGGCAGTATTATAGTGGCTCTGCACAGTGCAGCGTGAGGGGTGGCAGTATTATAGTGGCTCTGCTCTGCACAGTGCAGGGTGAGGGGTGGCAGTATTATAGTGGCTCTGCACAGTGCAGCGTGAGGGGTGGCAGTATTATAGTGGCTCTGCTCTGCACAGTGCAGGGTGAGGGGTGGCAGTATTATAGTGGCTCTGCTCTGCACAGTGCAGGGTGAGGGGTGGCAGTATTATAGTGGCTCTGCTCTGCACGGTGCAGGGTGAGGGGTGGCAGTATTATAGTGGCTCTGCTCTGCTGCACAGTGCAGGGTGAGGGGTGGCAGTATTATCGTGGCTCTGCACAGTGCAGGGTGAGGGGTGGCAGTATTATAGTGGCTCTGCTCTGCTGCACAGGGTGAGGGGTGTCAGTATTATAGTGGCTCTGCTCTGCACAGTGCAGCGTGAGGGGTGGCAGTATTATAGTGGCTCTGCTCTGCACAGTGCAGGGTGAGGGGTGGCAGTATTATAGTGGCTCTGCTCTGCACAGTGCAGGGTGAGGGGTGGCAGTATTATAGTGGCTCTGCTCTGCACAGTGCAGGGTGAGGGGTGGCAGTATTATAGCGGCTCTGCTCTGCACAGTGCAGGGTGGGGGGTGGCAGTATTATAGTGGCTCTGCTCTGCACAGTGCAGGGTGAGGGGTGGCAGTATTACAGTGGCTCTGCTCTGCACAGTGCAGCGTGAGGGGTGGCAGTATTATAGTGGCTCTGCTCTGCTGCACAGTGCAGGGTGAGGGGTGGCAGTATTATAGTGGCTCTGCTCTGCACTGTGCAGGGTGAGGGGTGGCAGTATTATAGTGGCTCTGCTCTGCACAGTGCAGGGTGAGGGGTGGCAGTATTATAGTGGCTCTGCTCTGCACTGTGCAGGGTGAGGGGTGGCAGTATTATAGTGGCTCTGCTCTGCACAGTGCAGGGTGAGGGGTGGCAGTATTATAGTGGCTCTGCTCTGCTGCACAGTGCAGGGTGAGGGGTGGCAGTATTATAGTGGCTCTGCTCTGCTCTGCACAGTGCAGGGTGAGGGGTGGCAGTATTATAGTGGCTCTGCACAGTGCAGGGTGAGGGGTGGCAGTATTATAGTGGCTCTGCTCTGCACAGTGCAGGGTGAGGGGTGGCAGTATTATAGTGGCTCTGCTCTGCACAGTGCAGGGTGAGGGGTGGCAGTATTATAGTGGCTCTGCACAGTGCAGGTTGAGGGGTGACAGTATTATAGTGGCTCTGCTCTGCACAGTGCAGGGTGAGGCGTGGCAGTATTATAGTGGCTCTGCTCTGCACAGTGCAGGGTGAGGGGTGGCAGTATTATAGTGGCTCTGCACAGTGCAGGGTGAGGGGTGGCAGTATTATAGTGGCTCTGCTCTGCACAGTGCAGGGTGAGGGGTGGCAGTATTATAGTGGCTCTGCACAGTGCAGCGTGAGGGGTGGCAGTATTATAGTGGCTCTGCACAGTGCAGGATGAGGGGTGGCAGTATTATAGTGGCTCTGCTCTGCTGCACAGTGCAGGGTGAGGGGTGGCAGTATTATAGTGGCTCTGCTCTGCTGCACAGTGCAGGGTGAGGGGTGGCAGTATTATAGTGGCTCTGCACAGTGCAGGGTGAGGGGTGGCAGTATTATAGTGGCTCTGCACAGTGCAGAGTGAGGGGTGGCAGTATTATAGTGGCTCTGCTCTGCTGCACAGGGTGAGGTGTGGCAGTGTTATAGTGGCTCTGCTCTGCACAGTGCAGGGTGAGGGGTGGCAGTATTATAGTGGCTCTGCTCTGCACGGTGCAGGGTGAGGGGTGGCAGTATTATAGTGGCTCTGCTCTGCTGCACAGTGCAGGGTGAGGGGTGGCAGTATTATCGTGGCTCTGCACAGTGCAGGGTGAGGGGTGGCAGTATTATAGTGGCTCTGCTCTGCTGCACAGGGTGAGGGGTGGCAGTATTATAGTGGCTCTGCTCTGCACAGTGCAGCGTGAGGGGTGGCAGTATTATAGTGGCTCTGCACAGTGCAGGGTGAGGGGTGGCAGTATTATAGTGGCTCTGCTCTGCACAGTGCAGGGTGAGGGGTGGCAGTATTATAGTGGCTCTGCTCTGCACAGTGCAGGGTGAGGGGTGGCAGTATTATAGTGGCTCTGCACAGTGCAGGGTGAGGGGTGGCAGTATTATAGTGGCTCTGCACAGTGCAGCGTGAGGGGTGGCAGTATTATAGTGGCTCTGCACAGTGCAGGGTGAGGGGTGGCAGTATTATAGTGGCTCTGCTCTGCTGCACAGTGCAGGGTGAGGGGTGGCAGTATTATAGTGGCTCTGCACAGTGCAGGGTGAGGGGTGGCAGTATTATAGTGGCTCTGCTCTGCTGCACAGGGTGAGGTGTGGCAGTATTATAGTGGCTCTGCTCTGCACAGTGCAGGGTGAGGGGTGGCAGTATTATAGTGGCTCTGCTCTGCACGGTGCAGGGTGAGGGGTGGCAGTATTATAGTGGCTCTGCTCTGCTGCACAGTGCAGGGTGAGGGGTGGCAGTATTATCGTGGCTCTGCACAGTGCAGGGTGAGGGGTGGCAGTATTATAGTGGCTCTGCTCTGCTGCACAGGGTGAGGGGTGTCAGTATTATAGTGGCTCTGCTCTGCACAGTGCAGCGTGAGGGGTGGCAGTATTATAGTGGCTCTGCTCTGCACAGTGCAGGGTGAGGGGTGGCAGTATTATAGTGGCTCTGCTCTGCACAGTGCAGGGTGAGGGGTGGCAGTATTATAGTGGCTCTGCTCTGCACAGTGCAGGGTGAGGGGTGGCAGTATTATAGTGGCTCTGCTCTGCACAGTGCAGGGTGAGGGGTGGCAGTATTATAGTGGCTCTGCTCTGCACAGTGCAGGGTGAGGGGTGGCAGTATTATAGTGGCTCTGCTCTGCTGCACAGTGCAGGGTGAGGTGTGGCAGTATTATAGTGGCTCTGCTCTGCTGCACAGTGCAGGGTGAGGGGTGGCAGTATTATAGTGGCTCTGCTCTGCTCTGCACAGTGCAGGGTGAGGGGTGGCAGTATTATAGTGGCTCTGCACAGTGCAGGGTGAGGGGTGGCAGTATTATAGTGGCTCTGCTCTGCACAGTGCAGGGTGAGGGGTGGCAGTATTATATTGGCTCTGCTCTGCACAGTGCAGGGTGAGGGGTGGCAGTATTATAGTGGCTCTGCACAGTGCAGGTTGAGGGGTGACAGTATTATAGTGGCTCTGCACAGTGCAGGGTGAGGGGTGGGCAGTATTATAGTGGCTCTGCACAGTGCAGGGTGAGGGGTGACAGTATTATAGTGGCTCTGCTCTGCACAGTGCAGGGTGAGGGGTGGCAGTATTATAGTGGCTCTGCTCTGCACAGTGCAGGGTGAGGGGTGGCAGTATTATAGTGGCTCTGCACAGTGCAGGTTGAGGGGTGGCAGTATTATAGTGGCTCTGCTCTGCACAGTGCAGGGTGAGGGGTGGCAGTATTATAGTGGCTCTGCTCTGCACAGTGCAGGGTGAGGGGTGGCAGTATTATAGTGGCTCTGCACAGTGCAGGTTGAGGGGTGACAGTATTATAGTGGCTCTGCACAGTGCAGGGTGAGGGGTGGGCAGTATTATAGTGGCTCTGCACAGTGCAGGGTGAGGGGTGACAGTATTATAGTGGCTCTGCTCTGCACAGTGCAGGGTGAGGGGTGGCAGTATTATAGTGGCTCTGCACAGTGCAGCGTGAGGGGTGGCAGTATTATAGTGGCTCTGCTCTGCACAGTGCAGGGTGAGGGGTGGCAGTATTATAGTGGCTCTGCACAGTGCAGCGTGAGGGGTGGCAGTATTATAGTGGCTCTGCACAGTGCAGGATGAGGGGTGGCAGTATTATAGTGGCTCTGCTCTGCTGCACAGTGCAGGGTGAGGGGTGGCAGTATTATAGTGGCTCTGCTCTGCTGCACAGTGCAGGGTGAGGGGTGGCAGTATTATAGTGGCTCTGCACAGTGCAGGGTGAGTGGTGGCAGTATTATAGTGGCTCTGCACAGTGCAGAGTGAGGGGTGGCAGTATTATAGTGGCTCTGCACAGTGCAGAGTGAGGGGTGGCAGTATTATAGTGGCTCTGCTCTGCTGCACAGGGTGAGGTGTGGCAGTGTTATAGTGGCTCTGCTCTGCACAGTGCAGGGTGAGGGGTGGCAGTATTATAGTGGCTCTGCACAGTGCAGGGTGAGGGGTGGCAGTATTATAGTGGCTCTGCTCTGCACAGTGCAGGGTGAGGGGTGGCAGTATTATAGTGGCTCTGCTCTGCACGGTGCAGGGTGAGGGGTGGCAGTATTATAGTGGCTCTGCTCTGCTGCACAGTGCAAGGTGAGGGGTGGCAGTATTATCGTGGCTCTGCACAGTGCAGGGTGAGGGGTGGCAGTATTATAGTGGCTCTGCTCTGCTGCACAGGGTGAGGGGTGGCAGTATTATAGTGGCTCTGCTCTGCACAGTGCAGCGTGAGGGGTGGCAGTATTATAGTGGCTCTGCTCTGCACAGTGCAGGGTGAGGGGTGGCAGTATTATAGTGGCTCTGCTCTGCACAGTGCAGGGTGAGGGGTGGCAGTATTATAGTGGCTCTGCTCTGCACAGTGCAGGGTGAGGGGTGGCAGTATTATAGTGGCTCTGCTCTGCTGCACAGTGCAGGGTGAGGTGTGGCAGTATTATAGTGGCTCTGCTCTGCTGCACAGTGCAGGGTGAGGGGTGGCAGTGTTATAGTGGCTCTGCACAGTGCAGGGTGAGGGGTGGCAGTATTATAGTGGCTCTGCACAGTGCAGGGTGAGGGGTGGCAGTATTATAGTGGCTCTGCTCTGCTGCACAGTGCAGGGTGAGGGGTGGCAGTATTATAGTGGCTCTGCTCTGCACAGTGCAGGGCGAGGGGTGGCAGTATTATAGTGGCTCTGCAAAGTACAAGGTGAGGTGTGGCAGTATTATAGTGGCTCTGCTCTGCTGCACAGTGCAGGGTGAGGGGTGGCAGTACTATAGTGGCTCTGCTCTGCACAGTGCAGGGTGAGGGGTGACAGTATTATAGTGGCTCTGCTCTGCACAGTGCAGGGTGGGGAGTGGCAGTATTATAGTGGCTCTGCTCTGCACAGTGCAGGGTGAGGGGTGGCAGTATTATAGTGGCTCTGCTCTGCACAGTGCAGGGTGAGGGGTGGCAGTATTATAGTGGCTCTGCTCTGCACAGTGCAGGGTGAGGGGTGGCAGTATTATAGTGGCTCTGCTCTGCACAGTGCAGGGTGAGGGGTGGCAGTATTATAGTGGCTCTGCTCTGCACAGTGCAGGGTGAGGGGTGGCAGTATTATAGTGGCTCTGCTCTGCTGCACAGTGCAGGGTGAGGGGTGGCAGTATTATAGTGGCTCTGCTCTGCACAGTGCAGGGTGAGGGGTGGCAGTATTATAGTGGCTCTGCTCTGCTGCACAGTGCAGGGTGAGGGGTGGCAGTATTATAGTGGCTCTGCACAGTGCAGGGTGAGGGGTGGCAGTATTATAGTGGCTCTGCACAGTGCAGGGTGAGGGGTGGCAGTATTATCGTGGCTCTGCTCTGTGCAGGGTGAGGGGTGGCAGTATTATCGTGGCTCTGCTCTGCACAGTGCAGGGTGAGGGGTGGCAGTATTATAGTGGCTCTGCTCTGCTGCACAGTGCAGGGTGAGGGGTGGCAGTATTATAGTGGCTCTGCACAGTGCAGGGTGAGGGGTGACAGTATTATAGTGGCTCTGCACAGCGCAGGGTGAGGGGTGGCAGTATTATAGTGGCTCTGCTCTGCACAGTGCAGGGTGAGGGGTGGCAGTATTATAGTGGCTCTGCTCTGCTGCACAGTGCAGGGTGAGGGGTGGCAGTATTATAGTGGCTCTGCTCTGCACAGTGCAGGGTGAGGGGTGGCAGTATTATAGTGGCTCTGCTCTGCACAGTGCAGGGTGAGGGGTGGCAGTATTATAGTGGCTCTGCTCTGCACAGTGCAGGGTGAGGGGTGGCAGTATTATAGTGGCTCTGCTCTGCACAGTGCAGGGTGAGGGGTGGCAGTATTATAGTGGCTCTGCACAGTGCAGGGTGAGGGGTGGCAGTATTATAGTGGCTCTGTTCTGCACAGTGCAGGGTGAGGGCTGGCAGTATTATAGTGGCTCTGCTCTGCACAGTGCAGGGTGAGGGGTGGCAGTCTTATAGTGGCTCTGCTCTGCTGCACAGTGCAGGGTGAGGGGTGGCAGTATTATAGTGGCTCTGCTCTGCTGCACAGTGCAGGGTGAGGGGTGGCAGTATTATAGTGGCTCTGCACAGTGCAGGGTGAGGGGTGGCAGTATTATAGTGGCTCTGCACAGTGCAGGGTGAGGGGTGGCAGTATTATAGTGGCTCTGCTCTGCTGCACAGTGCAGGGTGAGGGGTGGCAGTATTATAGTGGCTCTGCACAGTGCAGGGTAAGGGGTGGCAGTATTATAGTGGCTCTGCACAGTGCAGGGTGAGGGGTGGCAGTATTATAGTGGCTCTGCTCTGCTCTGCACAGTGCAGGGTGAGGGGTGGCAGTATTATAGTGGCTCTGCACAGTGCAGGGTGAGGGGTGGCAGTATTATAGTGGCTCTGCTCTGCACAGTGCAGGGTGAGGGGTGGCAGTATTATAGTGGCTCTGCTCTACACAGTGCAGGGTGAGGGGTGGCAGTATTATAGTGGCTCTGCTCTGCTCTGCACAGTGCAGGGTGAAGGGTGGCAGTATTATAGTGGCTCTGCTCTGCACAGTGCAGGGTGAGGGGTGGCAGTATTATAGTGGCTCTGCTCTGCACAGTGCAGGGTGAGGGGTGGCAGTATTATAGTGGCTCTGCACAGTGCAGCGTGAGGGGTGGCAGTATTATAGTGGCTCTGCTCTGCACAGTGCAGGGTGAGGGGTGGCAGTATTATAGTGGCTCTGCACAGTGCAGGGTGAGGGGTGGCAGTATTATAGTGGCTCTGCACAGTGCAGCGTGAGGGGTGGCAGTATTATAGTGGCTCTGCACAGTGCAGGGTGAGGGGTGGCAGTATTATAGTGGCTCTGCTCTGCTGCACAGTGCAGGGTGAGGGGTGGCAGTATTATAGTGGCTCTGCTCTGCTGCACAGGGTGAGGGGTGGCAGTATTATAGTGGCTCTGCTGCACAGTGCAGGGTGAGGGGTGACAGTATTATAGTGGCTCTGCACAGTGCAGGGTGAGGGGTGGCAGTATTATAGTGGCTCTGCACAGTGCAGGGCGAGGGGTGGCAGTATTATAGTGGCTCTGCTCTGCACAGTGCAGGGTGAGGGGTGGCAGTATTATAGTGGCTCTGCTCTGCACGGTGCAGGGTGAGGGGTGGCAGTATTATAGTGGCTCTGCTCTGCTGCACAGTGCAGGGTGAGGGGTGGCAGTATTATCGTGGCTCTGCACAGTGCAGGGTGAGGGGTGGCAGTATTATAGTGGCTCTGCTCTGCTGCACAGGGTGAGGGGTGTCAGTATTATAGTGGCTCTGCTCTGCACAGTGCAGCGTGAGGGGTGGCAGTATTATAGTGGCTCTGCTCTGCACAGTGCAGGGTGAGGGGTGGCAGTATTATAGTGGCTCTGCTCTGCACAGTGCAGGGTGAGGGGTGGCAGTATTATAGTGGCTCTGCTCTGCACAGTGCAGGGTGAGGGGTGGCAGTATTATAGTGGCTCTGCTCTGCACAGTGCAGGGTGAGGGGTGGCAGTATTATAGTGGCTCTGCTCTGCACAGTGCAGGGTGAGGGGTGGCAGTATTACAGTGGCTCTGCTCTGCACAGTGCAGAGTGAGGGGTGGCAGTATTATAGTGGCTCTGCTCTGCTGCACAGTGCAGGGTGAGGGGTGGCAGTATTATAGTGGCTCTGCTCTGCACTGTGCAGGGTGAGGGGTGGCAGTATTATAGTGGCTCTGCTCTGCACAGTGCAGGGTGAGGGGTGGCAGTATTATAGTGGCTCTGCTCTGCACTGTGCAGGGTGAGGGGTGGCAGTATTATAGTGGCTCTGCTCTGCACAGTGCAGGGTGAGGGGTGGCAGGATTATAGTGGCTCTGCTCTGCTGCACAGTGCAGGGTGAGGGGTGGCAGTATTATAGTGGCTCTGCTCTGCTCTGCACAGTGCAGGGTGAGGGGTGGCAGTATTATAGTGGCTCTGCACAGTGCAGGGTGAGGGGTGGCAGTATTATAGTGGCTCTGCTCTGCACAGTGCAGGGTGAGGGGTGGCAGTATTATAGTGGCTCTGCTCTGCACAGTGCAGGGTGAGGGGTGGCAGTATTATAGTGGCTCTGCACAGTGCAGGTTGAGGGGTGGCAGTATTATAGTGGCTCTGCTCTGCACAGTGCAGGGTGAGGCGTGGCAGTATTATAGTGGCTCTGCTCTGCACAGTGCAGGGTGAGGGGTGGCAGTATTATAGTGGCTCTGCACAGTGCAGGGTGAGGGGTGGCAGTATTATAGTGGCTCTGCACAGTGCAGGGTGAGGGGTGGCAGTATTATAGTGGCTCTGCTCTGCACAGTGCAGGGTGAGGGGTGGCAGTATTATAGTGGCTCTGCACAGTGCAGGGTGAGGGGTGGCAGTATTATAGTGGCTCTGCACAGTGCAGGATGAGGGGTGGCAGTATTATAGTGGCTCTGCTCTGCTGCACAGTGCAGGGTGAGGGGTGGCAGTATTATAGTGGCTCTGCTCTGCTGCACAGTGCAGGGTGAGGGGTGGCAGTATTATAGTGGCTCTGCGCAGTGCAGGGTGAGGGGTGGCAGTATTATAGTGGCTCTGCACAGTGCAGAGTGAGGGGTGGCAGTATTATAGTGGCTCTGCACAGTGCAGAGTGAGGGGTGGCAGTATTATAGTGGCTCTGCTCTGCTGCACAGGGTGAGGTGTGGCAGTGTTATAGTGGCTCTGCTCTGCACAGTGCAGGGTGAGGGGTGGCAGTATTATAGTGGCTCTGCTCTGCACGGTGCAGGGTGAGGGGTGGCAGTATTATAGTGGCTCTGCTCTGCTGCACAGTGCAGGGTGAGGGGTGGCAGTATTATCGTGGCTCTGCACAGTGCAGGGTGAGGGGTGGCAGTATTATAGTGGCTCTGCTCTGCTGCACAGGGTGAGGGGTGGCAGTATTATAGTGGCTCTGCTCTGCACAGTGCAGCGTGAGGGGTGGCAGTATTATAGTGGCTCTGCTCTGCACAGTGCAGGGTGAGGGGTGGCAGTATTATAGTGGCTCTGCTCTGCACAGTGCAGGGTGAGGGGTGGCAGTATTATAGTGGCTCTGCTCTGCACAGTGCAGGGTGAGGGGTGGCAGTATTATAGTGGCTCTGCACAGTGCAGGGTGAGGGGTGGCAGTATTATAGTGGCTCTGCACAGTGCAGCGTGAGGGGTGGCAGTATTATAGTGGCTCTGCTCTGCACAGTGCAGGGTGAGGGGTGGCAGTATTATAGTGGCTCTGCACAGTGCAGCGTGAGGGGTGGCAGTATTATAGTGGCTCTGCTCTGCACAGTGCAGGGTGAGGGGTGGCAGTATTATAGTGGCTCTGCTCTGCACAGTGCAGGGTGAGGGGTGGCAGTATTATAGTGGCTCTGCTCTGCACGGTGCAGGGTGAGGGGTGGCAGTATTATAGTGGCTCTGCTCTGCTGCACAGTGCAGGGTGAGGGGTGGCAGTATTATCGTGGCTCTGCACAGTGCAGGGTGAGGGGTGGCAGTATTATAGTGGCTCTGCTCTGCTGCACAGGGTGAGGGGTGTCAGTATTATAGTGGCTCTGCTCTGCACAGTGCAGCGTGAGGGGTGGCAGTATTATAGTGGCTCTGCTCTGCACAGTGCAGGGTGAGGGGTGGCAGTATTATAGTGGCTCTGCTCTGCACAGTGCAGGGTGAGGGGTGGCAGTATTATAGTGGCTCTGCTCTGCACAGTGCAGGGTGAGGGGTGGCAGTATTATAGCGGCTCTGCTCTGCACAGTGCAGGGTGGGGGGTGGCAGTATTATAGTGGCTCTGCTCTGCACAGTGCAGGGTGAGGGGTGGCAGTATTACAGTGGCTCTGCTCTGCACAGTGCAGCGTGAGGGGTGGCAGTATTATAGTGGCTCTGCTCTGCTGCACAGTGCAGGGTGAGGGGTGGCAGTATTATAGTGGCTCTGCTCTGCACTGTGCAGGGTGAGGGGTGGCAGTATTATAGTGGCTCTGCTCTGCACAGTGCAGGGTGAGGGGTGGCAGTATTATAGTGGCTCTGCTCTGCACTGTGCAGGGTGAGGGGTGGCAGTATTATAGTGGCTCTGCTCTGCACAGTGCAGGGTGAGGGGTGGCAGTATTATAGTGGCTCTGCTCTGCTGCACAGTGCAGGGTGAGGGGTGGCAGTATTATAGTGGCTCTGCTCTGCTCTGCACAGTGCAGGGTGAGGGGTGGCAGTATTATAGTGGCTCTGCACAGTGCAGGGTGAGGGGTGGCAGTATTATAGTGGCTCTGCTCTGCACAGTGCAGGGTGAGGGGTGGCAGTATTATAGTGGCTCTGCTCTGCACAGTGCAGGGTGAGGGGTGGCAGTATTATAGTGGCTCTGCACAGTGCAGGTTGAGGGGTGACAGTATTATAGTGGCTCTGCTCTGCACAGTGCAGGGTGAGGCGTGGCAGTATTATAGTGGCTCTGCTCTGCACAGTGCAGGGTGAGGGGTGGCAGTATTATAGTGGCTCTGCACAGTGCAGGGTGAGGGGTGGCAGTATTATAGTGGCTCTGCTCTGCACAGTGCAGGGTGAGGGGTGGCAGTATTATAGTGGCTCTGCACAGTGCAGCGTGAGGGGTGGCAGTATTATAGTGGCTCTGCACAGTGCAGGATGAGGGGTGGCAGTATTATAGTGGCTCTGCTCTGCTGCACAGTGCAGGGTGAGGGGTGGCAGTATTATAGTGGCTCTGCTCTGCTGCACAGTGCAGGGTGAGGGGTGGCAGTATTATAGTGGCTCTGCACAGTGCAGGGTGAGGGGTGGCAGTATTATAGTGGCTCTGCACAGTGCAGAGTGAGGGGTGGCAGTATTATAGTGGCTCTGCTCTGCTGCACAGGGTGAGGTGTGGCAGTGTTATAGTGGCTCTGCTCTGCACAGTGCAGGGTGAGGGGTGGCAGTATTATAGTGGCTCTGCTCTGCACGGTGCAGGGTGAGGGGTGGCAGTATTATAGTGGCTCTGCTCTGCTGCACAGTGCAGGGTGAGGGGTGGCAGTATTATCGTGGCTCTGCACAGTGCAGGGTGAGGGGTGGCAGTATTATAGTGGCTCTGCTCTGCTGCACAGGGTGAGGGGTGGCAGTATTATAGTGGCTCTGCTCTGCACAGTGCAGCGTGAGGGGTGGCAGTATTATAGTGGCTCTGCACAGTGCAGGGTGAGGGGTGGCAGTATTATAGTGGCTCTGCTCTGCACAGTGCAGGGTGAGGGGTGGCAGTATTATAGTGGCTCTGCTCTGCACAGTGCAGGGTGAGGGGTGGCAGTATTATAGTGGCTCTGCACAGTGCAGGGTGAGGGGTGGCAGTATTATAGTGGCTCTGCACAGTGCAGCGTGAGGGGTGGCAGTATTATAGTGGCTCTGCACAGTGCAGGGTGAGGGGTGGCAGTATTATAGTGGCTCTGCTCTGCTGCACAGTGCAGGGTGAGGGGTGGCAGTATTATAGTGGCTCTGCACAGTGCAGGGTGAGGGGTGGCAGTATTATAGTGGCTCTGCTCTGCTGCACAGGGTGAGGTGTGGCAGTATTATAGTGGCTCTGCTCTGCACAGTGCAGGGTGAGGGGTGGCAGTATTATAGTGGCTCTGCTCTGCACGGTGCAGGGTGAGGGGTGGCAGTATTATAGTGGCTCTGCTCTGCTGCACAGTGCAGGGTGAGGGGTGGCAGTATTATCGTGGCTCTGCACAGTGCAGGGTGAGGGGTGGCAGTATTATAGTGGCTCTGCTCTGCTGCACAGGGTGAGGGGTGTCAGTATTATAGTGGCTCTGCTCTGCACAGTGCAGCGTGAGGGGTGGCAGTATTATAGTGGCTCTGCTCTGCACAGTGCAGGGTGAGGGGTGGCAGTATTATAGTGGCTCTGCTCTGCACAGTGCAGGGTGAGGGGTGGCAGTATTATAGTGGCTCTGCTCTGCACAGTGCAGGGTGAGGGGTGGCAGTATTATAGTGGCTCTGCTCTGCACAGTGCAGGGTGAGGGGTGGCAGTATTATAGTGGCTCTGCTCTGCACAGTGCAGGGTGAGGGGTGGCAGTATTATAGTGGCTCTGCTCTGCTGCACAGTGCAGGGTGAGGTGTGGCAGTATTATAGTGGCTCTGCTCTGCTGCACAGTGCAGGGTGAGGGGTGGCAGTGTTATAGTGGCTCTGCACAGTGCAGGGTGAGGGGTGGCAGTATTATAGTGGCTCTGCACAGTGCAGGGTGAGGGGTGGCAGTATTATAGTGGCTCTGCTCTGCTGCACAGTGCAGGGTGAGGGGTGGCAGTATTATAGTGGCTCTGCTCTGCACAGTGCAGGGCGAGGGGTGGCAGTATTATAGTGGCTCTGCAAAGTACAAGGTGAGGTGTGGCAGTATTATAGTGGCTCTGCTCTGCTGCACAGTGCAGGGTGAGGGGTGGCAGTACTATAGTGGCTCTGCTCTGCACAGTGCAGGGTGAGGGGTGACAGTATTATAGTGGCTCTGCTCTGCACAGTGCAGGGTGGGGAGTGGCAGTATTATAGTGGCTCTGCTCTGCACAGTGCAGGGTGAGGGGTGGCAGTATTATAGTGGCTCTGCTCTGCACAGTGCAGGGTGAGGGGTGGCAGTATTATAGTGGCTCTGCTCTGCAGAGTGCAGGGTGAGGGGTGGCAGTATTATAGTGGCTCTGCTCTGCACAGTGCAGGGTGAGGGGTGGCAGTATTATAGTGGCTCTGCTCTGCACAGTGCAGGGTGAGGGGTGGCAGTATTATAGTGGCTCTGCTCTGCTGCACAGTGCAGGGTGAGGGGTGGCAGTATTATAGTGGCTCTGCTCTGCACAGTGCAGGGTGAGGGGTGGCAGTATTATAGTGGCTCTGCTCTGCTGCACAGTGCAGGGTGAGGGGTGGCAGTATTATAGTGGCTCTGCACAGTGCAGGGTGAGGGGTGGCAGTATTATAGTGGCTCTGCACAGTGCAGGGTGAGGGGTGGCAGTATTATCGTGGCTCTGCTCTGTGCAGGGTGAGGGGTGGCAGTATTATCGTGGCTCTGCTCTGCACAGTGCAGGGTGAGGGGTGGCAGTATTATAGTGGCTCTGCTCTGCTGCACAGTGCAGGGTGAGGGGTGGCAGTATTATAGTGGCTCTGCACAGTGCAGGGTGAGGGGTGACAGTATTATAGTGGCTCTGCACAGCGCAGGGTGAGGGGTGGCAGTATTATAGTGGCTCTGCTCTGCACAGTGCAGGGTGAGGGGTGGCAGTATTATAGTGGCTCTGCTCTGCTGCACAGTGCAGGGTGAGGGGTGGCAGTATTATAGTGGCTCTGCTCTGCACAGTGCAGGGTGAGGGGTGGCAGTATTATAGTGGCTCTGCTCTGCACAGTGCAGGGTGAGGGGTGGCAGTATTATAGTGGCTCTGCTCTGCACAGTGCAGGGTGAGGGGTGGCAGTATTATAGTGGCTCTGCTCTGCACAGTGCAGGGTGAGGGGTGGCAGTATTATAGTGGCTCTGCACAGTGCAGGGTGAGGGGTGGCAGTATTATAGTGGCTCTGTTCTGCACAGTGCAGGGTGAGGGCTGGCAGTATTATAGTGGCTCTGCTCTGCACAGTGCAGGGTGAGGGGTGGCAGTCTTATAGTGGCTCTGCTCTGCTGCACAGTGCAGGGTGAGGGGTGGCAGTATTATAGTGGCTCTGCTCTGCTGCACAGTGCAGGGTGAGGGGTGGCAGTATTATAGTGGCTCTGCACAGTGCAGGGTGAGGGGTGGCAGTATTATAGTGGCTCTGCACAGTGCAGGGTGAGGGGTGGCAGTATTATAGTGGCTCTGCTCTGCTGCACAGTGCAGGGTGAGGGGTGGCAGTATTATAGTGGCTCTGCACAGTGCAGGGTAAGGGGTGGCAGTATTATAGTGGCTCTGCACAGTGCAGGGTGAGGGGTGGCAGTATTATAGTGGCTCTGCTCTGCTCTGCACAGTGCAGGGTGAGGGGTGGCAGTATTATAGTGGCTCTGCACAGTGCAGGGTGAGGGGTGGCAGTATTATAGTGGCTCTGCTCTGCACAGTGCAGGGTGAGGGGTGGCAGTATTATAGTGGCTCTGCTCTACACAGTGCAGGGTGAGGGGTGGCAGTATTATAGTGGCTCTGCTCTGCTCTGCACAGTGCAGGGTGAAGGGTGGCAGTATTATAGTGGCTCTGCTCTGCACAGTGCAGGGTGAGGGGTGGCAGTATTATAGTGGCTCTGCTCTGCACAGTGCAGGGTGAGGGGTGGCAGTATTATAGTGGCTCTGCACAGTGCAGCGTGAGGGGTGGCAGTATTATAGTGGCTCTGCTCTGCACAGTGCAGGGTGAGGGGTGGCAGTATTATAGTGGCTCTGCACAGTGCAGGGTGAGGGGTGGCAGTATTATAGTGGCTCTGCACAGTGCAGCGTGAGGGGTGGCAGTATTATAGTGGCTCTGCACAGTGCAGGGTGAGGGGTGGCAGTATTATAGTGGCTCTGCTCTGCTGCACAGTGCAGGGTGAGGGGTGGCAGTATTATAGTGGCTCTGCTCTGCTGCACAGGGTGAGGGGTGGCAGTATTATAGTGGCTCTGCTGCACAGTGCAGGGTGAGGGGTGACAGTATTATAGTGGCTCTGCACAGTGCAGGGTGAGGGGTGGCAGTATTATAGTGGCTCTGCACAGTGCAGGGCGAGGGGTGGCAGTATTATAGTGGCTCTGCTCTGCACAGTGCAGGGTGAGGGGTGGCAGTATTATAGTGGCTCTGCTCTGCACGGTGCAGGGTGAGGGGTGGCAGTATTATAGTGGCTCTGCTCTGCTGCACAGTGCAGGGTGAGGGGTGGCAGTATTATCGTGGCTCTGCACAGTGCAGGGTGAGGGGTGGCAGTATTATAGTGGCTCTGCTCTGCTGCACAGGGTGAGGGGTGTCAGTATTATAGTGGCTCTGCTCTGCACAGTGCAGCGTGAGGGGTGGCAGTATTATAGTGGCTCTGCTCTGCACAGTGCAGGGTGAGGGGTGGCAGTATTATAGTGGCTCTGCTCTGCACAGTGCAGGGTGAGGGGTGGCAGTATTATAGTGGCTCTGCTCTGCACAGTGCAGGGTGAGGGGTGGCAGTATTATAGTGGCTCTGCTCTGCACAGTGCAGGGTGAGGGGTGGCAGTATTATAGTGGCTCTGCTCTGCACAGTGCAGGGTGAGGGGTGGCAGTATTACAGTGGCTCTGCTCTGCACAGTGCAGAGTGAGGGGTGGCAGTATTATAGTGGCTCTGCTCTGCTGCACAGTGCAGGGTGAGGGGTGGCAGTATTATAGTGGCTCTGCTCTGCACTGTGCAGGGTGAGGGGTGGCAGTATTATAGTGGCTCTGCTCTGCACAGTGCAGGGTGAGGGGTGGCAGTATTATAGTGGCTCTGCTCTGCACTGTGCAGGGTGAGGGGTGGCAGTATTATAGTGGCTCTGCTCTGCACAGTGCAGGGTGAGGGGTGGCAGGATTATAGTGGCTCTGCTCTGCTGCACAGTGCAGGGTGA
The DNA here is from genome assembly GCF_964213995.1 of Mustelus asterias. Lineage (NCBI taxonomy): Eukaryota > Metazoa > Chordata > Chondrichthyes > Carcharhiniformes > Triakidae > Mustelus > Mustelus asterias. Next base: position 4,499,913 of record NC_135805.1, on the reverse strand, counting down.
GGGGTGGCAGTATTATAGTGGCTCTGCTCTGCTCTGCACAGTGCAGGGTGAGGGGTGGCAGTATTATAGTGGCTCTGCACAGCGCAGGGTGAGGGGTGGCAGTATTATAGTGGCTCTGCTCTGCACAGTGCAGGGTGAGGGGTGGCAGTATTATAGTGGCTCTGCTCTGCACAGTGCAGGGTGAGGGGTGGCAGTATTATAGTGGCTCTGCACAGTGCAGGTTGAGGGGTGGCAGTATTATAGTGGCTCTGCTCTGCACAGTGCAGGGTGAGGCGTGGCAGTATTATAGTGGCTCTGCTCTGCACAGTGCAGGGTGAGGGGTGACAGTATTATAGTGGCTCTGCACAGTGCAGGGTGAGGGGTGGCAGTATTATAGTGGCTCTGCACAGTGCAGCGTGAGGGGTGGCAGTATTATAGTGGCTCTGCTCTGCACAGTGCAGGGTGAGGGGTGGCAGTATTATAGTGGCTCTGCACAGTGCAGCGTGAGGGGTGGCAGTATTATAGTGGCTCTGCACAGTGCAGGATGAGGGGTGGCAGTATTATAGTGGCTCTACTCTGCTGCACAGTGCAGGGTGAGGGGTGGCAGTATTATAGTGGCTCTGCTCTGCTGCACAGTGCAGGGTGAGGGGTGGCAGTATTATAGTGGCTCTGCGCAGTGCAGGGTGAGGGGTGGCAGTATTATAGTGGCTCTGCACAGTGCAGAGTGAGGGGTGGCAGTATTATAGTGGCTCTGCACAGTGCAGAGTGAGGGGTGGCAGTATTATAGTGGCTCTGCTCTGCTGCACAGGGTGAGGTGTGGCAGTGTTATAGTGGCTCTGCTCTGCACAGTGCAGGGTGAGGGGTGGCAGTATTATAGTGGCTCTGCTCTGCACGGTGCAGGGTGAGGGGTGGCAGTATTATAGTGGCTCTGCTCTGCTGCACAGTGCAGGGTGAGGGGTGGCAGTATTATCGTGGCTCTGCACAGTGCAGGGTGAGGGGTGGCAGTATTATAGTGGCTCTGCTCTGCTGCACAGGGTGAGGGGTGGCAGTATTATAGTGGCTCTGCTCTGCACAGTGCAGCGTGAGGGGTGGCAGTATTATAGTGGCTCTGCTCTGCACAGTGCAGGGTGAGGGGTGGCAGTATTATAGTGGCTCTGCTCTGCACAGTGCAGGGTGAGGGGTGGCAGTATTATAGTGGCTCTGCTCTGCACAGTGCAGGGTGAGGGGTGGCAGTATTATAGTGGCTCTGCACAGTGCAGGGTGAGGGGTGGCAGTATTATAGTGGCTCTGCACAGTGCAGCGTGAGGGGTGGCAGTATTATAGTGGCTCTGCTCTGCACAGTGCAGGGTGAGGGGTGGCAGTATTATAGTGGCTCTGCACAGTGCAGCGTGAGGGGTGGCAGTATTATAGTGGCTCTGCACAGTGCAGGGTGAGGGGTGGCAGTATTATAGTGGCTCTGCTCTGCACCGTGCAGGGTGAGGGGTGGCAGTATTATAGTGGCTCTGCACAGTGCAGCGTGAGGGGTGGCAGTATTATAGTGGCTCTGCACAGTGCAGGGTGAGGGGTGGCAGTATTATAGTGGCTCTGCTCTGCACAGTGCAGGGTGAGGGAGTGGCAGTATTATAGTGGCTCTGCTCTGCACAGTGCAGGGTGAGGGGTGGCAGTATTATAGTGGCTCTGCTCTGCACGGTGCAGGGTGAGGGGTGGCAGTATTATAGTGGCTCTGCTCTGCTGCACAGTGCAGGGTGAGGGGTGGCAGTATTATCGTGGCTCTGCACAGTGCAGGGTGAGGGGTGGCAGTATTATAGTGGCTCTGCTCTGCTGCACAGGGTGAGGGGTGTCAGTATTATAGTGGCTCTGCTCTGCACAGTGCAGCGTGAGGGGTGGCAGTATTATAGTGGCTCTGCTCTGCACAGTGCAGGGTGAGGGGTGGCAGTATTATAGTGGCTCTGCTCTGCACAGTGCAGGGTGAGGGGTGGCAGTATTATAGTGGCTCTGCTCTGCACAGTGCAGGGTGAGGGGTGGCAGTATTATAGCGGCTCTGCTCTGCACAGTGCAGGGTGGGGGGTGGCAGTATTATAGTGGCTCTGCTCTGCACAGTGCAGGGTGAGGGGTGGCAGTATTACAGTGGCTCTGCTCTGCACAGTGCAGCGTGAGGGGTGGCAGTATTATAGTGGCTCTGCTCTGCTGCACAGTGCAGGGTGAGGGGTGGCAGTATTATAGTGGCTCTGCTCTGCACTGTGCAGGGTGAGGGGTGGCAGTATTATAGTGGCTCTGCTCTGCACAGTGCAGGGTGAGGGGTGGCAGTATTATAGTGGCTCTGCTCTGCACTGTGCAGGGTGAGGGGTGGCAGTATTATAGTGGCTCTGCTCTGCACAGTGCAGGGTGAGGGGTGGCAGTATTATAGTGGCTCTGCTCTGCTGCACAGTGCAGGGTGAGGGGTGGCAGTATTATAGTGGCTCTGCTCTGCTCTGCACAGTGCAGGGTGAGGGGTGGCAGTATTATAGTGGCTCTGCACAGTGCAGGGTGAGGGGTGGCAGTATTATAGTGGCTCTGCTCTGCACAGTGCAGGGTGAGGGGTGGCAGTATTATAGTGGCTCTGCTCTGCACAGTGCAGGGTGAGGGGTGGCAGTATTATAGTGGCTCTGCACAGTGCAGGTTGAGGGGTGACAGTATTATAGTGGCTCTGCTCTGCACAGTGCAGGGTGAGGCGTGGCAGTATTATAGTGGCTCTGCTCTGCACAGTGCAGGGTGAGGGGTGGCAGTATTATAGTGGCTCTGCACAGTGCAGGGTGAGGGGTGGCAGTATTATAGTGGCTCTGCTCTGCACAGTGCAGGGTGAGGGGTGGCAGTATTATAGTGGCTCTGCACAGTGCAGCGTGAGGGGTGGCAGTATTATAGTGGCTCTGCACAGTGCAGGATGAGGGGTGGCAGTATTATAGTGGCTCTGCTCTGCTGCACAGTGCAGGGTGAGGGGTGGCAGTATTATAGTGGCTCTGCTCTGCTGCACAGTGCAGGGTGAGGGGTGGCAGTATTATAGTGGCTCTGCACAGTGCAGGGTGAGGGGTGGCAGTATTATAGTGGCTCTGCACAGTGCAGAGTGAGGGGTGGCAGTATTATAGTGGCTCTGCTCTGCTGCACAGGGTGAGGTGTGGCAGTGTTATAGTGGCTCTGCTCTGCACAGTGCAGGGTGAGGGGTGGCAGTATTATAGTGGCTCTGCTCTGCACGGTGCAGGGTGAGGGGTGGCAGTATTATAGTGGCTCTGCTCTGCTGCACAGTGCAGGGTGAGGGGTGGCAGTATTATCGTGGCTCTGCACAGTGCAGGGTGAGGGGTGGCAGTATTATAGTGGCTCTGCTCTGCTGCACAGGGTGAGGGGTGGCAGTATTATAGTGGCTCTGCTCTGCACAGTGCAGCGTGAGGGGTGGCAGTATTATAGTGGCTCTGCACAGTGCAGGGTGAGGGGTGGCAGTATTATAGTGGCTCTGCTCTGCACAGTGCAGGGTGAGGGGTGGCAGTATTATAGTGGCTCTGCTCTGCACAGTGCAGGGTGAGGGGTGGCAGTATTATAGTGGCTCTGCACAGTGCAGGGTGAGGGGTGGCAGTATTATAGTGGCTCTGCACAGTGCAGCGTGAGGGGTGGCAGTATTATAGTGGCTCTGCTCTGCTGCACAGTGCAGCGTGAGGGGTGGCAGTATTATAGTGGCTCTGCACAGTGCAGGGTGAGGGGTGGCAGTATTATAGTGGCTCTGCTCTGCTGCACAGTGCAGGGTGAGGGGTGGCAGTATTATAGTGGCTCTGCACAGTGCAGGGTGAGGGGTGGCAGTATTATAGTGGCTCTGCTCTGCTGCACAGGGTGAGGTGTGGCAGTATTATAGTGGCTCTGCTCTGCACAGTGCAGGGTGAGGGGTGGCAGTATTATAGTGGCTCTGCTCTGCACGGTGCAGGGTGAGGGGTGGCAGTATTATAGTGGCTCTGCTCTGCTGCACAGTGCAGGGTGAGGGGTGGCAGTATTATCGTGGCTCTGCACAGTGCAGGGTGAGGGGTGGCAGTATTATAGTGGCTCTGCTCTGCTGCACAGGGTGAGGGGTGTCAGTATTATAGTGGCTCTGCTCTGCACAGTGCAGCGTGAGGGGTGGCAGTATTATAGTGGCTCTGCTCTGCACAGTGCAGGGTGAGGGGTGGCAGTATTATAGTGGCTCTGCTCTGCACAGTGCAGGGTGAGGGGTGGCAGTATTATAGTGGCTCTGCTCTGCACAGTGCAGGGTGAGGGGTGGCAGTATTATAGTGGCTCTGCTCTGCACAGTGCAGGGTGAGGGGTGGCAGTATTATAGTGGCTCTGCTCTGCACAGTGCAGGGTGAGGGGTGGCAGTATTACAGTGGCTCTGCTCTGCACAGTGCAGCGTGAGGGGTGGCAGTATTATAGTGGCTCTGCTCTGCTGCACAGTGCAGGGTGAGGGGTGGCAGTATTATAGTGGCTCTGCTCTGCACAGTGCAGGGTGAGGGGTGGCAGTATTATAGTGGCTCTGCTCTGCACAGTGCAGGGTGAGGGGTGGCAGTATTATAGTGGCTCTGCTCTGCACTGTGCAGGGTGAGGGGTGGCAGTATTATAGTGGCTCTGCTCTGCACAGTGCAGGGTGAGGGGTGGCAGGATTATAGTGGCTCTGCTCTGCTGCACAGTGCAGGGTGAGGGGTGGCAGTATTATAGTGGCTCTGCTCTGCTCTGCACAGTGCAGGGTGAGGGGTGGCAGTATTATAGTGGCTCTGCACAGTGCAGGGTGAGGGGTGGCAGTATTATAGTGGCTCTGCTCTGCACAGTGCAGGGTGAGGGGTGGCAGTATTATATTGGCTCTGCTCTGCACAGTGCAGGGTGAGGGGTGGCAGTATTATAGTGGCTCTGCACAGTGCAGGTTGAGGGGTGACAGTATTATAGTGGCTCTGCACAGTGCAGGGTGAGGGGTGGGCAGTATTATAGTGGCTCTGCACAGTGCAGGGTGAGGGGTGACAGTATTATAGTGGCTCTGCTCTGCACAGTGCAGGGTGAGGGGTGGCAGTATTATAGTGGCTCTGCTCTGCACAGTGCAGGGTGAGGGGTGGCAGTATTATAGTGGCTCTGCACAGTGCAGGTTGAGGGGTGGCAGTATTATAGTGGCTCTGCTCTGCACAGTGCAGGGTGAGGGGTGGCAGTATTATAGTGGCTCTGCTCTGCACAGTGCAGGGTGAGGGGTGGCAGTATTATAGTGGCTCTGCACAGTGCAGGTTGAGGGGTGACAGTATTATAGTGGCTCTGCACAGTGCAGGGTGAGGGGTGGGCAGTATTATAGTGGCTCTGCACAGTGCAGGGTGAGGGGTGACAGTATTATAGTGGCTCTGCTCTGCACAGTGCAGGGTGAGGGGTGGCAGTATTATAGTGGCTCTGCACAGTGCAGCGTGAGGGGTGGCAGTATTATAGTGGCTCTGCTCTGCACAGTGCAGGGTGAGGGGTGGCAGTATTATAGTGGCTCTGCACAGTGCAGCGTGAGGGGTGGCAGTATTATAGTGGCTCTGCACAGTGCAGGATGAGGGGTGGCAGTATTATAGTGGCTCTGCTCTGCTGCACAGTGCAGGGTGAGGGGTGGCAGTATTATAGTGGCTCTGCTCTGCTGCACAGTGCAGGGTGAGGGGTGGCAGTATTATAGTGGCTCTGCACAGTGCAGGGTGAGGGGTGGCAGTATTATAGTGGCTCTGCACAGTGCAGAGTGAGGGGTGGCAGTATTATAGTGGCTCTGCACAGTGCAGAGTGAGGGGTGGCAGTATTATAGTGGCTCTGCTCTGCTGCACAGGGTGAGGTGTGGCAGTGTTATAGTGGCTCTGCTCTGCACAGTGCAGGGTGAGGGGTGGCAGTATTATAGTGGCTCTGCACAGTGCAGGGTGAGGGGTGGCAGTATTATAGTGGCTCTGCTCTGCACAGTGCAGGGTGAGGGGTGGCAGTATTATAGTGGCTCTGCTCTGCACGGTGCAGGGTGAGGGGTGGCAGTATTATAGTGGCTCTGCTCTGCTGCACAGTGCAAGGTGAGGGGTGGCAGTATTATCGTGGCTCTGCACAGTGCAGGGTGAGGGGTGGCAGTATTATAGTGGCTCTGCTCTGCTGCACAGGGTGAGGGGTGGCAGTATTATAGTGGCTCTGCTCTGCACAGTGCAGCGTGAGGGGTGGCAGTATTATAGTGGCTCTGCTCTGCACAGTGCAGGGTGAGGGGTGGCAGTATTATAGTGGCTCTGCTCTGCACAGTGCAGGGTGAGGGGTGGCAGTATTATAGTGGCTCTGCTCTGCACAGTGCAGGGTGAGGGGTGGCAGTATTATAGTGGCTCTGCTCTGCTGCACAGTGCAGGGTGAGGTGTGGCAGTATTATAGTGGCTCTGCTCTGCTGCACAGTGCAGGGTGAGGGGTGGCAGTGTTATAGTGGCTCTGCACAGTGCAGGGTGAGGGGTGGCAGTATTATAGTGGCTCTGCACAGTGCAGGGTGAGGGGTGGCAGTATTATAGTGGCTCTGCTCTGCTGCACAGTGCAGGGTGAGGGGTGGCAGTATTATAGTGGCTCTGCTCTGCACAGTGCAGGGCGAGGGGTGGCAGTATTATAGTGGCTCTGCAAAGTACAAGGTGAGGTGTGGCAGTATTATAGTGGCTCTGCTCTGCTGCACAGTGCAGGGTGAGGGGTGGCAGTACTATAGTGGCTCTGCTCTGCACAGTGCAGGGTGAGGGGTGACAGTATTATAGTGGCTCTGCTCTGCACAGTGCAGGGTGGGGAGTGGCAGTATTATAGTGGCTCTGCTCTGCACAGTGCAGGGTGAGGGGTGGCAGTATTATAGTGGCTCTGCTCTGCACAGTGCAGGGTGAGGGGTGGCAGTATTATAGTGGCTCTGCTCTGCACAGTGCAGGGTGAGGGGTGGCAGTATTATAGTGGCTCTGCTCTGCACAGTGCAGGGTGAGGGGTGGCAGTATTATAGTGGCTCTGCTCTGCACAGTGCAGGGTGAGGGGTGGCAGTATTATAGTGGCTCTGCTCTGCTGCACAGTGCAGGGTGAGGGGTGGCAGTATTATAGTGGCTCTGCTCTGCACAGTGCAGGGTGAGGGGTGGCAGTATTATAGTGGCTCTGCTCTGCTGCACAGTGCAGGGTGAGGGGTGGCAGTATTATAGTGGCTCTGCACAGTGCAGGGTGAGGGGTGGCAGTATTATAGTGGCTCTGCACAGTGCAGGGTGAGGGGTGGCAGTATTATCGTGGCTCTGCTCTGTGCAGGGTGAGGGGTGGCAGTATTATCGTGGCTCTGCTCTGCACAGTGCAGGGTGAGGGGTGGCAGTATTATAGTGGCTCTGCTCTGCTGCACAGTGCAGGGTGAGGGGTGGCAGTATTATAGTGGCTCTGCACAGTGCAGGGTGAGGGGTGACAGTATTATAGTGGCTCTGCTCTGCACAGTGCAGGGTGAGGGGTGGCAGTATTATAGTGGCTCTGCTCTGCTGCACAGTGCAGGGTGAGGGGTGGCAGTATTATAGTGGCTCTGCTCTGCACAGTGCAGGGTGAGGGGTGGCAGTATTATAGTGGCTCTGCTCTGCACAGTGCAGGGTGAGGGGTGGCAGTATTATAGTGGCTCTGCTCTGCACAGTGCAGGGTGAGGGGTGGCAGTATTATAGTGGCTCTGCTCTGCACAGTGCAGGGTGAGGGGTGGCAGTATTATAGTGGCTCTGCACAGTGCAGGGTGAGGGGTGGCAGTATTATAGTGGCTCTGTTCTGCACAGTGCAGGGTGAGGGCTGGCAGTATTATAGTGGCTCTGCTCTGCACAGTGCAGGGTGAGGGGTGGCAGTCTTATAGTGGCTCTGCTCTGCTGCACAGTGCAGGGTGAGGGGTGGCAGTATTATAGTGGCTCTGCTCTGCTGCACAGTGCAGGGTGAGGGGTGGCAGTATTATAGTGGCTCTGCACAGTGCAGGGTGAGGGGTGGCAGTATTATAGTGGCTCTGCACAGTGCAGGGTGAGGGGTGGCAGTATTATAGTGGCTCTGCTCTGCTGCACAGTGCAGGGTGAGGGGTGGCAGTATTATAGTGGCTCTGCACAGTGCAGGGTAAGGGGTGGCAGTATTATAGTGGCTCTGCACAGTGCAGGGTGAGGGGTGGCAGTATTATAGTGGCTCTGCTCTGCTCTGCACAGTGCAGGGTGAGGGGTGGCAGTATTATAGTGGCTCTGCACAGTGCAGGGTGAGGGGTGGCAGTATTATAGTGGCTCTGCTCTGCACAGTGCAGGGTGAGGGGTGGCAGTATTATAGTGGCTCTGCTCTACACAGTGCAGGGTGAGGGGTGGCAGTATTATAGTGGCTCTGCTCTGCTCTGCACAGTGCAGGGTGAAGGGTGGCAGTATTATAGTGGCTCTGCTCTGCACAGTGCAGGGTGAGGGGTGGCAGTATTATAGTGGCTCTGCTCTGCACAGTGCAGGGTGAGGGGTGGCAGTATTATAGTGGCTCTGCACAGTGCAGCGTGAGGGGTGGCAGTATTATAGTGGCTCTGCTCTGCACAGTGCAGGGTGAGGGGTGGCAGTATTATAGTGGCTCTGCACAGTGCAGGGTGAGGGGTGGCAGTATTATAGTGGCTCTGCACAGTGCAGCGTGAGGGGTGGCAGTATTATAGTGGCTCTGCACAGTGCAGGGTGAGGGGTGGCAGTATTATAGTGGCTCTGCTCTGCTGCACAGTGCAGGGTGAGGGGTGGCAGTATTATAGTGGCTCTGCTCTGCTGCACAGGGTGAGGGGTGGCAGTATTATAGTGGCTCTGCTCTGCTGCACAGTGCAGGGTGAGGGGTGACAGTATTATAGTGGCTCTGCACAGTGCAGGGTGAGGGGTGACAGTATTATAGTGGCTCTGCACAGTGCAGGGTGAGGGGTGGCAGTATTATAGTGGCTCTGCTCTGCACAGTGCAGGGTGAGGGGTGGCAGTATTATAGTGGCTCTGCTCTGCTGCACAGTGCAGGGTGAGGGGTGACAGTATTATAGTGGCTCTGCACAGTGCAGGGTGAGGGGTGACAGTATTATAGTGGCTCTGCACAGTGCAGGGTGAGGGGTGGCAGTATTATAGTGGCTCTGCACAGTGCAGGGTGAGGGGTGGCAGTATTATAGTGGCTCTGCTGCACAGTGCAGGGTGAGGGGTGGCAGTATTATAGTGGCTCTGCTCTGCACAGTGCAGGGTGAGGGGTGGCAGTATTATAGTGGCTCTGCTCTGCACAGTGCAGGGTGAGGGGTGGCAGTATTATAGTGGCTCTGCTCTGCTGCACAGTGCAGGGTGAGGGGTGGCAGTATTATAGTGGCTCTGCACAGTGCAGGGTGAGGGGTGGCAGTATTATAGTGGCTCTGCTCTGCACAGTGCAGGGTGAGGGGTGGCAGTATTATAGTGGCTCTGCACAGTGCAGCGTGAGGGGTGGCAGTATTATAGTGGCTCTGCTCTGCACAGTGCAGGGTGAGGGGTGGCAGTATTATAGTGGCTCTGCTCTGCTCTGCACAGTGCAGGGTGAGGGGTGGCAGTATTATAGTGGCTCTGCTCTGCTGTGCAGTGTGAGGGGTGGCAGTATTATAGTGGCTCTGCTCTGCACAGTGCAGGGTGAGGGGTGGCAGTATTATAGTGGCTCTGCTCTGCTGCACAGTGCAGGGTGAGGGGTGGCAGTATTCTAGTGGCTCTGCTCTGCACAGTGCAGGGTGGGGGGTGGCAGTATTATAGTGGCTCTGCACAGTGCAGGGTGAGGGGTGGCAGTATTATAGTGGCTCTGCTCTGCACAGTGCAGGGTGAGGGGTGGCAGTATTATAGTGGCTCTGCTCTGCACAGTGCAGGGTGAGGGGTGGCAGTATTATAGTGGCTCTGCTCTGCACAGTGCAGGGTGAGGGGTGGCAGTATTATAGTGGCTCTGCTCTGCTGCACAGTGCAGGGTGAGGGGTGACAGTATTATAGTGGCTCTGCACAGTGCAGGGTGAGGGGTGACAGTATTATAGTGGCTCTGCACAGTGCAGGGTGAGGGGTGGCAGTATTATAGTGGCTCTGCACAGTGCAGGGTGAGGGGTGGCAGTATTATAGTGGCTCTGCTCTGCACAGTGCAGGGTGAGGGGTGGCAGTATTATAGTGGCTCTGCTGCACAGTGCAGGGTGAGGGGTGGCAGTATTATAGTGGCTCTGCTCTGCTGCACAGTGCAGGGTGAGGGGTGGCAGTATTATAGTGGCTCTGCACAGTGCAGGGTGAGGGGTGGCAGTATTATAGTTGCTCTGCACAGTGCAGCGTGAGGGGTGGCAGTATTATAGTGGCTCTGCTCTGCACAGTGCAGGGTGAGGGGTGGCAGTATTATAGTGGCTCTGCTCTGCTCTGCACAGTGCAGTGTGAGGGGTGGCAGTATTATAGTGGCTCTGCTCTGCTGTGCAGTGTGAGGGGTGGCAGTATTATAGTGGCTCTGCTCTGCACAGTGCAGGGTGAGGGGTGGCAGTATTATAGTGGCTCTGCTCTGCTGCACAGTGCAGGGTGAGGGGTGGCAGTATTATAGTGGCTCTGCTCTGCACAGTGCAGGGTGGGGGGTGGCAGTATTATAGTGGCTCTGCACAGTGCAGGGTGAGGGGTGGCAGTATTATAGTGGCTCTGCTCTGCACAGTGCAGGGTGAGGGGTGGCAGTATTATAGTGGCTCTGCTCTGCACAGTGCAGGGTGAGGGGTGGCAGTATTATAGTGGCTCTGCTCTGCACAGTGCAGGGTGAGGGGTGGCAGTATTACAGTGGCTCTGCACAGTGCAGGGTGAGGGGTGGCAGTATTATAGTGGCTCTGCTCTGCACAGTGCAGGGTGAGGGGTGACAGTATTATAGTGGCTCTGCACAGTGCAGGGTGAGGGGTGACAGTATTATAGTGGCTCTGCACAGTGCAGGGTGAGGGGTGGCAGTATTATAGTGGCTCTGCACAGTGCAGGGTGAGGGGTGGCAGTATTATAGTGGCTCTGCTCTGCACAGTGCAGGGTGAGGGGTGGCAGTATTATAGTGGCTCTGCACAGTGCAGGGTGAGGGGTGGCAGTATTATAGTGGCTCTGCTCTGCACAGTGCAGGGTGAGGGGTGACAGTATTATAGAGGCTCTGCACAGTGCAGGGTGAGGGGTGGCAGTATTATAGTGGCTCTGCTCTGCTGCACAGTGCAGGGTGAGGGGTGGCAGTATTATAGTGGCTCTGCACAGTGCAGGGTGAGGGGTGGCAGTATTATAGTGGCTCTGCACAGTGCAGGGTGAGGGGTGGCAGTATTATAGTGGCTCTGCTCTGCATAGTGCAGGGTGAGGGGTGGCAGTATTTTAGTGGCTCTGCTCTGCACAGTGCAGGGTGAGGGGTGGCAGTATTATAGTGGCTCTGCTCTGCATAGTGCAGGGTGAGGGGTGGCAGTATTATAGTGGCTCTGCTCTGCATAGTGCAGGGTGAGGGGTGGCAGTATTTTAGTGGCTCTGCTCTGCACAGTGCAGGGTGAGGGGTGGCAGTATTACAGTGGCTCTGCACAGTGCATGGTGAGGGGTGGCAGTATTATAGTGGCTCTGCTCTGCACAGTGCAGGGTGAGGGGTGACAGTATTATAGTGGCTCTGCACAGTGCAGGGTGAGGGGTGGCAGTATTATAGTGGCTCTGCTCTGCACAGTGCAGGGTGAGGGGTGACAGTATTATAGTGGCTCTGCTCTGCACAGTGCAGGGTGAGGGGTGACAGTATTATAGTGGCTCTGCACAGTGCAGGGTGAGGGGTGGCAGTATTAAAGTGGCTCTGCTCTGCTGCACAGTGCAGGGTGAGGGGTGGCAGTATTGTAGTGGCTCTGCACAGTGCAGGGTGAGGGGTGGCAGTATTATAGTGGCTCTGCACAGTGCAGGGTGAGGGGTGGCAGTATTATAGTGGCTCTGCACAGTGCAGGGTGAGGGGTGGCAGTATTATACTGGCTCTGCACAGTGCAGGGTGAGGGGTGGCAGTATTATAGTGGCTCTGCTCTGCACAGTGCAGGGTGAGGGGTGGCAGTATTATAGTGGCTCTGCTCTGCACAGTGCAGGGTGAGGGGTGGCAGTATTATAGTGGCTCTGCTCTGCACAGTGCAGGGTGAGGGGTGGCAGTATGATAGTGGCTCTGCACAGTGCAGGGTGAGGGGTGGCAGTATTATAGTGGCTCTGCACAGTGCAGGGTGAGGGGTGGCAGTATAATAGTGGCTCTGCACAGTGCAGGGTGAGGGGTGGCAGTATTATAGTGGCTCTGCTCTGCACAGTGCAGGGTGAGGGGTGGCAGTATTATAGTGGCTCTGCTCTGCACAGTGCAGGGTGAGGGGTGACAGTATTATAGTGGCTCTGCACAGTGCAGGGTGAGGGGTGGCAGTATTATAGTGGCTCTGCTCTGCACAGTGCAGGGTGAGGGGTGGCAGTATTATAGTGGCTCTGCTCTGCACAGTGCAGGGTGAGGGGTGGCAGTATTATAGTGGCTCTGCTCTGCACAGTGCAGGGTGAGGGGTGGCAGTATTATAGTGGCTCTGCTCTGCACAGTGCAGGGTGAGGGGTGGCAGTATTATAGTGGCTCTGCTCTGCACAGTGCAGGGTGAGGGGTGACAGTATTATAGTGGCTCTGCACAGTGCAGGGTGAGGGGTGGCAGTATTATAGTGGCTCTGCTCTGCACAGTGCAGGGTGAGGGGTGGCAGTATTATAGTGGCTCTGCTCTGCACAGTGCAGGGTGAGGGGTGGCAGTATTATAGTGGCTCTGCTCTGCACAGTGCAGGGTGAGGGGTGGCAGTATTATAGTGGCTCTGCTCTGCACAGTGCAGGGTGAGGGGTGACAGTATTATAGTGGCTCTGCACAGTGCAGGGTGAGGGGTGGCAGTATTATAGTGGCTCTGCTCTGCACAGTGCAGGGTGAGGGGTGGCAGTATTATAGTGGCTCTGCTCTGCACAGTGCAGGGTGAGGGGTGACAGTATTATAGTGGCTCTGCTCTGCACAGTGCAGGGTGAGGGGTGGCAGTATTATAGTGGCTCTGCTCTGCACAGTGCAGGGTGAGGGGTGGCAGTATTATAGTGGCTCTGCTCTGCTGCACAGTGCAGGGTGAGGGGTGGCAGTATTATAGTGGCTCTGCTCTGCACAGTGCAGGGTGAGGGGTGACAGTATTATAGTGGCTCTGCACAGTGCAGGGTGAGGGGTGGCAGTATTATAGTGGCTCTGCTCTGCACAGTGCAGGGTGAGGGGTGACAGTATTATAGTGGCTCTGCTCTGCACAGTGCAGGGTGAGGGGTGGCAGTATTATAGTGGCTCTGCTCTGCACAGTGCAGGGTGAGGGGTGGCAGTATTATAGTGGCTCTGCTCTGCTGCACAGTGCAGGGTGAGGGGTGGCAGTATTATAGTGGCTCTGCTCTGCACAGTGCAGGGTGAGGGGTGGCAGTATTATAGTGGCTCTGCACAGTGCAGGGTGAGGGGTGACAGTATTATAGTGGCTCTGCACAGTGCAGGGTGAGGGGTGGCAGTATTATAGTGGCTCTGCACAGTGCAGGGTGAGGGGTGGCAGTATTATAGTGGCTCTGCACACTGCAGGGTGAGGGGTGGCAGTATTATAGTGGCTCTGCACAGTGCAGGGTGAGGGGTGGCAGTATTATAGTGGCTCTGCTCTGCACAGTGCAGGGTGAGGGGTGGCAGTATTATAGTGGCTCTGCACAGTGCAGGGTGAGGGGTGGCAGTATTATAGTGGCTCTGCTCTGCTGCACAGTGCAGGGTGAGGGGTGGCAGTATTATAGTGGCTCTGCTCTGCACAGTGCAGGGTGAGGGGTGGCCGTATTATAGTGGCTCTGCACAGTGCAGGGTGAGGGGTGGCAGTATTATAGTGGCGCTGCTCTGCACAGTGCAGGGTGAGGGGTGGCAGTATTATAGTGGCTCTGCACAGTGCAGGGTGAGGGGTGACAGTATTATAGTGGCTCTGCTCTGCACAGTGCAGGGTGAGGGGTGGCAGTATTATAGTGGCTCTGCTCTGCACAGTGCAGGGTGAGGGGTGGCAGTATTATAGTGGCTCTGCTCTGCACAGTGCAGGGTGAGGGGTGGCAGTATTATAGTGGCTCTGCTCTGCACAGTGCAGGGTGAGGGGTGGCAGTATTATAGTGGCTCTGCTCTGCACAGTGCAGGGTGAGGGGTGGCAGTATTATAGTGGCTCTGCACAATGCAGGGTGAGGGGTGGCAGTATTATAGTGGCTCTGCTCTGCACAGTGCAGGGTGAGGGGTGGCAGTATTATAGTGGCTCTGCACAGTGCAGGGTGAGGGGTGACAGTATTATAGTGGCTCTGCACAATGCAGGGTGAGGGGTGGCAGTATTATAGTGGCTCTGCTCTGCACAGTGCAGGGTGAGGGGTGGCAGTATTATAGTGGCTCTGCACAGTGCAGGGTGAGGGGTGGCAGTATTATAGTGGCTCTGCTCTGCACAGTGCAGGGTGAGGGGTGGCAGTATTATAGTGGCTCTGCACAGTGCAGGGTGAGGGGTGGCAGTATTATAGTGGCTCTGCACAGTGCAGGGTGAGGGGTGGCAGTATTATAGTGGCTCTGCTCTGCACAGTGCAGGGTGAGGGGTGGCAGTATTATAGTGGCTCTGCACAGTGCAGGGTGAGGGGTGGCAGTATTATAGTGGCTCTGCACAGTGCAGGGTGAGGGGTGGCAGTATTATAGTGGCTCTGCACAGTGCAGGGTGAGGGGTGGCAGTATTATAGTGGCTCTGCACAGTGCAGGGTGAGGGGTGGCAGTATTATAGTGGCTCTGCACAGTGCAGGGTGAGGGGTGACAGTATTATAGTGGCTCTGCACAGTGCAGGGTGAGGGGTGGCAGTATTATAGTGGCTCTGCACAGTGCAGGGTGAGGGGTGGCAGTATTATAGTGGCGCTGCTCTGCACAGTGCAGGGTGAGGGGTGGCAGTATTATAGTGGCGCTGCTCTGCACAGTGCAGGGTGAGGGGTGGCAGTATTATAGTGGCTCTGCACAATGCAGGGTGAGGGGTGGCAGTATTATAGTGGCGCTGCTCTGCACAGTGCAGGGTGAGGGGTGGCAGTATTATAGTGGCTCTGCACAGTGCAGGGTGAGGGGTGGCAGTATTATAGTGGCGCTGCTCTGCACAGTGCAGGGTGAGGGGTGGCAGTATTATAGTGGCGCTGCTCTGCACAGTGCAGGGTGAGGGGTGGCAGTATTATAGTGGCTCTGCTCTGCACAGTGCAGGGTGAGGGGTGGCAGTATTATAGTGGCTCTGCACAGTGCAGGGTGAGGGGTGGCAGTATTATAGTGGCGCTGCTCTGCACAGTGCAGGGTGAGGGGTGGCAGTATTATAGTGGCTCTGCACAGTGCAGGGTGGGGGGTGGCAGTATTATAGTGGCTCTGCTCTGCACAGTGCAGGGTGAGGGGTGGGCAGTATTATAGTGGCTCTGCTCTGCACAGTGCAGGGTGAGGGGTGGCAGTATTATAGTGGCTCTGCACAATGCAGGGTGAGGGGTGGCAGTATTATAGTGGCTCTGCTCTGCACAGTGCAGGGTGAGGGGTGGCAGTATTATAGTGGCTCTGCACAGTGCAGGGTGAGGGGTGGCAGTATTATAGTGGCTCTGCACAGTGCAGGGTGAGGGGTGGCAGTATTATAATGGCTCTGCACAGTGCAGGGTGAGGGGTGACAGTATTATAGTGGCTCTGCACAGAGCAGGGTGAGGGGTGGCAGTATTATAGTGGCTCTGCTGCACAGTGCAGGGTGAGGGGTGACAGTATTATAGTGGCTCTGCACAGTGCAGGGTGAGGGGTGGCAGTATTATAGTGGCTCTGCTGCACAGTGCAGGGTGAGGGGTGGCAGTATTATAGTGGCTCTGCACAGTGCAGGGTGAGGGGTGACAGTATTATAGTGGCTCTGCACAGTGCAGGGTGAGGGGTGACAGTATTATAGTGGCTCTGCACAGTGCAGGGTGAGGGGTGACAGTATTATAGTGGCTCTGCACAGTGCAGGGTGGGGGGTGGCAGTATTATAGTGGCTCTGCTCTGCACAGTGCAGGGTGAGGGGTGGGCAGTATTATAGTGGCTCTGCTCTGCACAGTGCAGGGTGGGGGGTGACAGTATTATAGTGGCTCTGCTCTGCACAGTGCAGGGTGAGGGGTGGCAGTATTATAGTGGCTCTGCACAGTGCAGGGTGGGGGGTGGCAGTATTATAGTGGCTCTGCTCTGCACAGTGCAGGGTGAGGGGTGGCAGTATTATAGTGGCTCTGCACAGTGCAGGGTGAGGGGTGGCAGTATTATAGTGGCTCTGCACAGTGCAGGGTGAGGGGTGGCAGTATTATAGTGGCTCTGCTCTGCTGCACAGGGTGAGGTGTGGCAGTATTATAGTGGCTCTGCTCTGCACAGTGCAGGGTGAGGGGTGGCAGTATTATAGTGGCTCTGCTCTGCACGGTGCAGGGTGAGGGGTGGCAGTATTATAGTGGCTCTGCTCTGCTGCACAGTGCAGGGTGAGGGGTGGCAGTATTATCGTGGCTCTGCACAGTGCAGGGTGAGGGGTGGCAGTATTATAGTGGCTCTGCTCTGCTGCACAGGGTGAGGGGTGTCAGTATTATAGTGGCTCTGCTCTGCACAGTGCAGCGTGAGGGGTGGCAGTATTATAGTGGCTCTGCTCTGCACAGTGCAGGGTGAGGGGTGGCAGTATTATAGTGGCTCTGCTCTGCACAGTGCAGGGTGAGGGGTGGCAGTATTATAGTGGCTCTGCTCTGCACAGTGCAGGGTGAGGGGTGGCAGTATTATAGTGGCTCTGCTCTGCACAGTGCAGGGTGAGGGGTGGCAGTATTATAGTGGCTCTGCTCTGCACAGTGCAGGGTGAGGGGTGGCAGTATTACAGTGGCTCTGCTCTGCACAGTGCAGCGTGAGGGGTGGCAGTATTATAGTGGCTCTGCTCTGCTGCACAGTGCAGGGTGAGGGGTGGCAGTATTATAGTGGCTCTGCTCTGCACTGTGCAGGGTGAGGGGTGGCAGTATTATAGTGGCTCTGCTCTGCACAGTGCAGGGTGAGGGGTGGCAGTATTATAGTGGCTCTGCTCTGCACTGTGCAGGGTGAGGGGTGGCAGTATTATAGTGGCTCTGCTCTGCACAGTGCAGGGTGAGGGGTGGCAGGATTATAGTGGCTCTGCTCTGCTGCACAGTGCAGGGTGAGGGGTGGCAGTATTATAGTGGCTCTGCTCTGCTCTGCACAGTGCAGGGTGAGGGGTGGCAGTATTATAGTGGCTCTGCACAGTGCAGGGTGAGGGGTGGCAGTATTATAGTGGCTCTGCTCTGCACAGTGCAGGGTGAGGGGTGGCAGTATTATATTGGCTCTGCTCTGCACAGTGCAGGGTGAGGGGTGGCAGTATTATAGTGGCTCTGCACAGTGCAGGTTGAGGGGTGACAGTATTATAGTGGCTCTGCACAGTGCAGGGTGAGGGGTGGGCAGTATTATAGTGGCTCTGCACAGTGCAGGGTGAGGGGTGACAGTATTATAGTGGCTCTGCTCTGCACAGTGCAGGGTGAGGGGTGGCAGTATTATAGTGGCTCTGCTCTGCACAGTGCAGGGTGAGGGGTGGCAGTATTATAGTGGCTCTGCACAGTGCAGGTTGAGGGGTGGCAGTATTATAGTGGCTCTGCTCTGCACAGTGCAGGGTGAGGGGTGGCAGTATTATAGTGGCTCTGCTCTGCACAGTGCAGGGTGAGGGGTGGCAGTATTATAGTGGCTCTGCACAGTGCAGGTTGAGGGGTGACAGTATTATAGTGGCTCTGCACAGTGCAGCGTGAGGGGTGGCAGTATTATAGTGGCTCTGCACAGTGCAGGATGAGGGGTGGCAGTATTATAGTGGCTCTGCTCTGCTGCACAGTGCAGGGTGAGGGGTGGCAGTATTATAGTGGCTCTGCTCTGCTGCACAGTGCAGGGTGAGGGGTGGCAGTATTATAGTGGCTCTGCACAGTGCAGGGTGAGGGGTGGCAGTATTATAGTGGCTCTGCACAGTGCAGAGTGAGGGGTGGCAGTATTATAGTGGCTCTGCACAGTGCAGAGTGAGGGGTGGCAGTATTATAGTGGCTCTGCTCTGCTGCACAGGGTGAGGTGTGGCAGTGTTATAGTGGCTCTGCTCTGCACAGTGCAGGGTGAGGGGTGGCAGTATTATAGTGGCTCTGCACAGTGCAGGGTGAGGGGTGGCAGTATTATAGTGGCTCTGCTCTGCACAGTGCAGGGTGAGGGGTGGCAGTATTATAGTGGCTCTGCTCTGCACGGTGCAGGGTGAGGGGTGGCAGTATTATAGTGGCTCTGCTCTGCTGCACAGTGCAAGGTGAGGGGTGGCAGTATTATCGTGGCTCTGCACAGTGCAGGGTGAGGGGTGGCAGTATTATAGTGGCTCTGCTCTGCTGCACAGGGTGAGGGGTGGCAGTATTATAGTGGCTCTGCTCTGCACAGTGCAGCGTGAGGGGTGGCAGTATTATAGTGGCTCTGCTCTGCACAGTGCAGGGTGAGGGGTGGCAGTATTATAGTGGCTCTGCTCTGCACAGTGCAGGGTGAGGGGTGGCAGTATTATAGTGGCTCTGCTCTGCACAGTGCAGGGTGAGGGGTGGCAGTATTATAGTGGCTCTGCTCTGCTGCACAGTGCAGGGTGAGGTGTGGCAGTATTATAGTGGCTCTGCTCTGCTGCACAGTGCAGGGTGAGGGGTGGCAGTGTTATAGTGGCTCTGCACAGTGCAGGGTGAGGGGTGGCAGTATTATAGTGGCTCTGCACAGTGCAGGGTGAGGGGTGGCAGTATTATAGTGGCTCTGCTCTGCTGCACAGTGCAGGGTGAGGGGTGGCAGTATTATAGTGGCTCTGCTCTGCACAGTGCAGGGCGAGGGGTGGCAGTATTATAGTGGCTCTGCAAAGTACAAGGTGAGGTGTGGCAGTATTATAGTGGCTCTGCTCTGCTGCACAGTGCAGGGTGAGGGGTGGCAGTACTATAGTGGCTCTGCTCTGCACAGTGCAGGGTGAGGGGTGACAGTATTATAGTGGCTCTGCTCTGCACAGTGCAGGGTGGGGAGTGGCAGTATTATAGTGGCTCTGCTCTGCACAGTGCAGGGTGAGGGGTGGCAGTATTATAGTGGCTCTGCTCTGCACAGTGCAGGGTGAGGGGTGGCAGTATTATAGTGGCTCTGCTCTGCACAGTGCAGGGTGAGGGGTGGCAGTATTATAGTGGCTCTGCTCTGCACAGTGCAGGCTGAGGGGTGGCAGTATTATAGTGGCTCTGCTCTGCACAGTGCAGGGTGAGGGGTGGCAGTATTATAGTGGCTCTGCTCTGCACAGTGCAGGGTGAGGGGTGGCAGTATTATAGTGGCTCTGCTCTGCACAGTGCAGGGTGAGGGGTGGCAGTATTATAGTGGCTCTGCTCTGCTGCACAGTGCAGGGTGAGGGGTGGCAGTATTATAGTGGCTCTGCACAGTGCA
This sequence comes from Mustelus asterias, assembly GCF_964213995.1. Taxonomy (NCBI): domain Eukaryota; kingdom Metazoa; phylum Chordata; class Chondrichthyes; order Carcharhiniformes; family Triakidae; genus Mustelus; species Mustelus asterias. Next base: position 4,480,481 of record NC_135805.1, on the reverse strand, counting down.
GGGTGAGGGGTGGCAGTATTATAGTGGCTCTGCACAGTGCAGGGTGAGGGGTGGCAGTATTATCGTGGCTCTGCTCTGTGCAGGGTGAGGGGTGGCAGTATTATCGTGGCTCTGCTCTGCACAGTGCAGGGTGAGGGGTGGCAGTATTATAGTGGCTCTGCTCTGCTGCACAGTGCAGGGTGAGGGGTGGCAGTATTATAGTGGCTCTGCACAGTGCAGGGTGAGGGGTGACAGTATTATAGTGGCTCTGCACAGCGCAGGGTGAGGGGTGGCAGTATTATAGTGGCTCTGCTCTGCACAGTGCAGGGTGAGGGGTGGCAGTATTATAGTGGCTCTGCTCTGCTGCACAGTGCAGGGTGAGGGGTGGCAGTATTATAGTGGCTCTGCTCTGCACAGTGCAGGGTGAGGGGTGGCAGTATTATAGTGGCTCTGCTCTGCACAGTGCAGGGTGAGGGGTGGCAGTATTATAGTGGCTCTGCTCTGCACAGTGCAGGGTGAGGGGTGGCAGTATTATAGTGGCTCTGCTCTGCACAGTGCAGGGTGAGGGGTGGCAGTATTATAGTGGCTCTGCACAGTGCAGGGTGAGGGGTGGCAGTATTATAGTGGCTCTGTTCTGCACAGTGCAGGGTGAGGGCTGGCAGTATTATAGTGGCTCTGCTCTGCACAGTGCAGGGTGAGGGGTGGCAGTCTTATAGTGGCTCTGCTCTGCTGCACAGTGCAGGGTGAGGGGTGGCAGTATTATAGTGGCTCTGCTCTGCTGCACAGTGCAGGGTGAGGGGTGGCAGTATTATAGTGGCTCTGCACAGTGCAGGGTGAGGGGTGGCAGTATTATAGTGGCTCTGCACAGTGCAGGGTGAGGGGTGGCAGTATTATAGTGGCTCTGCTCTGCTGCACAGTGCAGGGTGAGGGGTGGCAGTATTATAGTGGCTCTGCACAGTGCAGGGTAAGGGGTGGCAGTATTATAGTGGCTCTGCACAGTGCAGGGTGAGGGGTGGCAGTATTATAGTGGCTCTGCTCTGCTCTGCACAGTGCAGGGTGAGGGGTGGCAGTATTATAGTGGCTCTGCACAGTGCAGGGTGAGGGGTGGCAGTATTATAGTGGCTCTGCTCTGCACAGTGCAGGGTGAGGGGTGGCAGTATTATAGTGGCTCTGCTCTACACAGTGCAGGGTGAGGGGTGGCAGTATTATAGTGGCTCTGCTCTGCTCTGCACAGTGCAGGGTGAAGGGTGGCAGTATTATAGTGGCTCTGCTCTGCACAGTGCAGGGTGAGGGGTGGCAGTATTATAGTGGCTCTGCTCTGCACAGTGCAGGGTGAGGGGTGGCAGTATTATAGTGGCTCTGCACAGTGCAGCGTGAGGGGTGGCAGTATTATAGTGGCTCTGCTCTGCACAGTGCAGGGTGAGGGGTGGCAGTATTATAGTGGCTCTGCACAGTGCAGGGTGAGGGGTGGCAGTATTATAGTGGCTCTGCACAGTGCAGCGTGAGGGGTGGCAGTATTATAGTGGCTCTGCACAGTGCAGGGTGAGGGGTGGCAGTATTATAGTGGCTCTGCTCTGCTGCACAGTGCAGGGTGAGGGGTGGCAGTATTATAGTGGCTCTGCTCTGCTGCACAGGGTGAGGGGTGGCAGTATTATAGTGGCTCTGCTCTGCTGCACAGTGCAGGGTGAGGGGTGACAGTATTATAGTGGCTCTGCACAGTGCAGGGTGAGGGGTGACAGTATTATAGTGGCTCTGCACAGTGCAGGGTGAGGGGTGGCAGTATTATAGTGGCTCTGCTCTGCACAGTGCAGGGTGAGGGGTGGCAGTATTATAGTGGCTCTGCTCTGCTGCACAGTGCAGGGTGAGGGGTGACAGTATTATAGTGGCTCTGCACAGTGCAGGGTGAGGGGTGACAGTATTATAGTGGCTCTGCACAGTGCAGGGTGAGGGGTGGCAGTATTATAGTGGCTCTGCACAGTGCAGGGCGAGGGGTGGCAGTATTATAGTGGCTCTGCTCTGCACAGTGCAGGGTGAGGGGTGGCAGTATTATAGTGGCTCTGCTCTGCACGGTGCAGGGTGAGGGGTGGCAGTATTATAGTGGCTCTGCTCTGCTGCACAGTGCAGGGTGAGGGGTGGCAGTATTATCGTGGCTCTGCACAGTGCAGGGTGAGGGGTGGCAGTATTATAGTGGCTCTGCTCTGCTGCACAGGGTGAGGGGTGTCAGTATTATAGTGGCTCTGCTCTGCACAGTGCAGCGTGAGGGGTGGCAGTATTATAGTGGCTCTGCTCTGCACAGTGCAGGGTGAGGGGTGGCAGTATTATAGTGGCTCTGCTCTGCACAGTGCAGGGTGAGGGGTGGCAGTATTATAGTGGCTCTGCTCTGCACAGTGCAGGGTGAGGGGTGGCAGTATTATAGTGGCTCTGCTCTGCACAGTGCAGGGTGAGGGGTGGCAGTATTATAGTGGCTCTGCTCTGCACAGTGCAGGGTGAGGGGTGGCAGTATTACAGTGGCTCTGCTCTGCACAGTGCAGAGTGAGGGGTGGCAGTATTATAGTGGCTCTGCTCTGCTGCACAGTGCAGGGTGAGGGGTGGCAGTATTATAGTGGCTCTGCTCTGCACTGTGCAGGGTGAGGGGTGGCAGTATTATAGTGGCTCTGCTCTGCACAGTGCAGGGTGAGGGGTGGCAGTATTATAGTGGCTCTGCTCTGCACTGTGCAGGGTGAGGGGTGGCAGTATTATAGTGGCTCTGCTCTGCACAGTGCAGGGTGAGGGGTGGCAGGATTATAGTGGCTCTGCTCTGCTGCACAGTGCAGGGTGAGGGGTGGCAGTATTATAGTGGCTCTGCTCTGCTCTGCACAGTGCAGGGTGAGGGGTGGCAGTATTATAGTGGCTCTGCACAGTGCAGGGTGAGGGGTGGCAGTATTATAGTGGCTCTGCTCTGCACAGTGCAGGGTGAGGGGTGGCAGTATTATAGTGGCTCTGCTCTGCACAGTGCAGGGTGAGGGGTGGCAGTATTATAGTGGCTCTGCACAGTGCAGGTTGAGGGGTGGCAGTATTATAGTGGCTCTGCTCTGCACAGTGCAGGGTGAGGCGTGGCAGTATTATAGTGGCTCTGCTCTGCACAGTGCAGGGTGAGGGGTGGCAGTATTATAGTGGCTCTGCACAGTGCAGGGTGAGGGGTGGCAGTATTATAGTGGCTCTGCACAGTGCAGGGTGAGGGGTGGCAGTATTATAGTGGCTCTGCTCTGCACAGTGCAGGGTGAGGGGTGGCAGTATTATAGTGGCTCTGCACAGTGCAGGGTGAGGGGTGGCAGTATTATAGTGGCTCTGCACAGTGCAGGATGAGGGGTGGCAGTATTATAGTGGCTCTGCTCTGCTGCACAGTGCAGGGTGAGGGGTGGCAGTATTATAGTGGCTCTGCTCTGCTGCACAGTGCAGGGTGAGGGGTGGCAGTATTATAGTGGCTCTGCGCAGTGCAGGGTGAGGGGTGGCAGTATTATAGTGGCTCTGCACAGTGCAGAGTGAGGGGTGGCAGTATTATAGTGGCTCTGCACAGTGCAGAGTGAGGGGTGGCAGTATTATAGTGGCTCTGCTCTGCTGCACAGGGTGAGGTGTGGCAGTGTTATAGTGGCTCTGCTCTGCACAGTGCAGGGTGAGGGGTGGCAGTATTATAGTGGCTCTGCTCTGCACGGTGCAGGGTGAGGGGTGGCAGTATTATAGTGGCTCTGCTCTGCTGCACAGTGCAGGGTGAGGGGTGGCAGTATTATCGTGGCTCTGCACAGTGCAGGGTGAGGGGTGGCAGTATTATAGTGGCTCTGCTCTGCTGCACAGGGTGAGGGGTGGCAGTATTATAGTGGCTCTGCTCTGCACAGTGCAGCGTGAGGGGTGGCAGTATTATAGTGGCTCTGCTCTGCACAGTGCAGGGTGAGGGGTGGCAGTATTATAGTGGCTCTGCTCTGCACAGTGCAGGGTGAGGGGTGGCAGTATTATAGTGGCTCTGCACAGTGCAGGGTGAGGGGTGGCAGTATTATAGTGGCTCTGCTCTGCTGCACAGGGAGAGGGGTGTCAGTATTATAGTGGCTCTGCTCTGCACAGTGCAGCGTGAGGGGTGGCAGTATTATAGTGGCTCTGCTCTGCACAGTGCAGGGTGAGGGGTGGCAGTATTATAGTGGCTCTGCTCTGCACAGTGCAGGGTGAGGGGTGGCAGTATTATAGTGGCTCTGCTCTGCACAGTGCAGGGTGAGGGGTGGCAGTATTATAGCGGCTCTGCTCTGCACAGTGCAGGGTGGGGGGTGGCAGTATTATAGTGGCTCTGCTCTGCACAGTGCAGGGTGAGGGGTGGCAGTATTACAGTGGCTCTGCTCTGCACAGTGCAGCGTGAGGGGTGGCAGTATTATAGTGGCTCTGCTCTGCTGCACAGTGCAGGGTGAGGGGTGGCAGTATTATAGTGGCTCTGCTCTGCACTGTGCAGGGTGAGGGGTGGCAGTATTATAGTGGCTCTGCTCTGCACAGTGCAGGGTGAGGGGTGGCAGTATTATAGTGGCTCTGCTCTGCACTGTGCAGGGTGAGGGGTGGCAGTATTATAGTGGCTCTGCTCTGCACAGTGCAGGGTGAGGGGTGGCAGTATTATAGTGGCTCTGCTCTGCTGCACAGTGCAGGGTGAGGGGTGGCAGTATTATAGTGGCTCTGCTCTGCTCTGCACAGTGCAGGGTGAGGGGTGGCAGTATTATAGTGGCTCTGCACAGTGCAGGGTGAGGGGTGGCAGTATTATAGTGGCTCTGCTCTGCACAGTGCAGGGTGAGGGGTGGCAGTATTATAGTGGCTCTGCTCTGCACAGTGCAGGGTGAGGGGTGGCAGTATTATAGTGGCTCTGCACAGTGCAGGTTGAGGGGTGACAGTATTATAGTGGCTCTGCTCTGCACAGTGCAGGGTGAGGCGTGGCAGTATTATAGTGGCTCTGCTCTGCACAGTGCAGGGTGAGGGGTGGCAGTATTATAGTGGCTCTGCACAGTGCAGGGTGAGGGGTGGCAGTATTATAGTGGCTCTGCTCTGCACAGTGCAGGGTGAGGGGTGGCAGTATTATAGTGGCTCTGCACAGTGCAGCGTGAGGGGTGGCAGTATTATAGTGGCTCTGCACAGTGCAGGATGAGGGGTGGCAGTATTATAGTGGCTCTGCTCTGCTGCACAGTGCAGGGTGAGGGGTGGCAGTATTATAGTGGCTCTGCTCTGCTGCACAGTGCAGGGTGAGGGGTGGCAGTATTATAGTGGCTCTGCACAGTGCAGGGTGAGGGGTGGCAGTATTATAGTGGCTCTGCACAGTGCAGAGTGAGGGGTGGCAGTATTATAGTGGCTCTGCTCTGCTGCACAGTGCAGGGTGAGGGGTGGCAGTATTATAGTGGCTCTGCACAGTGCAGGGTGAGGGGTGGCAGTATTATAGTGGCTCTGCACAGTGCAGAGTGAGGGGTGACAGTATTATAGTGGCTCTGCTCTGCTGCACAGGGTGAGGTGTGGCAGTGTTATAGTGGCTCTGCTCTGCACAGTGCAGGGTGAGGGGTGGCAGTATTATAGTGGCTCTGCTCTGCACGGTGCAGGGTGAGGGGTGGCAGTATTATAGTGGCTCTGCTCTGCTGCACAGTGCAGGGTGAGGGGTGGCAGTATTATCGTGGCTCTGCACAGTGCAGGGTGAGGGGTGGCAGTATTATAGTGGCTCTGCTCTGCTGCACAGGGTGAGGGGTGGCAGTATTATAGTGGCTCTGCTCTGCACAGTGCAGCGTGAGGGGTGGCAGTATTATAGTGGCTCTGCACAGTGCAGGGTGAGGGGTGGCAGTATTATAGTGGCTCTGCTCTGCACAGTGCAGGGTGAGGGGTGGCAGTATTATAGTGGCTCTGCTCTGCACAGTGCAGGGTGAGGGGTGGCAGTATTATAGTGGCTCTGCACAGTGCAGGGTGAGGGGTGGCAGTATTATAGTGGCTCTGCTCTGCTGCACAGTGCAGGGTGAGGGGTGGCAGTATTATAGTGGCTCTGCACAGTGCAGGGTGAGGGGTGGCAGTATTATAGTGGCTCTGCTCTGCTGCACAGGGTGAGGTGTGGCAGTATTATAGTGGCTCTGCTCTGCACAGTGCAGGGTGAGGGGTGGCAGTATTATAGTGGCTCTGCTCTGCACGGTGCAGGGTGAGGGGTGGCAGTATTATAGTGGCTCTGCTCTGCTGCACAGTGCAGGGTGAGGGGTGGCAGTATTATCGTGGCTCTGCACAGTGCAGGGTGAGGGGTGGCAGTATTATAGTGGCTCTGCTCTGCTGCACAGGGTGAGGGGTGTCAGTATTATAGTGGCTCTGCTCTGCACAGTGCAGCGTGAGGGGTGGCAGTATTATAGTGGCTCTGCTCTGCACAGTGCAGGGTGAGGGGTGGCAGTATTATAGTGGCTCTGCTCTGCACAGTGCAGGGTGAGGGGTGGCAGTATTATAGTGGCTCTGCTCTGCACAGTGCAGCGTGAGGGGTGGCAGTATTATAGTGGCTCTGCTCTGCACAGTGCAGGGTGAGGGGTGGCAGTATTATAGTGGCTCTGCTCTGCACAGTGCAGGGTGAGGGGTGGCAGTATTATAGTGGCTCTGCTCTGCACAGTGCAGGGTGAGGGGTGGCAGTATTATAGTGGCTCTGCTCTGCACAGTGCAGGGTGAGGGGTGGCAGTATTACAGTGGCTCTGCTCTGCACAGTGCAGCGTGAGGGGTGGCAGTATTATAGTGGCTCTGCTCTGCTGCACAGTGCAGGGTGAGGGGTGGCAGTATTATAGTGGCTCTGCTCTGCTGCACAGTGCAGCGTGAGGGGTGACAGTATTATAGTGGCTCTGCTCTGCTGCACAGTGCAGCGTGAGGGGTGACAGTATTATAGTGGCTCTGCTCTGCACTGTGCAGGGTGAGGGGTGGCAGTATTATAGTGGCTCTGCTCTGCACAGTGCAGGGTGAGGGGTGGCAGTATTATAGTGGCTCTGCTCTGCACTGTGCAGGGTGAGGGGTGGCAGTATTATAGTGGCTCTGCTCTGCACAGTGCAGGGTGAGGGGTGGCAGGATTATAGTGGCTCTGCTCTGCTGCACAGTGCAGGGTGAGGGGTGGCAGTATTATAGTGGCTCTGCTCTGCTCTGCACAGTGCAGGGTGAGGGGTGGCAGTATTATAGTGGCTCTGCACAGTGCAGGGTGAGGGGTGGCAGTATTATAGTGGCTCTGCTCTGCACAGTGCAGGGTGAGGGGTGGCAGTATTATATTGGCTCTGCTCTGCACAGTGCAGGGTGAGGGGTGGCAGTATTATAGTGGCTCTGCACAGTGCAGGTTGAGGGGTGACAGTATTATAGTGGCTCTGCACAGTGCAGGGTGAGGGGTGGGCAGTATTATAGTGGCTCTGCACAGTGCAGGGTGAGGGGTGACAGTATTATAGTGGCTCTGCTCTGCACAGTGCAGGGTGAGGGGTGGCAGTATTATAGTGGCTCTGCTCTGCACAGTGCAGGGTGAGGGGTGGCAGTATTATAGTGGCTCTGCACAGTGCAGGTTGAGGGGTGGCAGTATTATAGTGGCTCTGCTCTGCACAGTGCAGGGTGAGGGGTGGCAGTATTATAGTGGCTCTGCTCTGCACAGTGCAGGGTGAGGGGTGGCAGTATTATAGTGGCTCTGCACAGTGCAGGTTGAGGGGTGACAGTATTATAGTGGCTCTGCACAGTGCAGGGTGAGGGGTGGGCAGTATTATAGTGGCTCTGCACAGTGCAGGGTGAGGGGTGACAGTATTATAGTGGCTCTGCTCTGCACAGTGCAGGGTGAGGGGTGGCAGTATTATAGTGGCTCTGCACAGTGCAGCGTGAGGGGTGGCAGTATTATAGTGGCTCTGCTCTGCACAGTGCAGGGTGAGGGGTGGCAGTATTATAGTGGCTCTGCACAGTGCAGCGTGAGGGGTGGCAGTATTATAGTGGCTCTGCACAGTGCAGGATGAGGGGTGGCAGTATTATAGTGGCTCTGCTCTGCTGCACAGTGCAGGGTGAGGGGTGGCAGTATTATAGTGGCTCTGCTCTGCTGCACAGTGCAGGGTGAGGGGTGGCAGTATTATAGTGGCTCTGCACAGTGCAGGGTGAGGGGTGGCAGTATTATAGTGGCTCTGCACAGTGCAGAGTGAGGGGTGGCAGTATTATAGTGGCTCTGCACAGTGCAGAGTGAGGGGTGGCAGTATTATAGTGGCTCTGCTCTGCTGCACAGGGTGAGGTGTGGCAGTGTTATAGTGGCTCTGCTCTGCACAGTGCAGGGTGAGGGGTGGCAGTATTATAGTGGCTCTGCACAGTGCAGGGTGAGGGGTGGCAGTATTATAGTGGCTCTGCTCTGCACAGTGCAGGGTGAGGGGTGGCAGTATTATAGTGGCTCTGCTCTGCACGGTGCAGGGTGAGGGGTGGCAGTATTATAGTGGCTCTGCTCTGCTGCACAGTGCAAGGTGAGGGGTGGCAGTATTATCGTGGCTCTGCACAGTGCAGGGTGAGGGGTGGCAGTATTATAGTGGCTCTGCTCTGCTGCACAGGGTGAGGGGTGGCAGTATTATAGTGGCTCTGCTCTGCACAGTGCAGCGTGAGGGGTGGCAGTATTATAGTGGCTCTGCTCTGCACAGTGCAGGGTGAGGGGTGGCAGTATTATAGTGGCTCTGCTCTGCACAGTGCAGGGTGAGGGGTGGCAGTATTATAGTGGCTCTGCTCTGCACAGTGCAGGGTGAGGGGTGGCAGTATTATAGTGGCTCTGCTCTGCTGCACAGTGCAGGGTGAGGTGTGGCAGTATTATAGTGGCTCTGCTCTGCTGCACAGTGCAGGGTGAGGGGTGGCAGTGTTATAGTGGCTCTGCACAGTGCAGGGTGAGGGGTGGCAGTATTATAGTGGCTCTGCACAGTGCAGGGTGAGGGGTGGCAGTATTATAGTGGCTCTGCTCTGCTGCACAGTGCAGGGTGAGGGGTGGCAGTATTATAGTGGCTCTGCTCTGCACAGTGCAGGGCGAGGGGTGGCAGTATTATAGTGGCTCTGCAAAGTACAAGGTGAGGTGTGGCAGTATTATAGTGGCTCTGCTCTGCTGCACAGTGCAGGGTGAGGGGTGGCAGTACTATAGTGGCTCTGCTCTGCACAGTGCAGGGTGAGGGGTGACAGTATTATAGTGGCTCTGCTCTGCACAGTGCAGGGTGGGGAGTGGCAGTATTATAGTGGCTCTGCTCTGCACAGTGCAGGGTGAGGGGTGGCAGTATTATAGTGGCTCTGCTCTGCACAGTGCAGGGTGAGGGGTGGCAGTATTATAGTGGCTCTGCTCTGCACAGTGCAGGGTGAGGGGTGGCAGTATTATAGTGGCTCTGCTCTGCACAGTGCAGGGTGAGGGGTGGCAGTATTATAGTGGCTCTGCTCTGCACAGTGCAGGGTGAGGGGTGGCAGTATTATAGTGGCTCTGCTCTGCTGCACAGTGCAGGGTGAGGGGTGGCAGTATTATAGTGGCTCTGCTCTGCACAGTGCAGGGTGAGGGGTGGCAGTATTATAGTGGCTCTGCTCTGCTGCACAGTGCAGGGTGAGGGGTGGCAGTATTATAGTGGCTCTGCACAGTGCAGGGTGAGGGGTGGCAGTATTATAGTGGCTCTGCACAGTGCAGGGTGAGGGGTGGCAGTATTATCGTGGCTCTGCTCTGTGCAGGGTGAGGGGTGGCAGTATTATCGTGGCTCTGCTCTGCACAGTGCAGGGTGAGGGGTGGCAGTATTATAGTGGCTCTGCTCTGCTGCACAGTGCAGGGTGAGGGGTGGCAGTATTATAGTGGCTCTGCACAGTGCAGGGTGAGGGGTGACAGTATTATAGTGGCTCTGCACAGCGCAGGGTGAGGGGTGGCAGTATTATAGTGGCTCTGCTCTGCACAGTGCAGGGTGAGGGGTGGCAGTATTATAGTGGCTCTGCTCTGCTGCACAGTGCAGGGTGAGGGGTGGCAGTATTATAGTGGCTCTGCTCTGCACAGTGCAGGGTGAGGGGTGGCAGTATTATAGTGGCTCTGCTCTGCACAGTGCAGGGTGAGGGGTGGCAGTATTATAGTGGCTCTGCTCTGCACAGTGCAGGGTGAGGGGTGGCAGTATTATAGTGGCTCTGCTCTGCACAGTGCAGGGTGAGGGGTGGCAGTATTATAGTGGCTCTGCACAGTGCAGGGTGAGGGGTGGCAGTATTATAGTGGCTCTGTTCTGCACAGTGCAGGGTGAGGGCTGGCAGTATTATAGTGGCTCTGCTCTGCACAGTGCAGGGTGAGGGGTGGCAGTCTTATAGCGGCTCTGCTCTGCTGCACAGTGCAGGGTGAGGGGTGGCAGTATTATAGTGGCTCTGCTCTGCTGCACAGTGCAGGGTGAGGGGTGGCAGTATTATAGTGGCTCTGCACAGTGCAGGGTGAGGGGTGGCAGTATTATAGTGGCTCTGCACAGTGCAGGGTGAGGGGTGGCAGTATTATAGTGGCTCTGCTCTGCTGCACAGTGCAGGGTGAGGGGTGGCAGTATTATAGTGGCTCTGCACAGTGCAGGGTAAGGGGTGGCAGTATTATAGTGGCTCTGCACAGTGCAGGGTGAGGGGTGGCAGTATTATAGTGGCTCTGCTCTGCTCTGCACAGTGCAGGGTGAGGGGTGGCAGTATTATAGTGGCTCTGCACAGTGCAGGGTGAGGGGTGGCAGTATTATAGTGGCTCTGCTCTGCACAGTGCAGGGTGAGGGGTGGCAGTATTATAGTGGCTCTGCTCTACACAGTGCAGGGTGAGGGGTGGCAGTATTATAGTGGCTCTGCTCTGCTCTGCACAGTGCAGGGTGAAGGGTGGCAGTATTATAGTGGCTCTGCTCTGCACAGTGCAGGGTGAGGGGTGGCAGTATTATAGTGGCTCTGCTCTGCACAGTGCAGGGTGAGGGGTGGCAGTATTATAGTGGCTCTGCACAGTGCAGCGTGAGGGGTGGCAGTATTATAGTGGCTCTGCTCTGCACAGTGCAGGGTGAGGGGTGGCAGTATTATAGTGGCTCTGCACAGTGCAGGGTGAGGGGTGGCAGTATTATAGTGGCTCTGCTCTGCACAGTGCAGGGTGAGGGGTGGCAGTATTATAGTGGCTCTGCACAGTGCAGCGTGAGGGCTGGCAGTATTATAGTGGCTCTGCACAGTGCAGGGTGAGGGGTGGCAGTATTATAGTGGCTCTGCTCTGCTGCACAGTGCAGGGTGAGGGGTGGCAGTATTATAGTGGCTCTGCTCTGCTGCACAGGGTGAGGGGTGGCAGTACTATAGTGGCTCTGCTCTGCTGCACAGTGCAGGGTGAGGGGTGACAGTATTATAGTGGCTCTGCACAGTGCAGGGTGAGGGGTGACAGTATTATAGTGGCTCTGCACAGTGCAGGGTGAGGGGTGGCAGTATTATAGTGGCTCTGCTCTGCACAGTGCAGGGTGAGGGGTGGCAGTATTATAGTGGCTCTGCTCTGCTGCACAGTGCAGGGTGAGGGGTGACAGTATTATAGTGGCTCTGCACAGTGCAGGGTGAGGGGTGACAGTATTATAGTGGCTCTGCACAGTGCAGGGTGAGGGGTGGCAGTATTATAGTGGCTCTGCACAGTGCAGGGTGAGGGGTGGCAGTATTATAGTGGCTCTGCTGCACAGTGCAGGGTGAGGGGTGGCAGTATTATAGTGGCTCTGCTCTGCACAGTGCAGGGTGAGGGGTGGCAGTATTATAGTGGCTCTGCTCTGCACAGTGCAGGGTGAGGGTGGCAGTATTATAGTGGCTCTGCTCTGCTGCACAGTGCAGGGTGAGGGGTGGCAGTATTATAGTGGCTCTGCACAGTGCAGGGTGAGGGGTGGCAGTATTATAGTGGCTCTGCTCTGCACAGTGCAGGGTGAGGGGTGGCAGTATTATAGTGGCTCTGCTCTGCACAGTGCAGGGTGAGGGGTGGCAGTATTATAGTGGCTCTGCTCTGCTCTGCACAGTGCAGGGTGAGGGGTGGCAGTATTATAGTGGCTCTGCTCTGCTGTGCAGTGTGAGGGGTGGCAGTATTATAGTGGCTCTGCTCTGCACAGTGCAGGGTGAGGGGTGGCAGTATTATAGTGGCTCTGCTCTGCTGCACAGTGCAGGGTGAGGGGTGGCAGTATTCTAGTGGCTCTGCTCTGCACAGTGCAGGGTGGGGGGTGGCAGTATTATAGTGGCTCTGCACAGTGCAGGGTGAGGGGTGGCAGTATTATAGTGGCTCTGCTCTGCACAGTGCAGGGTGAGGGGTGGCAGTATTATAGTGGCTCTGCTCTGCACAGTGCAGGGTGAGGGGTGGCAGTATTATAGTGGCTCTGCTCTGCACAGTGCAGGGTGAGGGGTGGCAGTATTACAGTGGCTCTGCACAGTGCAGGGTGAGGGGTGGCAGTATTATAGTGGCTCTGCTCTGCACAGTGCAGGGTGAGGGGTGACAGTATTATAGTGGCTCTGCACAGTGCAGGGTGAGGGGTGACAGTATTATAGTGGCTCTGCACAGTGCAGGGTGAGGGGTGGCAGTATTATAGTGGCTCTGCACAGTGCAGGGTGAGGGGTGGCAGTATTATAGTGGCTCTGCTCTGCACAGTGCAGGGTGAGGGGTGGCAGTATTATAGTGGCTCTGCACAGTGCAGGGTGAGGGGTGGCAGTATTATAGTGGCTCTGCTCTGCACAGTGCAGGGTGAGGGGTGACAGTATTATAGAGGCTCTGCACAGTGCAGGGTGAGGGGTGGCAGTATTATAGTGGCTCTGCTCTGCTGCACAGTGCAGGGTGAGGGGTGGCAGTATTATAGTGGCTCTGCACAGTGCAGGGTGAGGGGTGGCAGTATTATAGTGGCTCTGCACAGTGCAGGGTGAGGGGTGGCAGTATTATAGTGGCTCTGCTCTGCATAGTGCAGGGTGAGGGGTGGCAGTATTTTAGTGGCTCTGCTCTGCACAGTGCAGGGTGAGGGGTGGCAGTATTATAGTGGCTCTGCTCTGCATAGTGCAGGGTGAGGGGTGGCAGTATTATAGTGGCTCTGCTCTGCATAGTGCAGGGTGAGGGGTGGCAGTATTTTAGTGGCTCTGCTCTGCACAGTGCAGGGTGAGGGGTGGCAGTATTACAGTGGCTCTGCACAGTGCAGGGTGAGGGGTGGCAGTATTATAGTGGCTCTGCTCTGCACAGTGCAGGGTGAGGGGTGACAGTATTATAGTGGCTCTGCACAGTGCAGGGTGAGGGGTGGCAGTATTATAGTGGCTCTGCTCTGCACAGTGCAGGGTGAGGGGTGACAGTATTATAGTGGCTCTGCTCTGCACAGTGCAGGGTGAGGGGTGACAGTATTATAGTGGCTCTGCACAGTGCAGGGTGAGGGGTGGCAGTATTAAAGTGGCTCTGCTCTGCTGCACAGTGCAGGGTGAGGGGTGGCAGTATTGTAGTGGCTCTGCACAGTGCAGGGTGAGGGGTGGCAGTATTATAGTGGCTCTGCACAGTGCAGGGTGAGGGGTGGCAGTATTATAGTGGCTCTGCACAGTGCAGGGTGAGGGGTGGCAGTATTATAGTGGCTCTGCACAGTGCAGGGTGAGGGGTGGCAGTATTATAGTGGCTCTGCTCTGCACAGTGCAGGGTGAGGGGTGGCAGTATTATAGTGGCTCTGCTCTGCACTGTGCAGGGTGAGGGGTGGCAGTATTATAGTGGCTCTGCTCTGCACAGTGCAGGGTGAGGGGTGGCAGTATGATAGTGGCTCTGCACAGTGCAGGGTGAGGGGTGGCAGTATTATAGTGGCTCTGCACAGTGCAGGGTGAGGGGTGGCAGTATAATAGTGGCTCTGCACAGTGCAGGGTGAGGGGTGGCAGTATTATAGTGGCTCTGCTCTGCACAGTGCAGGGTGAGGGGTGGCAGTATTATAGTGGCTCTGCTCTGCACAGTGCAGGGTGAGGGGTGACAGTATTATAGTGGCTCTGCACAGTGCAGGGTGAGGGGTGGCAGTATTATAGTGGCTCTGCTCTGCACAGTGCAGGGTGAGGGGTGGCAGTATTATAGTGGCTCTGCTCTGCACAGTGCAGGGTGAGGGGTGGCAGTATTATAGTGGCTCTGCTCTGCACAGTGCAGGGTGAGGGGTGGCAGTATTATAGTGGCTCTGCTCTGCACAGTGCAGGGTGAGGGGTGGCAGTATTATAGTGGCTCTGCTCTGCACAGTGCAGGGTGAGGGGTGACAGTATTATAGTGGCTCTGCACAGTGCAGGGTGAGGGGTGGCAGTATTATAGTGGCTCTGCTCTGCACAGTGCAGGGTGAGGGGTGGCAGTATTATAGTGGCTCTGCTCTGCACAGTGCAGGGTGAGGGGTGGCAGTATTATAGTGGCTCTGCTCTGCACAGTGCAGGGTGAGGGGTGGCAGTATTATAGTGGCTCTGCTCTGCACAGTGCAGGGTGAGGGGTGACAGTATTATAGTGGCTCTGCACAGTGCAGGGTGAGGGGTGGCAGTATTATAGTGGCTCTGCTCTGCACAGTGCAGGGTGAGGGGTGGCAGTATTATAGTGGCTCTGCTCTGCACAGTGCAGGGTGAGGGGTGACAGTATTATAGTGGCTCTGCTCTGCACAGTGCAGGGTGAGGGGTGGCAGTATTATAGTGGCTCTGCTCTGCACAGTGCAGGGTGAGGGGTGGCAGTATTATAGTGGCTCTGCTCTGCTGCACAGTGCAGGGTGAGGGGTGGCAGTATTATAGTGGCTCTGCTCTGCACAGTGCAGGGTGAGGGGTGACAGTATTATAGTGGCTCTGCACAGTGCAGGGTGAGGGGTGGCAGTATTATAGTGGCTCTGCTCTGCACAGTGCAGGGTGAGGGGTGACAGTATTATAGTGGCTCTGCTCTGCACAGTGCAGGGTGAGGGGTGGCAGTATTATAGTGGCTCTGCTCTGCACAGTGCAGGGTGAGGGGTGGCAGTATTATAGTGGCTCTGCTCTGCTGCACAGTGCAGGGTGAGGGGTGGCAGTATTATAGTGGCTCTGCTCTGCACAGTGCAGGGTGAGGGGTGGCAGTATTATAGTGGCTCTGCACAGTGCAGGGTGAGGGGTGACAGTATTATAGTGGCTCTGCACAGTGCAGGGTGAGGGGTGGCAGTATTATAGTGGCTCTGCACAGTGCAGGGTGAGGGGTGGCAGTATTATAGTGGCTCTGCACACTGCAGGGTGAGGGGTGGCAGTATTATAGTGGCTCTGCACAGTGCAGGGTGAGGGGTGGCAGTATTATAGTGGCTCTGCTCTGCACAGTGCAGGGTGAGGGGTGGCAGTATTATAGTGGCTCTGCACAGTGCAGGGTGAGGGGTGGCAGTATTATAGTGGCTCTGCTCTGCTGCACAGTGCAGGGTGAGGGGTGGCAGTATTATAGTGGCTCTGCTCTGCACAGTGCAGGGTGAGGGGTGGCCGTATTATAGTGGCTCTGCACAGTGCAGGGTGAGGGGTGGCAGTATTATAGTGGCGCTGCTCTGCACAGTGCAGGGTGAGGGGTGGCAGTATTATAGTGGCTCTGCACAGTGCAGGGTGAGGGGTGACAGTATTATAGTGGCTCTGCTCTGCACAGTGCAGGGTGAGGGGTGGCAGTATTATAGTGGCTCTGCTCTGCACAGTGCAGGGTGAGGGGTGGCAGTATTATAGTGGCTCTGCTCTGCACAGTGCAGGGTGAGGGGTGGCAGTATTATAGTGGCTCTGCTCTGCACAGTGCAGGGTGAGGGGTGGCAG
The DNA here is from genome assembly GCF_964213995.1 of Mustelus asterias. Lineage (NCBI taxonomy): Eukaryota > Metazoa > Chordata > Chondrichthyes > Carcharhiniformes > Triakidae > Mustelus > Mustelus asterias. The sequence continues at coordinate 4,464,782 of NC_135805.1, read as the reverse complement.
TATTATAGTGGCTCTGCTCTGCACAGTGCAGGGTGAGGGGTGGCAGTATTATAGTGGCTCTGCACAATGCAGGGTGAGGGGTGGCAGTATTATAGTGGCTCTGCTCTGCACAATGCAGGGTGAGGGGTGGCAGTATTATAGTGGCTCTGCACAGTGCAGGGTGAGGGGTGGCAGTATTATAGTGGCTCTGCTCTGCACAGTGCAGGGTGAGGGGTGGCAGTATTATAGTGGCTCTGCACAGTGCAGGGTGAGGGGTGACAGTATTATAGTGGCTCTGCACAATGCAGGGTGAGGGGTGGCAGTATTATAGTGGCTCTGCTCTGCACAGTGCAGGGTGAGGGGTGGCAGTATTATAGTGGCTCTGCACAGTGCAGGGTGAGGGGTGGCAGTATTATAGTGGCTCTGCTCTGCACAGTGCAGGGTGAGGGGTGGCAGTATTATAGTGGCTCTGCACAGTGCAGGGTGAGGGGTGGCAGTATTATAGTGGCTCTGCACAGTGCAGGGTGAGGGGTGGCAGTATTATAGTGGCTCTGCTCTGCACAGTGCAGGGTGAGGGGTGGCAGTATTATAGTGGCTCTGCACAGTGCAGGGTGAGGGGTGGCAGTATTATAGTGGCTCTGCACAGTGCAGGGTGAGGGGTGGCAGTATTATAGTGGCTCTGCACAGTGCAGGGTGAGGGGTGGCAGTATTATAGTGGCTCTGCACAGTGCAGGGTGAGGGGTGGCAGTATTATAGTGGCTCTGCACAGTGCAGGGTGAGGGGTGACAGTATTATAGTGGCTCTGCACAGTGCAGGGTGAGGGGTGGCAGTATTATAGTGGCTCTGCACAGTGCAGGGTGAGGGGTGGCAGTATTATAGTGGCGCTGCTCTGCACAGTGCAGGGTGAGGGGTGGCAGTATTATAGTGGCTCTGCTCTGCACAGTGCAGGGTGAGGGGTGGCAGTATTATAGTGGCTCTGCTCTGCACAGTGCAGGGTGAGGGGTGACAGTATTATAGTGGCGCTGCTCTGCACAGTGCAGGGTGAGGGGTGGCAGTATTATAGTGGCTCTGCACAATGCAGGGTGAGGGGTGGCAGTATTATAGTGGCGCTGCTCTGCACAGTGCAGGGTGAGGGGTGGCAGTATTATAGTGGCTCTGCACAGTGCAGGGTGAGGGGTGGCAGTATTATAGTGGCTCTGCTCTGCTGCACAGGGTGAGGGGTGTCAGTATTATAGTGGCTCTGCTCTGCACAGTGCAGGGTGAGGGGTGGCAGTATTATAGTGGCTCTGCACAGTGCAGGGTGAGGGGTGGCAGTATTATAGTGGCGCTGCTCTGCACAGTGCAGGGTGAGGGGTGGCAGTATTATAGTGGCTCTGCACAGTGCAGGGTGGGGGGTGGCAGTATTATAGTGGCTCTGCTCTGCACAGTGCAGGGTGAGGGGTGGGCAGTATTATAGTGGCTCTGCTCTGCACAGTGCAGGGTGAGGGGTGGCAGTATTATAGTGGCTCTGCACAATGCAGGGTGAGGGGTGGCAGTATTATAGTGGCTCTGCTCTGCACAGTGCAGGGTGAGGGGTGGCAGTATTATAGTGGCTCTGCACAGTGCAGGGTGAGGGGTGGCAGTATTATAGTGGCTCTGCACAGTGCAGGGTGAGGGGTGGCAGTATTATAATGGCTCTGCACAGTGCAGGGTGAGGGGTGACAGTATTATAGTGGCTCTGCACAGAGCAGGGTGAGGGGTGGCAGTATTATAGTGGCTCTGCTGCACAGTGCAGGGTGAGGGGTGACAGTATTATAGTGGCTCTGCACAGTGCAGGGTGAGGGGTGGCAGTATTATAGTGGCTCTGCTGCACAGTGCAGGGTGAGGGGTGGCAGTATTATAGTGGCTCTGCACAGTGCAGGGTGAGGGGTGACAGTATTATAGTGGCTCTGCACAGTGCAGGGTGAGGGGTGACAGTATTATAGTGGCTCTGCACAGTGCAGGGTGAGGGGTGACAGTATTATAGTGGCTCTGCACAGTGCAGGGTGGGGGGTGGCAGTATTATAGTGGCTCTGCTCTGCACAGTGCAGGGTGAGGGGTGGGCAGTATTATAGTGGCTCTGCTCTGCACAGTGCAGGGTGGGGGGTGACAGTATTATAGTGGCTCTGCTCTGCACAGTGCAGGGTGAGGGGTGGCAGTATTATAGTGGCTCTGCACAGTGCAGGGTGGGGGGTGGCAGTATTATAGTGGCTCTGCTCAGCACAGTGCAGGGTGAGGGGTGGGCAGTATTATAGTGGCTCTGCTCTTCACAGTGCAGGGTGAGGGGTGGCAGTATTATAGTGGCTCTGCTCTGCACAGTGCAGGGTGAGGGGTGGGCAGTATTATAGTGGCTCTGCACAGTGCAGGGTGAGGGGTGGGCAGTATTATAGTGGCTCTGCACAGTGCAGGGTGAGGGGTGGGCAGTATTATAGTGGCTCTGCTCTGCACAGTGCAGGGTGAGGGGTGGCAGTATTATAGTGGCTCTGCTCTGCACAGTGCAGGGTGAGGGGTGGGCAGTATTATAGTGGCTCTGCTCTGCACAGTGCAGGGTGAGGGGTGGCAGTATTATAGTGGCTCTGCACAGTGCAGGGTGAGGGGTGGCAGTATTATAGTGGCTCTGCACAGTGCAGGGTGAGGGGTGGCAGTATTATAGTGGCTCTGCACAGTGCAGGGTGAGGGGTGACAGTATTATAGTGGCTCTGCTGCACAGTGCAGGGTGAGGGGTGGCAGTATTATAGTGGCTCTGCACAGTGCAGGGTGAGGGGTGACAGTATTATAGTGGCTCTGCTCTGCACAGTGCAGGGTGAGGGGTGGGCAGTATTATAGTGGCTCTGCTCTTCACAGTGCAGGGTGAGGGGTGGCAGTATTATAGTGGCTCTGCTCTGCACAGTGCAGGGTGAGGGGTGGGCAGTATTATAGTGGCTCTGCACAGTGCAGGGTGAGGGGTGGCAGTATTAGAGTGGCTCTGCACAGTGCAGGGTGAGGGGTGGCAGTATTATAGTGGCTCTGCACAGTGCAGGGTGAGGGGTGGGCAGTATTATAGTGGCTCTGCTCTGCACAGTGCAGGGTGAGGGGTGGCAGTATTATAGTGGCTCTGCTCTGCACAGTGCAGGGTGAGGGGTGGGCAGTATTATAGTGGCTCTGCTCTGCACAGTGCAGGGTGAGGGGTGGCAGTATTATAGTGGCTCTGCACAGTGCAGGGTGAGGGGTGGCAGTATTATAGTGGCTCTGCACAGTGCAGCGTGAGGGGTGGCAGTATTATAGTGGCTCTGCACAGTGCAGGGTGAGGGGTGACAGTATTATAGTGGCTCTGCTGCACAGTGCAGGGTGAGGGGTGGCAGTATTATAGTGGCTCTGCACAGTGCAGGGTGAGGGGTGGCAGTATTATAGTGGCTCTGCACAGTGCAGGGTGAGGGGTGGCAGTATTATAGTGGCTCTGCTCTGCACAGTGCAGGGTGAGGGGTGGCAGTATTATAGTGGCTCTGCACAGTACAGGGTGAGGGGTGACTGTATTATAGTGGCTCTGCACAGTGCACGGTGGGGGGTGGCAGTATTATAGTGGCTCTGCTCTGCACAGTGCAGGGTGAGGGGTGGCAGTATTATAGTGGCTCTGCTCTGCACAGGGCAGGGTGAGGGGTGACAGTATTATAGTGTCTCTGCTCTGCACAGTGCAGGGTGAGGGGTGACAGTATTATAGTGGCTCTGCTCTGCACAGTGCAGGGTGAGGGGTGACAGTATTATAGTGGCTCTGCACAGTGCAGGGTGTGGGGTGGCAGTATTATAGTGGCTCTGCACAGTGCAGGGTGGGGGGTGACAGTATTATGGTGGCTCTGCACAGTGCAGGGTGGGGGGTGACAGTATTATAGTGGCTCTGCACAGTGCAGGGTGGGGGGTGGCAGTATTATAGTGGCTCTGCTCTGCACAGTGCAGGGTGAGGGGTGGCAGTATTATAGTGGCTCTGCTCTGCACAGTGCAGGGTGAGGGGTGACAGTATTATAGTGGCTCTGCTCTGCACAGTGCAGGGTGAGGGGTGGCAGTATTATAGTGGCTCTGCTCTGCACAGTGCAGGGTGAGGGGTGGCAGTATTATAGTGGCTCTGCTCTGCACAGTGCAGGGTGAGGGGTGGCAGTATTATAGTGGCTCTGCTCTGCACAGTGCAGGGTGAGGGGTGACAGTATTATAGTGTCTCTGCACAGTGCAGGGTGGGGGGTGGCAGTATTATAGTGCCTCTGCTCTGCACAGTGCAGGGTGAGGGGAGACAGTATTATAGTGGCTCTGCACAGTGCAGGGTGAGGGGTGGCAGTATTATAGTGGCTCTGCACAGTGCAGGGTGAGGGGTGGCAGTATTATAGTGGCTCTGCAGAGTGCAGGGTGAGGGGTGGCAGTATTATAGTGGCTCTGCACAGTGCAGGGTGAGGGGTGGCAGTATTATAGTGGCTCTGCTCTGCACAGTGCAGGGTGGGGGGTGGCAGTATTATCGTGGCTCTGCTCTGCACAGTGCAGGGTGATGGGTGACAGTATTATAGTGGCTCTGCACAGTGCAGGGTGAGGGGTGGCAGTATTATAGTGGCTCTGCACACTGCAGGGTGAGGGGTGGCAGTATTATAGTGGCTCTGCACAGTGCAGGGTGAGGGGTGGCAGTATTATAGTGGCTCTGCAGAGTGCAGGGTGAGGGGTGGCAGTATTATAGTGGCTCTGCACAGTGCAGGGTGAGGGGTGGCAGTATTATAGTGGCTCTGCTCTGCACAGTGCAGGGTGAGGGGTGGCAGTATTATAGTGGCTCTGCTCTGCACAGTGCAGGGTGGGGGGGTGGCAGTATTATAGTGGCTCTGCTCTGCACAGTGCAGGGTGAGGGGTGGCAGTATTATAGTGGCTCTGCTCTGCACAGTGCAGGGTGGGGGGTGGGCAGTATTATAGTGGCTCTGCTCTGCACAGTGCAGGGTGGGGGGTGGCAGTATTATAGTGGCTCTGCACAGTGCAGGGTGAGGGGTGGCAGTATTATAGTGGCTCTGCACAGTGCAGGGTGGGGGGTGGCAGTATCATCGTGGCTCTGCTCTGCACAGTGCATGGTGGGGAGTGGCAGTATTATAGTGGCTCTGCACAGTGCAGGGTGAGGGGTGGCAGTATTATAGTGGCTCTGCACAGTGCAGGGTGAGGGGTGGCAGTATTATAGTGGCTCTGCTCTGCACAGTGCAGGGTGAGGGGTGGCAGTATTATAGTGGCTCTGCACAGTGCAGGGTGGGGGTTAGCAGTATTATAGTGGCTCTGCTCTGCACAGTGCAGGGTGAGGGGTGGCAGTATTATAGTGGCTCTGCTGCACAGTGCAGGGTGAGGGGTGGCAGTATTATAGTGGCTCTGCACAATGCAGGGTGAGGGGTGGCAGTATTATAGTGGCTCTGCTCTGCACAGTGCAGGGTGAGGGGTGGCAGTATTATAGTGGCTCTGCTCTGCACAGTGCAGGGTGAGGGGTGGCAGTATTATAGTGGCTCTGCTCTGCACAGTGCAGGGTGAGGGGTGGCAGTATTATAGTGGCTCTGCACAGTGCAGGGTGAGGGGTGACAGTATTATAGTGGCTCTGCACAGTGCAGGGTGGGGGGTGGCAGTATTATAGTGGCTCTGCTCTGCACAGTGCAGGGTGAGGGGTGGCAGTATTATAGTGGCTCTGCTCTGCACAGTGCAGGGTGATGGGTGACAGTATTATAGTGGCTCTGCTCTGCACAGTGCAGGGTGAGGGGTGACAGTATTATAGTGGCTCTGCTCTGCACAGTGCAGGGTGAGGGGTGACAGTATTATAGTGGCTCTGCACAGTGCAGGGTGAGGGGTGGCAGTATTATAGTGGCTCTGCACAGTGCAGGGTGGGGGGTGACAGTATTATGGTGGCTCTGCACAGTGCAGGGTGGGGGGTGACAGTATTATAGTGGCTCTGCACAGTGCAGGGTGAGGGGTGGCAGTATTATAGTGGCTCTGCTCTGCACAGTGCAGGGTGGGGGGTGGCAGTATTATAGTGGCTCTGCTCTGCACAGTGCAGGGTGAGGGGTGGCAGTATTATAGTGGCTCTGCTCTGCACAGTGCAGGGTGAGGTGTGACAGTATTATAGTGGCTCTGCTCTGCACAGTGCAGGGTGAGGGGTGGCAGTATTATAGTGGCTCTGCACAGTGCAGGGTGAGGGGTGGCAGTATTATAGTGGCTCTGCTCTGCACAGTGCAGGGTGAGGGGTGACAGTATTATAGTGGCTCTGCACAGTGCAGGGTGGGGGGTGACAGTATTATAGTGGCTCTGCTCTGCTCTGCACAGTGCAGGGTGGGGGGTGGCAGTATTATAGTGGCTCTGCTCTGCACAGTGCAGGGTGAGGGGTGACAGTATTATAGTGGCTCTGCACAGTGCAGGGTGAGGGGTGACAGTATTATAGTGGCTCTGCACAGTGCAGGGTGGGGGGTGGCAGTATTATAGTGGATCTGCACAGTGCAGGGTGAGGGGTGGCAGTATTATAGTGGCTCTGCACAGTGCAGGGTGAGGAGTGGCAGTATTATAGTGGCTCTGCTCTGCACAGTGCAGGGTGAGGGGTGACAGTATTATAGTGGCTCTGCACAGTGCAGGGTGGGGGTGGCAGTATATATAGTGGCTCTGCACAGTGCAGGGTGAGGGGTGGCAGTATTATAGTGGCTCTGCTCTGCACAGTGCAGGGTGGGGGGTGGCAGTATTATAGTGGCTCTGCTCTGCACAGTGCAGGGTGAGGGGTGACAGTATTATAGTGGCTCTGCACAGTGCAGGGTGGGGGGTGGCAGTATTATAGTGGCTCTGCACAGTGCAGGGTGAGGGGTGGCAGTATTATAGTGGCTCTGCACAGTGCAGGGTGAGGGGTGGCAGTATTATAGTGGCTCTGCACAGTGCAGGGTGAGGGGTGACAGTATTATAGTGGCTCTGCACAGTGCAGGGTGGGGGGTGGCAGTATTATAGTGGCTCTGCACAGTGCAGGGTGAGGGGTGGCAGTATTATAGTGGCTCTGCACAGTGCAGGGTGAGGGGTGGCAGTATTATAGTGGCTCTGCACAGTGCAGGGTGAGGGGTGGCAGTATTATAGTGGCTCTGCACAGTGCAGGGTGAGGGGTGGCAGTATTATAGTGGCTCTGCACAGTGCAGGGTGAGGGGTGACATTATTATAGTGGCTCTGCACAGTGCAGGGTGAGGGGTGGCAGTATTATAGTGGCTCTGCTCTGCACAGTGCAGGGTGAGGGGTGGCAGTATTATAGTGGCTCTGCTCTGCACAGTGCAGGGTGAGGGGTGGCAGTATTATAGTGGCTCTGCACAGTGCAGGGTGAGGGGTGGCAGTATTATAGTGGCTCTGCACAGTGCAGGGTGAGGGGTGGCAGTATTATCGTGGCTCTGCTCTGCACAGTGCAGGGTGAGGGATGGCAGTATTATAGTGGCTCTGCTCTGCACAGTGCAGGGTGAGGGGTGGCAGTATTATAGTGGCTCTGCTCTGCACAGTGCAGGGTTAGGGGTGGCAGTATTATAGTGGCTCTGCTGCACAGTGCAGGGTGAGGGGTGACAGTATTATAGTGGCTCTGCACAGTGCAGGGTGAGGGGTGGCAGTATTATAGTGGCTCTGCACAGTGCAGGGTGAGGGGTGGCAGTATTATAGTGGCTCTGCACAGTGCAGGGTGGGGGTGGCAGTATTATAGTGGCTCTGCACAGTGCAGGGTGAGGGGTGGCAGTATTATAGTGGCTCTGCACAGTGCAGGGTGAGGGGTGGCAGTATTATAGTGGCTCTGCACAGCGCAGGGTGAGGGGTGACAGTATTATAGTGGCTCTGCTCTGCTGCACAGTGCAGGGTGGGGGGTGGCAGTATTATAGTGGCTCTGCTCTGCACAGTGCAGGGTGAGGGGTGGCAGTATTATAGTGGCTCTGCACAGCGCAGGGTGAGGGGTGACAGTATTATAGTGGCTCTGCACAGCGCAGGGTGAGGGGTGACAGTATTATAGTGGCTCTGCACAGCGCAGGGTGAGGGGTGACAGTATTATAGTGGCTCTGCTCTGCTGCACAGTGCAGGGTGGGGGGTGGCAGTATTATAGTGGCTCTGCACAGTGCAGGGTGAGGGGTGGCAGTATTATAGTGGCTCTGCACAGTGCAGGGTGGGGGGTGGCAGTATTATAGTGGCTCTGCACAGTGCAGGGTGAGGGGTGGCAGTATTATAGTGGCTCTGCACAGTGCAGGGTGAGGGGTGGCAGTATTATAGTGGCTCTGCACAGTGCAGGGTGAGGAGTGGCAGTATTATAGTGGCTCTGCACAGTGCAGGGTGAGGGGTGGCAGTATTATAGTGGCTCTGCACAGTGCAGGGTGAGGGGTGGCAGTATTATAGTGGCTCTGCACAGTGCAGGGTGAGGGGTGGCAGTATTATAGTGGCTCTGCACAGTGCAGGGTGAGGGGTGGCAGTATTATAGTGGCTCTGCACAGTGCAGGGTGAGGGGTGGCAGTATTATAGTGGCTCTGCACAGTGCAGGGTGAGGGGTGGCAGTATTATAGTGGCTCTGCACAGTGCAGGGTGAGGGGTGGCAGTATTATAGTGGCTCTGCACAGTGCAGGGTGGGGGGTGGCAGTATTATAGTGGCTCTGCAGAGTGCAGGGTGGGGGGTGGCAGTATTATAGTGACTCTGCTCTGCACAGTGCAGGGTGAGGGGTGGCAGTATTATAGTGACTCTGCTCTGCACAGTGCAGGGTGGGGGGTGACAGTATTATAGTGACTCTGCTCTGCACAGTGCAGGGTGAGGGGTGGCAGTATTATAGTGACTCTGCTCTGCACAGTGCAGGGTGGGGGGTGGCAGTATTATAGTGACTCTGCTCTGCACAGTGCAGGGTGAGGGGTGGCAGTATTATAGTGGCTCTGCTCTGCACAGTGCAGGGTGGGGGGTGGCAGTATTATAGTGGCTCTGCACAGTGCAGGGTGAGGGGTGGCAGTATTATAGTGGCTCTGCTCTGCACAGTGCAGGGTGAGGGGTGGCAGTATTATAGTGGCTCTGCTCTGCACAGTGCAGGGTGAGGGGTGGCAGTATTATAGTGGCTCTGCACAGTGCAGGGTGAGGGGTGGCAGTATTATAGTGGCTCTGCTCTGCTGCACAGTGCAGGGTGGAGGGTGGCAGTATTATAGTGGCTCTGCTCTGCACAGTGCAGGGTGAGGTGTGGCAGTATTATAGTGGCTCTGCTCTGCTGCACAGTGCAGGGTGAGGGGTGACAGTATTATAGTGGCTCTGCACAGTGCAGGGTGAGGGGTGACAGTATTATAGTGGCTCTGCACAGTGCAGGGTGAGGGGTGACAGTATTATAGTGGCTCTGCACAGTGCAGGGTGGGGGGTGGCAGTATTATAGTGGCTCTGCTCTGCACAGTGCAGGGTGAGGGGTGGGCAGTATTATAGTGGCTCTGCTCTGCACAGTGCAGGGTGGGGGGTGACAGTATTATAGTGGCTCTGCTCTGCACAGTGCAGGGTGAGGGGTGGCAGTATTATAGTGGCTCTGCACAGTGCAGGGTGGGGGGTGGCAGTATTATAGTGGCTCTGCACAGTGCAGGGTGAGGGGTGGCAGTATTATAGTGGCTCTGCTCTGCACAGTGCAGGGTGAGGGGTGGCAGTATTATAGTGGCTCTGCACAGTACAGGGTGAGGGGTGACTGTATTATAGTGGCTCTGCTCTGCACAGTGCAGGGTGAGGGGTGGCAGTATTATAGTGGCTCTGCACAGTACAGGGTGAGGGGTGACTGTATTATAGTGGCTCTGCACAGTGCAGGGTGGGGGGTGGCAGTATTATAGTGGCTCTGCTCTGCACAGTGCAGGGTGAGGGGTGGCAGTATTATAGTGGCTCTGCTCTGCACAGGGCAGGGTGAGGGGTGACAGTATTATAGTGTCTCTGCTCTGCACAGTGCAGGGTGAGGGGTGACAGTATTATAGTGGCTCTGCTCTGCACAGTGCAGGGTGAGGGGTGACAGTATTATAGTGGCTCTGCACAGTGCAGGGTGTGGGGTGGCAGTATTATAGTGGCTCTGCACAGTGCAGGGTGGGGGGTGACAGTATTATGGTGGCTCTGCACAGTGCAGGGTGGGGGGTGACAGTATTATAGTGGCTCTGCACAGTGCAGGGTGGGGGGTGGCAGTATTATAGTGGCTCTGCTCTGCACAGTGCAGGGTGAGGGGTGGCAGTATTATAGTGGCTCTGCTCTGCACAGTGCAGGGTGAGGGGTGACAGTATTATAGTGGCTCTGCTCTGCACAGTGCAGGGTGAGGGGTGGCAGTATTATAGTGGCTCTGCTCTGCACAGTGCAGGGTGAGGGGTGGCAGTATTATAGTGGCTCTGCTCTGCACAGTGCAGGGTGAGGGGTGGCAGTATTATAGTGGCTCTGCTCTGCACAGTGCAGGGTGAGGGGTGACAGTATTATAGTGTCTCTGCACAGTGCAGGGTGGGGGGTGGCAGTATTATAGTGCCTCTGCTCTGCACAGTGCAGGGTGAGGGGAGACAGTATTATAGTGGCTCTGCACAGTGCAGGGTGAGGGGTGGCAGTATTATAGTGGCTCTGCACAGTGCAGGGTGAGGGGTGGCAGTATTATAGTGGCTCTGCAGAGTGCAGGGTGAGGGGTGGCAGTATTATAGTGGCTCTGCACAGTGCAGGGTGAGGGGTGGCAGTATTATAGTGGCTCTGCTCTGCACAGTGCAGGGTGGGGGGTGGCAGTATTATCGTGGCTCTGCTCTGCACAGTGCAGGGTGATGGGTGACAGTATTATAGTGGCTCTGCACAGTGCAGGGTGAGGGGTGGCAGTATTATAGTGGCTCTGCACACTGCAGGGTGAGGGGTGGCAGTATTATAGTGGCTCTGCACAGTGCAGGGTGAGGGGTGGCAGTATTATAGTGGCTCTGCAGAGTGCAGGGTGAGGGGTGGCAGTATTATAGTGGCTCTGCACAGTGCAGGGTGAGGGGTGGCAGTATTATAGTGGCTCTGCTCTGCACAGTGCAGGGTGAGGGGTGGCAGTATTATAGTGGCTCTGCTCTGCACAGTGCAGGGTGGGGGGGTGGCAGTATTATAGTGGCTCTGCTCTGCACAGTGCAGGGTGAGGGGTGGCAGTATTATAGTGGCTCTGCTCTGCACAGTGCAGGGTGGGGGGTGGGCAGTATTATAGTGGCTCTGCTCTGCACAGTGCAGGGTGGGGGGTGGCAGTATTATAGTGGCTCTGCACAGTGCAGGGTGAGGGGTGGCAGTATTATAGTGGCTCTGCACAGTGCAGGGTGGGGGGTGGCAGTATCATCGTGGCTCTGCTCTGCACAGTGCATGGTGGGGAGTGGCAGTATTATAGTGGCTCTGCACAGTGCAGGGTGAGGGGTGGCAGTATTATAGTGGCTCTGCACAGTGCAGGGTGAGGGGTGGCAGTATTATAGTGGCTCTGCTCTGCACAGTGCAGGGTGAGGGGTGGCAGTATTATAGTGGCTCTGCACAGTGCAGGGTGGGGGTTAGCAGTATTATAGTGGCTCTGCTCTGCACAGTGCAGGGTGAGGGGTGGCAGTATTATAGTGGCTCTGCTGCACAGTGCAGGGTGAGGGGTGGCAGTATTATAGTGGCTCTGCACAGTGCAGGGTGAGGGGTGGCAGTATTATAGTGGCTCTGCTCTGCACAGTGCAGGGTGAGGGGTGGCAGTATTATAGTGGCTCTGCTCTGCACAGTGCAGGGTGAGGGGTGGCAGTATTATAGTGGCTCTGCTCTGCACAGTGCAGGGTGAGGGGTGGCAGTATTATAGTGGCTCTGCACAGTGCAGGGTGAGGGGTGACAGTATTATAGTGGCTCTGCACAGTGCAGGGTGGGGGGTGGCAGTATTATAGTGGCTCTGCTCTGCACAGTGCAGGGTGAGGGGTGGCAGTATTATAGTGGCTCTGCTCTGCACAGTGCAGGGTGATGGGTGACAGTATTATAGTGGCTCTGCTCTGCACAGTGCAGGGTGAGGGGTGACAGTATTATAGTGGCTCTGCTCTGCACAGTGCAGGGTGAGGGGTGACAGTATTATAGTGGCTCTGCACAGTGCAGGGTGAGGGGTGGCAGTATTATAGTGGCTCTGCACAGTGCAGGGTGGGGGGTGACAGTATTATGGTGGCTCTGCACAGTGCAGGGTGGGGGGTGACAGTATTATAGTGGCTCTGCACAGTGCAGGGTGAGGGGTGGCAGTATTATAGTGGCTCTGCTCTGCACAGTGCAGGGTGGGGGGTGGCAGTATTATAGTGGCTCTGCTCTGCACAGTGCAGGGTGAGGGGTGGCAGTATTATAGTGGCTCTGCTCTGCACAGTGCAGGGTGAGGTGTGACAGTATTATAGTGGCTCTGCTCTGCACAGTGCAGGGTGAGGGGTGGCAGTATTATAGTGGCTCTGCACAGTGCAGGGTGAGGGGTGGCAGTATTATAGTGGCTCTGCTCTGCACAGTGCAGGGTGAGGGGTGACAGTATTATAGTGGCTCTGCACAGTGCAGGGTGGGGGGTGACAGTATTATAGTGGCTCTGCTCTGCTCTGCACAGTGCAGGGTGGGGGGTGGCAGTATTATAGTGGCTCTGCTCTGCACAGTGCAGGGTGAGGGGTGACAGTATTATAGTGGCTCTGCACAGTGCAGGGTGAGGGGTGACAGTATTATAGTGGCTCTGCACAGTGCAGGGTGGGGGGTGGCAGTATTATAGTGGATCTGCACAGTGCAGGGTGAGGGGTGGCAGTATTATAGTGGCTCTGCACAGTGCAGGGTGAGGAGTGGCAGTATTATAGTGGCTCTGCTCTGCACAGTGCAGGGTGAGGGGTGACAGTATTATAGTGGCTCTGCACAGTGCAGGGTGGGGGTGGCAGTATATATAGTGGCTCTGCACAGTGCAGGGTGAGGGGTGGCAGTATTATAGTGGCTCTGCTCTGCACAGTGCAGGGTGGGGGGTGGCAGTATTATAGTGGCTCTGCTCTGCACAGTGCAGGGTGAGGGGTGACAGTATTATAGTGGCTCTGCACAGTGCAGGGTGGGGGGTGGCAGTATTATAGTGGCTCTGCACAGTGCAGGGTGAGGGGTGGCAGTATTATAGTGGCTCTGCACAGTGCAGGGTGAGGGGTGGCAGTATTATAGTGGCTCTGCACAGTGCAGGGTGAGGGGTGACAGTATTATAGTGGCTCTGCACAGTGCAGGGTGGGGGGTGGCAGTATTATAGTGGCTCTGCACAGTGCAGGGTGAGGGGTGGCAGTATTATAGTGGCTCTGCACAGTGCAGGGTGAGGGGTGGCAGTATTATAGTGGCTCTGCACAGTGCAGGGTGAGGGGTGGCAGTATTATAGTGGCTCTGCACAGTGCAGGGTGAGGGGTGGCAGTATTATAGTGGCTCTGCACAGTGCAGGGTGAGGGGTGACATTATTATAGTGGCTCTGCACAGTGCAGGGTGAGGGGTGGCAGTATTATAGTGGCTCTGCTCTGCACAGTGCAGGGTGAGGGGTGGCAGTATTATAGTGGCTCTGCTCTGCACAGTGCAGGGTGAGGGGTGGCAGTATTATAGTGGCTCTGCACAGTGCAGGGTGAGGGGTGGCAGTATTATAGTGGCTCTGCACAGTGCAGGGTGAGGGGTGGCAGTATTATCGTGGCTCTGCTCTGCACAGTGCAGGGTGAGGGATGGCAGTATTATAGTGGCTCTGCTCTGCACAGTGCAGGGTGAGGGGTGGCAGTATTATAGTGGCTCTGCTCTGCACAGTGCAGGGTTAGGGGTGGCAGTATTATAGTGGCTCTGCTGCACAGTGCAGGGTGAGGGGTGACAGTATTATAGTGGCTCTGCACAGTGCAGGGTGAGGGGTGGCAGTATTATAGTGGCTCTGCACAGTGCAGGGTGAGGGGTGGCAGTATTATAGTGGCTCTGCACAGTGCAGGGTGGGGGTGGCAGTATTATAGTGGCTCTGCACAGTGCAGGGTGAGGGGTGGCAGTATTATAGTGGCTCTGCACAGTGCAGGGTGAGGGGTGGCAGTATTATAGTGGCTCTGCACAGCGCAGGGTGAGGGGTGACAGTATTATAGTGGCTCTGCTCTGCTGCACAGTGCAGGGTGGGGGGTGGCAGTATTATAGTGGCTCTGCTCTGCACAGTGCAGGGTGAGGGGTGGCAGTATTATAGTGGCTCTGCACAGCGCAGGGTGAGGGGTGACAGTATTATAGTGGCTCTGCACAGCGCAGGGTGAGGGGTGACAGTATTATAGTGGCTCTGCACAGCGCAGGGTGAGGGGTGACAGTATTATAGTGGCTCTGCTCTGCTGCACAGTGCAGGGTGGGGGGTGGCAGTATTATAGTGGCTCTGCACAGTGCAGGGTGAGGGGTGGCAGTATTATAGTGGCTCTGCACAGTGCAGGGTGGGGGGTGGCAGTATTATAGTGGCTCTGCACAGTGCAGGGTGAGGGGTGGCAGTATTATAGTGGCTCTGCACAGTGCAGGGTGAGGGGTGGCAGTATTATAGTGGCTCTGCACAGTGCAGGGTGAGGAGTGGCAGTATTATAGTGGCTCTGCACAGTGCAGGGTGAGGGGTGGCAGTATTATAGTGGCTCTGCACAGTGCAGGGTGAGGGGTGGCAGTATTATAGTGGCTCTGCACAGTGCAGGGTGAGGGGTGGCAGTATTATAGTGGCTCTGCACAGTGCAGGGTGAGGGGTGGCAGTATTATAGTGGCTCTGCACAGTGCAGGGTGAGGGGTGGCAGTATTATAGTGGCTCTGCACAGTGCAGGGTGAGGGGTGGCAGTATTATAGTGGCTCTGCACAGTGCAGGGTGAGGGGTGGCAGTATTATAGTGGCTCTGCACAGTGCAGGGTGGGGGGTGGCAGTATTATAGTGGCTCTGCAGAGTGCAGGGTGGGGGGTGGCAGTATTATAGTGACTCTGCTCTGCACAGTGCAGGGTGAGGGGTGGCAGTATTATAGTGACTCTGCTCTGCACAGTGCAGGGTGGGGGGTGACAGTATTATAGTGACTCTGCTCTGCACAGTGCAGGGTGAGGGGTGGCAGTATTATAGTGACTCTGCTCTGCACAGTGCAGGGTGGGGGGTGGCAGTATTATAGTGACTCTGCTCTGCACAGTGCAGGGTGAGGGGTGGCAGTATTATAGTGGCTCTGCTCTGCACAGTGCAGGGTGGGGGGTGGCAGTATTATAGTGGCTCTGCACAGTGCAGGGTGAGGGGTGGCAGTATTATAGTGGCTCTGCTCTGCACAGTGCAGGGTGAGGGGTGGCAGTATTATAGTGGCTCTGCTCTGCACAGTGCAGGGTGAGGGGTGGCAGTATTATAGTGGCTCTGCACAGTGCAGGGTGAGGGGTGGCAGTATTATAGTGGCTCTGCTCTGCTGCACAGTGCAGGGTGGAGGGTGGCAGTATTATAGTGGCTCTGCTCTGCACAGTGCAGGGTGAGGTGTGGCAGTATTATAGTGGCTCTGCTCTGCTGCACAGTGCAGGGTGAGGGGTGACAGTATTATAGTGGCTCTGCACAGTGCAGGGTGAGGGGTGACAGTATTATAGTGGCTCTGCACAGTGCAGGGTGAGGGGTGACAGTATTATAGTGGCTCTGCACAGTGCAGGGTGGGGGGTGGCAGTATTATAGTGGCTCTGCTCTGCACAGTGCAGGGTGAGGGGTGGGCAGTATTATAGTGGCTCTGCTCTGCACAGTGCAGGGTGGGGGGTGACAGTATTATAGTGGCTCTGCTCTGCACAGTGCAGGGTGAGGGGTGGCAGTATTATAGTGGCTCTGCACAGTGCAGGGTGGGGGGTGGCAGTATTATAGTGGCTCTGCTCTGCACAGTGCAGGGTGAGGGGTGGGCAGTATTATAGTGGCTCTGCTCTTCACAGTGCAGGGTGAGGGGTGGCAGTATTATAGTGGCTCTGCTCTGCACAGTGCAGGGTGAGGGGTGGGCAGTATTATAGTGGCTCTGCACAGTGCAGGGTGAGGGGTGGGCAGTATTATAGTGGCTCTGCACAGTGCAGGGTGAGGGGTGGGCAGTATTATAGTGGCTCTGCTCTGCACAGTGCAGGGTGAGGGGTGGCAGTATTATAGTGGCTCTGCTCTGCACAGTGCAGGGTGAGGGGTGGGCAGTATTATAGTGGCTCTGCTCTGCACAGTGCAGGGTGAGGGGTGGCAGTATTATAGTGGCTCTGCACAGTGCAGGGTGAGGGGTGGCAGTATTATAGTGGCTCTGCACAGTGCAGGGTGAGGGGTGGCAGTATTATAGTGGCTCTGCACAGTGCAGGGTGAGGGGTGACAGTATTATAGTGGCTCTGCACAGTGCAGGGTGAGGGGTGGCAGTATTAGAGTGGCTCTGCACAGTGCAGGGTGAGGGGTGGCAGTATTATAGTGGCTCTGCACAGTGCAGCGTGAGGGGTGGCAGTATTATAGTGGCTCTGCACAGTGCAGGGTGAGGGGTGGCAGTATTATAGTGGCTCTGCTCTGCACAGTGCAGGGTGAGGGGTGACAGTATTATAGTGGCTCTGCTCTGCACAGTGCAGGGTGAGGGGTGGCAGTATTATAGTGGCTCTGCACAGTGCAGGGTGAGGGGTGGCAGTATTATAGTGGCTCTGCTCTGCACAGTGCAGGGTGAGGGGTGGCAGTATTATAGTGGCTCTGCACAGTACAGGGTGAGGGGTGACTATATTATAGTGGCTCTGCACAGTGCAGGGTGGGGGGTGGCAGTATTATAGTGGCTCTGCTCTGCACAGTGCAGGGTGAGGGGTGGCAGTATTATAGTGGCTCTGCTCTGCACAGTGCAGGGTGAGGGGTGACAGTATTATAGTGGCTCTGCTCTGCACAGTGCAGGGTGAGGGGTGACAGTATTATAGTGGCTCTGCTCTGCACAGTGCAGGGTGAGGGGTGACAGTATTATAGTGGCTCTGCACAGTGCAGGGTGAGGGGTGGCAGTATTATAGTGGCTCTGCACAGTGCAGGGTGGTGGGTGACAGTATTATGGTGGCTCTGCACAGTGCAGGGTGGGGGGTGACAGTATTATAGTGGCTCTGCTCTGCACAGTGCAGGGTGAGGGGTGGCAGTATTATAGTGGCTCTGCTCTGCACAGTGCAGGGTGAGGGGTGGCAGTATTATAGTGGCTCTGCTCTGCACAGTGCAGGGTGAGGGGTGACAGTATTATAGTGGCTCTGCTCTGCACAGTGCAGGGTGAGGGGTGGCAGTATTATAGTGGCTCTGCTCTGCACAGTGCAGGGTGAGGGGTGGCAGTATTATAGTGGCTCTGCTCTGCACAGTGCAGGGTGAGGGGTGACAGTATTATAGTGGCTCTGCTCTGCACAGTGCAGGGTGAGGGGTGGCAGTATTATAGTGGCTCTGCTCTGCACAGTGCAGGGTGAGGGGTGGCAGTATTATAGTGGCTCTGCTCTGCACAGTGCAGGGTGAGGGGTGGCAGTATTATAGTGGCTCTGCTCTGCACAGTGCAGGGTGAGGGGTGACAGTATTATAGTGTCTCTGCACAGTGCAGGGTGGGGGGTGGCAGTATTATAGTGCCTCTGCTCTGCACAGTGCAGGGTGAGGGGAGACAGTATTATAGTGGCTCTGCACAGTGCAGGGTGAGGGGTGGCAGTATTATAGTGGCTCTGCACAGTGCAGGGTGAGGGGTGGCAGTATTATAGTGGCTCTGCAGAGTGCAGGGTGAGGGGTGGCAGTATTATAGTGGCTCTGCACAGTGCAGGGTGAGGGGTGGCAGTATTATAGTGGCTCTGCTCTGCACAGTGCAGGGTGGGGGGTGGCAGTATTATCGTGGCTCTGCTCTGCACAGTGCAGGGTGAGGGGTGACAGTATTATAGTGGCTCTGCACAGTGCAGGGTGAGGGGTGGCAGTATTATAGTGGCTCTGCACACTGCAGGGTGAGGGGTGGCAGTATTATAGTGGCTCTGCACAGTGCAGGGTGAGGGGTGGCAGTATTATAGTGGCTCTGCAGAGTGCAGGGTGAGGGGTGGCAGTATTATAGTGGCTCTGCACAGTGCAGGGTGAGGGGTGGCAGTATTATAGTGGCTCTGCTCTGCACAGTGCAGGGTGAGGGGTGGCAGTATTATAGTGGCTCTGCTCTGCACAGTGCAGGGTGGGGGGGTGGCAGTATTATAGTGGCTCTGCTCTGCACAGTGCAGGGTGAGGGGTGGCAGTATTATAGTGGCTCTGCTCTGCACAGTGCAGGGTGGGGGGTGGGCAGTATTATAGTGGCTCTGCTCTGCACAGTGCAGGGTGGGGGGTGGCAGTATTATAGTGGCTCTGCACAGTGCAGGGTGAGGGGTGGCAGTATTATAGTGGCTCTGCACAGTGCAGGGTGGGGGGTGGCAGTATCATCGTGGCTCTGCTCTGCACAGTGCAGGGTGGGGAGTGGCAGTATTATAGTGGCTCTGCACAGTGCAGGGTGAGGGGTGGCAGTATTATAGTGGCTCTGCACAGTGCAGGGTGAGGGGTGGCAGTATTATAGTGGCTCTGCTCTGCACAGTGCAGGGTGAGGGGTGGCAGTATTATAGTGGCTCTGCACAGTGCAGGGTGGGGGTTAGCAGTATTATAGTGGCTCTGCTCTGCACAGTGCAGGGTGAGGGGTGGCAGTATTATAGTGGCTCTGCTGCACAGTGCAGGGTGAGGGGTGGCAGTATTATAGTGGCTCTGCACAGTGCAGGGTGAGGGGTGGCAGTATTATAGTGGCTCTGCTCTGCACAGTGCAGGGTGAGGGGTGGCAGTATTATAGTGGCTCTGCTCTGCACAGTGCAGGGTGAGGGGTGGCAGTATTATAGTGGCTCTGCTCTGCACAGTGCAGGGTGAGGGGTGGCAGTATTATAGTGGCTCTGCACAGTGCAGGGTGAGGGGTGACAGTATTATAGTGGCTCTGCACAGTGCAGGGTGGGGGGTGGCAGTATTATAGTGGCTCTGCTCTGCACAGTGCAGGGTGAGGGGTGGCAGTATTATAGTGGCTCTGCTCTGCACAGTGCAGGGTGAGGGGTGACAGTATTATAGTGGCTCTGCTCTGCACAGTGCAGGGTGAGGGGTGACAGTATTATAGTGGCTCTGCTCTGCACAGTGCAGGGTGAGGGGTGACAGTATTATAGTGGCTCTGCACAGTGCAGGGTGAGGGGTGGCAGTATTATAGTGGCTCTGCACAGTGCAGGGTGGGGGGTGACAGTATTATGGTGGCTCTGCACAGTGCAGGGTGGGGGGTGACAGTATTATAGTGGCTCTGCACAGTGCAGGGTGGGGGGTGGCAGTATTATAGTGGCTCTGCTCTGCACAGTGCAGGGTGAGGGGTGGCAGTATTATAGTGGCTCTGCTCTGCACAGTGCAGGGTGAGGTGTGACAGTATTATAGTGGCTCTGCTCTGCACAGTGCAGGGTGAGGGGTGGCAGTATTATAGTGGCTCTGCACAGTGCAGGGTGAGGGGTGGCAGTATTATAGTGGCTCTGCTCTGCACAGTCAAGGGTGAGGGGTGGCAGTATTATAGTGTCTCTGCACAGTGCAGGGTGAGGGGTGGCAGTATTATAGTGCCTCTGCTCTGCACAGTGCAGGGTGAGGGGAGACAGTATTATAGTGGCTCTGCTCTGCACAGTGCAGGGTGAGGGGTGGCAGTATTATAGTGGCTCTGCACAGTGCAGGGTGAGGGGTGGCAGTATTATAGTGGCTCTGCACAGTGAAGGGTGGGGGGTGGCAGTATTATAGTGGCTCTGCTCTGCACAGTGCAGGGTGAGGGGTGGCAGTATTATAGTGGCTCTGCACAGTGCAGGGTATGGGGTGGCAGTATTATAGTGGCTCTGCAGAGTGCAGGGTGAGGGGTGGCAGTATTATAGTGGCTCTGCACAGTGCAGGGTGAGGGGTGGCAGTATTATAGTGGCTCTGCAGAGTGCAGGGTGAGGGGTGGCAGTATTATAGTGGCTCTGCAGAGTGCAGGGTGGGGGGTGGCAGTATTATAGTGGCTCTGCAGAGTGCAGGGTGAGGGGTGGCAGTATTATAGTGGCTCTGCAGAGTGCAGGGTGAGGGGTGGCAGTATTATAGTGGCTCTGCACAGTGCAGGGTGAGGGGTGGCAGTATTATAGTGGCTCTGCACAGTGCAGGGTGAGGGGTGGCAGTATTATAGTGGCTCTGCAGAGTGCAGGGTGAGGGGTGGCAGTATTATAGTGACTCTGCACAGTGCAGGGTGAGGGGTGGCAGTATTATAGTGGCTCTGCAGAGTGCAGGGTGAGGGGTGGCAGTATTATAGTGGCTCTGCAGAGTGCAGGGTGGGGGGTGGCAGTATTATACTGGCTCTGCTCTGCACAGTGCAGGGTGAGGGGTGGCAGTATTATAGTGGCTCTGCTCTGCACAGTGCAGGGTGAGGGGTGGCAGTATTATAGTGGCTCTGCTCTGCACAGTGCAGGGTGAGGGGTGGCAGTATTATAGTGGCTCTGCTCTGCACAGTGCAGGGTGAGGGGTGGCAGTATTATAGTGGCTCTGCACAGTGCAGGGTGAGGGGTGGCAGTATTATAGTGGCTCTGCTCTGCACAGTGCAGGGTGAGGGGTGGCAGTATTATAGTGGCTCTGCACAGTGCAGGGTGAGGGGTGGCAGTATTATAGTGGCTCTGCACAGTGCAGGGTGAGGGGTGGCAGTATTATAGTGGCTCTGCTCTGCACTGTGCAGGGTGAGGGGTGGCAGTATTATAGTGGCTCTGCTCTGCACAGTGCAGGGTGAGGGGTGGCAGTATTATAGTGGCTCTGCTCTGCACAGTGCAGGGTGAGGGGTGGCAGTATTATAGTGGCTCTGCACAGTGCAGGGTGAGGGGTGGCAGTATTATAGTGGCTCTGCTCTGCACAGTGCAGGGTGAGGGGTGGCAGTATTATAGTGGCTCTGCACAGTGCAGGGTGAGGGGTGGCAGTATTATAGTGGCTCTGCACAGTGCAGGGTGGGGGGTGGCAGTATTATAGTGGCTCTGCACAGTGCAGGGTGAGGGGTGACAGTATTATAGTGGCTCTGCACAGTGCAGGGTGGGGGGTGGCAGTATTATAGTGGCTCTGCTCTGCACAGTGCAGGGTGAGGGGTGGCAGTATTATAGTGGCTCTGCTCTGCACAGTGCAGGGTGGGGGGTGGCAGTATTATCGTGGCTCTGCTCTGCACAGTGCAGGGTGAGGGGTGACAGTATTATAGTGGCTCTGCACAGTGCAGGGTGAGGGGTGGCAGTATTATAGTGGCTCTGCACAGTGCAGGGTGAGGGGTGGCAGTATTATAGTGGCTCTGCACAGTGCAGGGTGAGGGGTGGCAGTATTATAGTGGCTCTGCAGAGTGCAGGGTGAGGGGTGGCAGTATTATAGTGGCTCTGCACAGTGCAGGGTGAGGGGTGGCAGTATTATAGTGGCTCTGCTCTGCACAGTGCAGGGTGAGGGGTGGCAGTATTATAGTGGCTCTGCTCTGCACAGTGCAGGGTGGGGGGGTGGCAGTATTATAGTGGCTCTGCTCTGCACAGTGCAGGGTGAGGGGTGGCAGTATTATAGTGGCTCTGCTCTGCACAGTGCAGGGTGGGGGGTGGGCAGTATTATAGTGGCTCTGCTCTGCACAGTGCAGGGTGGGGGGTGGCAGTATTATAGTGGCTCTGCACAGTGCAGGGTGAGGGGTGGCAGTATTATAGTGGCTCTGCACAGTGCAGGGTGAGGGGTGGCAGTATTATAGTGGCTCTGCACAGTGCAGGGTGGGGGGTGGCAGTATTATAGTGGCTCTGCTCTGCACAGTGCAGGGTGAGGGGTGGCAGTATTATAGTGGCTCTGCACAGTGCAGGGTGGGGGTTAGCAGTATTATAGTGGCTCTGCTCTGCACAGTGCAGGGTGAGGGGTGACAGTATTATAGTGGCTCTGCACAGTGCAGGGTGAGGGGTGGCAGTATTATAGTGGCTCTGCTCTGCACAGTGCAGGGTGAGGGGTGACAGTATTATAGTGGCTCTGCTCTGCACAGTGCAGGGTGAGGGGTGGCAGTATTATAGTGGCTCTGCACAGTGCAGGGTGAGGGGTGGCAGTATTATAGTGGCTCTGCACAGTGCAGGGTGAGGGGTGGCAGTATTATAGTGGCTCTGCACAGTGCAGGGTGAGGGGTGGCAGTATTATAGTGGCTCTGCACAGTGCAGGGTGAGGGGTGGCAGTATTATAGTGGCTCTGCACAGTGCAGGGTGAGGGGTGGCAGTATTATAGTGGCTCTGCACAGTGCAGGGTGAGGGGTGGCAGTATTTTAGTGGCTCTGCTCTGCACAGTGCAGGGTGAGGGGTGGCAGTATTTTAGTGGCTCTGCTCTGCACAGTGCAGGGTGAGGGGTGGCAGTATTATAGTGGCGCTGCTCTGCACAGTGCAGGGTGAGGGGTGGCAGTATTATAGTGGCTCTGCTCTGCACAGTGCAGGGTGAGGGGTGACAGTATTATAGTGGCTCTGCACAGTGCAGGGTGAGGGGTGGCAGTATTATAGTGGCTCTGCACAGTGCAGGGTGAGGGGTGGCAGTATTATAGTGGCTCTGCACAGTGCAGGGTGAGGGGTGGCAGTATTATAGTGGCTCTGCACAGTGCAGGGTGGGGGGTGGCAGTATTATAGTGGCTCTGCTGCACAGTGCAGGGTGAGGGGTGGCAGTATTATAGTGGCTCTGCACAGTGCAGGGTGAGGGGTGGCAGTATTATAGTGGCTCTGCACAGTGCAGGGTGAGGGGTGGCAGTATTATAGTGGCTCTGCTCTGCACAGTGCAGGGTGAGGGGTGACAGTATTATAGTGGCTCTGCTCTGCACAGTGCAGGGTGAGGGGTGGCAGTATTATAGTGGCTCTGCACAGTGCAGGGTGAGGGGTGGCAGTATTATAGTGGCTCTGCACAGTGCAGGGTGAGGGGTGGCAGTATTATAGTGGCTCTGCACAGTGCAGGGTGAGGGGTGGCAGTATTATAGTGGCTCTGCACAGTGCAGGGTGAGGGGTGGCAGTATTATAGTGGCTCTGCACAGTGCAGGGTGAGGGGTGGCAGTATTATAGTGGCTCTGCACAGTGCAGGGTGAGGGGTGGCAGTATTTTAGTGGCTCTGCTCTGCACAGTGCAGGGTGAGGGGTGGCAGTATTTTAGTGGCTCTGCTCTGCACAGTGCAGGGTGAGGGGTGGCAGTATTATAGTGGCGCTGCTCTGCACAGTGCAGGGTGAGGGGTGGCAGTATTATAGTGGCTCTGCTCTGCACAGTGCAGGGTGAGGGGTGACAGTATTATAGTGGCTCTGCACAGTGCAGGGTGAGGGGTGGCAGTATTATAGTGGCTCTGCACAGTGCAGGGTGAGGGGTGGCAGTATTATAGTGGCTCTGCACAGTGCAGGGTGAGGGGTGGCAGTATTATAGTGGCTCTGCACAGTGCAGGGTGGGGGGTGGCAGTATTATAGTGGCTCTGCTGCACAGTGCAGGGTGAGGGGTGGCAGTATTATAGTGGCTCTGCACAGTGCAGGGTGAGGGGTGGCAGTATTATAGTGGCTCTGCACAGTGCAGGGTGAAGGGTGGCAGTATTTTAGTGGCTCTGCTCTGCACAGTGCAGGGTGAGGGGTGGCAGTGTTTTAGTGGCTCTGCTCTGCACAGTGCAGGGTGAGGGGTGGCAGTATTATAGTGGCGCTGCTCTGCACAGTGCAGGGTGAGGGGTGGCAGTATTATAGTGGCTCTGCTCTGCACAGTGCAGGGTGAGGGGTGACAGTATTATAGTGGCTCTGCACAGTGCAGGGTGAGGGGTGGCAGTATTATAGTGGCTCTGCACAGTGCAGGGTGAGGGGTGGCAGTATTATAGTGGCTCTGCACAGTGCAGGGTGAGGGGTGGCAGTATTATAGTGGCTCTGCACAGTACAGGGTGAGGGGTGGCAGTATTATAGTGGCTCTGCACAGTGCAGGGTGAGGGGTGGCAGTATTATAGTGGCTCTGCACAGTGCAGGGTGAGGGGTGGCAGTATTATAGTGGCTCTGCTCTGCACAGTGCAGGGTGAGGGGTGGCAGTATTATAGTGGCTCTGCACAGTGCAGGGTGAGGGGTGGCAGTATTTTAGTGGCTCTGCTCTGCACAGTGCAGGGTGAGGGGTGGCAGTATTATAGTGGCTCTGCTCTGCACAGTGCAGGGTGAGGGGTGGCAGTATTATAGTGGCTCTGCTCTGCACAGTGCAGGGTGAGGGGTGGCAGTATTATAGTGGCTCTGCAGAGTGCAGGGTGAGGGGTGGCAGTATTATAGTGGCTCTGCACAGTGCAGGGTGAGGGGTGGCAGTATTATAGTGGCACCTGCACAGTGCAGCGTGAGGGGTGGGCAGTATTATAGTGGCTCTGCACAGTGCAGGGTGAGGGGTGGCAGTATTATAGTGACTCTGCTCTGCACAGTGCAGGGTGAGGGGTGGCAGTATTATAGTGGCTCTGCACACTGCAGGGTGAGGGGTGGCAGTATTATAGTGACTCTGCTCTGCACAGTGCAGGGTGAGGGGTGGCAGTATTATAGTGGCTCTGCTCTGCACAGTGCAGGGTGGGGGGTGGCAGTATTATAGTGGCTCTGCACAGTGCAGGGTGAGGGGTGGCAGTATTATAGTGGCTCTGCTCTGCACAGTGCAGGGTGAGGGGTGGCAGTATTATAGTGGCTCTGCTCTGCTGCACAGTGCAGGGTGGAGGGTGGCAGTATTATAGTGGCTCTGCTCTGCACAGTGCAGGGTGAGGTGTGGCAGTATTATAGTGGCTCTGCACAGTGCAGGGTGAGGGGTGACAGTATTATAGTGGCTCTGCACAGGGCAGGGTGGGGGGTGGCAGTATTATAGTGGCTCTGCTCTGCACAGTGCAGGGTGAGGGGTGGGCAGTATTATAGTGGCTCTGCTCTGCACAGTGCAGGGTGAGGGGTGGGCAGTATTATAGTGGCTCTGCTCTGCACAGTGCAGGGTGAGGGGTGGCAGTATTATAGTGGCTCTGCTCTGCACTGTGCAGGGTGAGGGGTGGGCAGTATTATAGTGGCTCTGCACAGTGCAGGGTGAGGGGTGGGCAGTATTATAGTGGCTCTGCTCTGCACAGTGCAGGGTGAGGGGTGGCAGTATTATAGTGGCTCTGCACAGTGCAGGGTGGGGGGTGGCAGTATTATAGTGGCTCTGCACAGTGCAGGGTGAGGGGTGGCAGTATTATAGTGGCTCTGCTCTGCACAGTGCAGGGTGAGGGGTGGCAGTATTATAGTGGCTCTGCTCTGCACAGTGCAGGGTGGAGGGTGGCAGTATTATAGTGGCTCTGCTCTGCACAGTGCAGGGTGAGGTGTGGCAGTATTATAGTGGCTCTGCACAGTGCAGGGTGAGGGGTGACAGTATTATAGTGGCTCTGCACAGTGCAGGGTGGGGGGTGGCAGTATTATAGTGGCTCTGCTCTGCACAGTGCAGGGTGAGGGGTGGGCAGTATTATAGTGGCTCTGCTCTGCACAGTGCAGGGTGAGGGGTGGGCAGTATTATAGTGGCTCTGCTCTGCACAGTGCAGGGTGAGGGGTGGCAGTATTATAGTGGCTCTGCTCTGCACTGTGCAGGGTGAGGGGTGGGCAGTATTATAGTGGCTCTCCACAGTGCAGGGTGAGGGGTGGGCAGTATTATAGTGGCTCTGCACAGGGCAGGGTGAGGGGTGGGCAGTATTATAGTGGCTCTGCTCTGCACAGTGCAGGGTGAGGGGTGGCAGTATTATAGTGGCTCTGCTCTGCACAGTGCAGGGTGAGGGGTGGGCAGTATTATAGTGGCTCTGCTCTGCACAGTGCAGGGTGAGGGGTGGCAGTATTATAGTGGCTCTGCACAGTGCAGGGTGAGGGGTGGCAGTATTATAGTGGCTCTGCACAGTGCAGGGTGAGGGGTGGCAGTATTATAGTGGCTCTGCACAGTGCAGGGTGAGGGGTGACAGTATTATAGTGGCTCTGCACAGTGCAGGGTGAGGGGTGGCAGTATTAGAGTGGCTCTGCACAGTGCAGGGTGGGGGGTGGCAGTATTATAGTGGCTCTGCACAGTGCAGCGTGAGGGGTGGCAGTATTATAGTGGCTCTGCACAGTGCAGGGTGAGGGGTGGCAGTATTATAGTGGCTCTGCACAGTGCAGGGTGAGGGGTGACAGTATTATAGTGGCTCTGCACAGTGCAGGGTGGGGGGTGGCAGTATTATAGTGGCTCTGCTCTGCACAGTGCAGGGTGAGGGGTGGCAGTATTATAGTGGCTCTGCTCTGCACAGTGCAGGGTGAGGGGTGACAGTATTATAGTGGCTCTGCTCTGCACAGTGCAGGGTGAGGGGTGACAGTATTATAGTGGCTCTGCTCTGCACAGTGCAGGGTGAGGGGTGACAGTATTATAGTGGCTCTGCACAGTGCAGGGTGAGGGGTGGCAGTATTATAGTGGCTCTGCACAGTGCAGGGTGGGGGGTGACAGTATTATAGTGGCTCTGCACAGTGCAGGGTGAGGGGTGGCAGTATTATAGTGGCTCTGCTCTGCACAGTGCAGGGTGAGGGGTGACAGTATTATAGTGGCTCTGCACAGTGCAGGGTGGGGGGTGACAGTATTATAGAGGCTCTGCACAGTGCAGGGTGAGGGGTGGCAGTATTATAGTGGCTCTGCTCTGCACAGTGCAGGGTGAGGGGTGGCAGTATTATGGTGGCTCTGCACAGTGCAGGGTGGGGGGTGACAGTATTATAGTGGCTCTGCTCTGCACAGTGCAGGGTGAGGGGTGGCAGTATTATAGTGGCTCTGCTCTGCACAGTGCAGGGTGAGGGGTGTCAGTATTATAGTGGCTCTGCTCTGCACAGTGCAGGGTGAGGGGTGACAGTATTATAGTGGCTCTGCACAGTGCAGGGTGAGGGGTGGCAGTATTATAGTGGCTCTGCTCTGCACAGTGCAGGGTGAGGGGTGACAGTATTATAGTGGCTCTGCTCTGCACAGTGCAGGGTGAGGGGTGACAGTATTATAGTGGCTCTGCTGCACAGTGCAGGGTGAGGGGTGGCAGTATTATAGTGGCTCTGCTCTGCACAGTGCAGGGTGAGGGGTGGCAGTATTATAGTGGCTCTGCTCTGCACAGTGCAGGGTGGGGGGTGGCAGTATTATAGTGGCTCTGCTCTGCACAGTGCAGGGTGAGGGGAGACAGTATTATAGTGGCTCTGCACAGTGCAGGGTGAGGGGTGGCAGTATTATAGTGGCTCTGCACAGTGCAGGGTGAGGGGTGGCAGTATTATAGTGGCTCTGCAGAGTGCAGGGTGAGGGGTGGCAGTATTATAGTGGCTCTGCACGGTGCAGGGTGAGGGGTGGCAGTATTATAGTGGCTCTGCTCTGCACAGTGCAGGGTGAGGGGTGGCAGTATTATAGTGGCTCTGCACAGTGCAGGGTGAGGGGTGGCAGTATTATAGTGGCTCTGCAGAGTGCAGGGTGAGGGGTGGCAGTATTATAGTGGCTCTGCTCTGCACAGTGCAGGGTGAGGGGTGGCAGTATTATAGTGGCTCTGCTGCACAGTGCAGGGTGAGGGGTGGCAGTATTATAGTGGCTCTGCTCTGCACAGTGCAGGGTGAGGGGTGGCAGTATTATAGTGGCTCTGCTCTGCACAGTGCAGGGTGAGGGGTGGCAGTATTATAGTGGCTCTGCACAGTGCAGGGTGAGGGGTGGCAGTATTATAGTGGCTCTGCACAGTGCAGGGTGGGGGGTGGCAGTATTATAGTGGCTCTGCACAGTGCAGGGTGGGGGGTGGCAGTATTATAGTGGCTCTGCACAGTGCAGGGTGAGGGGTGGCAGTATTATAGTGGCTCTGCACAGTGCAGGGTGAGGGGTGGCAGTATTATAGTGGCTCTGCACAGTGCAGGGTGAGGGGTGGCAGTATTATAGTGGCTCTGCACAGTGCAGGGTGGGGGGTGGCAGTATTAGAGTGGCTCTGCACAGTGCAGGGTGAGGGGTGGCAGTATTATAGTGGCTCTGCACAGTGCAGGGTGAGGGGTGGCAGTATTATAGTGGCTCTGCTCTGCTGCACAGTGCAGGGTGAGGGGTGGCAGTATTATAGTGGCTCTGCACAGTGCAGGGTGAGGGGTGGCAGTATTATAGTGGCTCTGCACAGTGCAGGGTGAGGGGTGGCAGTATTATAGTGCCTCTGCTCTGCACAGTGCAGGGTGAGGGGTGGCAGTATTATAGTGTCTCTGCACAGTGCAGGGTGGGGGGTGGCAGTATTATAGTGCCTCTGCTCTGCACAGTGCAGGGTGGGGGGTGGCAGTATTATAGTGGCTCTGCACAGTGCAGGGTGAGGGGTGGCAGTATTATAGTGGCTCTGCACAGTGCAGGGTGAGGGGTGGCAGTATTATAGTGGCTCTGCACAGTGCAGGGTGAGGGGTGACAGTATTATAGTGGCTCTGCACAGTGCAGGGTGAGGGGTGGCAGTATTATAGTGGCTCTGCACAGTGCAGGGTGAGGGGTGACAGTATTATAGTGGCTCTGCACAGTGCAGGGTGAGGGGTGGCAGTATTATAGTGGCTCTGCTCTGCACAGTGCAGGGTGAGGGGTGGCAGTATTATAGTGGCTCTGCACAGTGCAGGGTGAGGGGTGGCAGTATTATAGTGGCTCTGCACAGTGCAGGGTGAGGGGTGGCAGTATTATAGTGGCTCTGCACAGTGCAGGGTGAGGGGTGGCAGTATTATAGTGGCTCTGCAGAGTGCAGGGTGAGGGGTGGCAGTATTATAGTGGCTCTGCAGAGTGCAGGGTGGGGGGTGGCAGTATTATAGTGACTCTGCACAGTGCAGGGTGAGGGGTGGCAGTATTATAGTGGCTCTGCACAGTGCAGGGTGAGGGGTGGCAGTATTATAGTGGCTCTGCAGAGTGCAGGGTGGGGGGTGGCAGTATTATACTGGCTCTGCTCTGCACAGTGCAGGGTGAGGGGTGGCAGTATTATAGTGGCTCTGCTCTGCACAGTGCAGGGTGAGGGGTGGCAGTATTATAGTGGCTCTGCTCTGCACAGTGCAGGGTGAGGGGTGGCAGTATTATAGTGGCTCTGCTCTGCACAGTGCAGGGTGAGGGGTGGCAGTATTATAGTGGCTCTGCACAGTGCAGGGTGAGGGGTGGCAGTATTATAGTGGCTCTGCTCTGCACAGTGCAGGGTGAGGGGTGGCAGTATTATAGTGGCTCTGCACAGTGCAGGGTGAGGGGTGGCAGTATTATAGTGGCTCTGCACAGTGCAGGGTGAGGGGTGGCAGTATTATAGTGGCTCTGCTCTGCACTGTGCAGGGTGAGGGGTGGCAGTATTATAGTGGCTCTGCTCTGCACAGTGCAGGGTGAGGGGTGGCAGTATTATAGTGGCTCTGCACAGTGCAGGGTGAGGGGTGACAGTATTATAGTGGCTCTGCACAGTGCAGGGTGAGGGGTGGCAGTATTATAGTGGCTCTGCTCTGCACAGTGCAGGGTGAGGGGTGGCAGTATTATAGTGGCTCTGCACAGTGCAGGGTGAGGGGTGGCAGTATTATAGTGGCTCTGCACAGTGCAGGGTGGGGGGTGGCAGTATTATAGTGGCTCTGCACAGTGCAGGGTGAGGGGTGACAGTATTATAGTGGCTCTGCACAGTGCAGGGTGAGGGGTGGCAGTATTATAGTGGCTCTGCTCTGCACAGTGCAGGGTGAGGGGTGGCAGTATTATAGTGGCTCTGCTCTGCACAGTGCAGGGTGGGGGGTGGCAGTATTATCGTGGCTCTGCTCTGCGCAGTGCAGGGTGAGGGGTGACAGTATTATAGTGGCTCTGCACAGTGCAGGGTGAGGGGTGGCAGTATTATAGTGGCTCTGCACAGTGCAGGGTGAGGGGTGGCAGTATTATAGTGGCTCTGCAGAGTGCAGGGTGAGGGGTGGCAGTATTATAGTGGCTCTGCACAGTGCAGGGTGAGGGGTGGCAGTATTATAGTGGCTCTGCAGAGTGCAGGGTGGGGGGTGGCAGTATTATAGTGGCTCTGCTCTGCACAGTGCAGGGTGAGGGGTGGCAGTATTATAGTGGCTCTGCTCTGCACAGTGCAGGGTGGGGGGTGGCAGTATTATAGTGGCTCTGCTCTGCACAGTGCAGGGTGAGGGGTGGCAGTATTATAGTGGCTCTGCTCTGCACAGTGCAGGGTGGGGGGTGGGCAGTATTATAGTGGCTCTGCTCTGCACAGTGCAGGGTGGGGGGTGGGCAGTATTATAGTGGCTCTGCTCTGCACAGTGCAGGGTGAGGGGTGGCAGTATTATAGTGGCTCTGCACAGTGCAGGGTGGGGGGTGACAGTATTATAGTGGCTCTGCACAGTGCAGGGTGGGGGGTGGCAGTATTATAGTGGCTCTGCTCTGCACAGTGCAGGGTGAGGGGTGGCAGTATTATAGTGGCTCTGCACAGTGCAGGGTGGGGGGTGGCAGTATTATAGTGGCTCTGCACAGTGCAGGGTGTGGGGTGGCAGTATCATCGTGGCTCTGCTCTGCACAGTGCAGGGTGGGGAGTGGCAGTATTATAGTGGCTCTGCACAGTGCAGGGTGAGGGGTGGCAGTATTATAGTGGCTCTGCACAGTGCAGGGTGAGGGGTGGCAGTATTATAGTGGCTCTGCTCAGCACAGTGCAGGGTGAGGGGTGGCAGTATTATAGTGGCTCTGCACAGTGCAGGGTGGGGGTTAGCAGTATTATAGTGGCTCTGCTCTGCACAGTGCAGGGTGAGGGGTGACAGTATTATAGTGGCTCTGCACAGTGCAGGGTGAGGGGTGGCAGTATTATAGTGGCTCTGCTCTGCACAGTGCAGGGTGAGGGGTGGCAGTATTATAGTGGCTCTGCTCTGCACAGTGCAGGGTGAGGGGTGGCAGTATTATAGTGGCTCTGCACAGTGCAGGGTGAGGGGTGGCAGTATTATAGTGGCTCTGCACAGTGCAGGGTGAGGGGTGGCAGTATTATAGTGGCTCTGCACAGTGCAGGGTGAGGGGTGGCAGTATTATAGTGGCTCTGCACAGTGCAGGGTGAGGGGTGGCAGTATTATAGTGGCTCTGCACAGTGCAGGGTGAGGGGTGGCAGTATTATAGTGGCTCTGCACAGTGCAGGGTGAGGGGTGGCAGTATTATAGTGGCTCTGCTCTGCTGCACAGTGCAGGGTGAGGGGTGGCAGTATTATAGTGGCTCTGCTGCACAGTGCAGGGTGAGGGGTGGCAGTATTATAGTGGCTCTGCACAGTGCAGGGTGAGGGGTGGCAGTATTATAGTGGCTCTGCACAGTGCAGGGTGAGGGCTGGCAGTATTATAGTGGCTCTGCACAGTGCAGGGTGAGGGGTGGCAGTATTTTAGTGGCTCTGCTCTGCACAGTGCAGGGTGAGGGGTGACAGTATTATAGTGGCTCTGCTCTGCACAGTGCAGGGTGAGGGGTGACAGTATTATAGTGGCTCTGCACAGTGCAGGGTGAGGGGTGGCAGTATTATAGTGGCTCTGCTGCACAGTGCAGGGTGAGGGGTGGCAGTATTATAGTGGCTCTGCTCTGCACAGTGCAGGGTGAGGGGTGGCAGTATTATAGTGGCTCTGCTCTGCACAGTGCAGGGTGAGGGGTGGCAGTATTATAGTGGCTCTGCTCTGCACAGTGCAGGGTGAGGGGTGACAGTATTATAGTGGCTCTGCACAGTGCAGG
The DNA here is from genome assembly GCF_964213995.1 of Mustelus asterias. NCBI lineage: Eukaryota > Metazoa > Chordata > Chondrichthyes > Carcharhiniformes > Triakidae > Mustelus > Mustelus asterias. The sequence goes on along the minus strand of NC_135805.1, from coordinate 4,433,213 downwards.
GTGAGGGGTGGCAGTATTATAGTAGCTCTGCTCTGCACAGTGCAGGGTGAGGGGTGACAGTATTATAGTGGCTCTGCTGCACAGTGCAGGGTGAGGGGTGGCAGTATTATAGTGGCTCTGCACAGTGCAGGGTGAGGGGTGGCAGTATTATAGTGGCTCTGCACAGTGCAGGGTGAGGGGTGGCAGTATTATAGTGGCTCTGCTCTGCACAGTGCAGGGTGAGGGGTGGCAGTATTATAGTGGCTCTGCACAGTGCAGGGTGAGGGGTGGCAGTATTATAGTGGCTCTGCACAGTGCAGGGTGAGGGGTGACAGTATTATAGTGGCTCTGCTCTGCACAGTGCAGGGTGAGGGGTGGCAGTATTATAGTGGCTCTGCACAGTGCAGGGTGAGGGGTGGCAGTATTATAGTGGCTCTGCACAGTGCAGGGTGAGGGGTGGCAGTATTATAGTGGCTCTGCTGCACAGTGCAGGGTGAGGGGTGGCTGTATTATAGTGGCTCTGCACAGTGCAGGGTGAGGGGTGACAGTATTATAGTGGCTCTGCTGCACAGTGCAGGATGAGGGGTGGCAGTATTATAGTGGCTCTGCTCTGCACAGTGCAGGGTGAGGGGTGGCAGTATTATAGTGGCTCTGCTCTGCACAGTGCAGGGTGAGGGGTGACAGTATTATAGTGGCTCTGCACAGTGCAGGGTGAGGGGTGGCAGTATTATAGTGGCTCTGCACAGTGCAGGGTGAGGGGTGACAGTATTATAGTGGCTCTGCACAGTGCAGTGTGGGGGGTGGCAGTATTATAGTGGCTCTGCACAGTGCAGGGTGAGGGGTGGCAGTATTATAGTGGCTCTGCACAGTGCAGGGTGAGGGGTGGCAGTATTATAGTGGCTCTGCACAGTGCAGGGTGAGGGGTGGCAGTATTATAGTGGCTCTGCTCTGCACAGTGCAGGGTGAGGGGTGGCAGTATTATAGTGGCTCTGCACAATGCAGGGTGAGGGGTGGCAGTATTATAGTGGCTCTGCACAGTGCAGGGTGAGGGGTGGCAGTATTATAGTGGCTCTGCTCTGCACAGTGCAGGGTGGGGGGTGACAGTATTATAGTGGCTCTGCACAGTGCAGGGTGAGGGGTGGCAGTATTATAGTGGCTCTGCTGCACAGTGCAGGGTGAGGGGTGACAGTATTATCGTGGCTCTGCTCTGCACAGTGCAGGGTGGGGGGTGACAGTATTATAGTGGCTCTGCACAGTGCAGGGTGAGGGGTGGCAGTATTATAGTGGCTCTGCTCTGCACAGTGCAGGGTGAGGGGTGACAGTATTATAGTGGCTCTGCACAGTGCAGGGTGGGGGGTGGCAGTATTATAGTGGCTCTGCTCTGCACAGTGCAGGGTGAGGGGTGACAGTATTATAGTGGCTCTGCACAGTGCAGGGTGAGGGGTGGCAGTATTATAGTGGCTCTGCTCTGCACAGTGCAGGGTGGGGGGTGGCAGTATTATAGTGGCTCTGCACAGTGCAGGGTGAGGGGTGGCAGTATTATAGTGGCTCTGCACAGTGCAGGGTGAGGGGTGGCAGTATTATAGTGGCTCTGCACAGTGCAGGGTGAGGGGTGGCAGTATTATAGTGGCTCTGCACAGTGCAGGGTGGGGGGTGGCAGTATTATAGTGGCTCTGCTCTGCACAGTGCAGGGTGAGAGGTGGCAGTATTATAGTGGCTCTGCACAGTGCAGGGTGAGGGGTGACAGTATTATAGTGGCTCTGCACAGTGCAGGGTGAGGGGTGGCAGTATTATAGTGGCTCTGCCCTGCACAGTGCAGGGTGAGGGGTGACAGTATTATAGTGGCTCTGCACAGTGCAGGGTGGGGGGTGGCAGTATTATAGTGGCTCTGCACAGTGCAGGGTGAGGGGTGGCAGTATTATAGTGGCTCTGCACAGTGCAGGGTGAGGGGTGGCAGTATTATAGTGGCTCTGCACAGTGCAGGGTGAGGGGTGGCAGTATTATAGTGGCTCTGCTCTGCACAGTGCAGGGTGAGGGGTGGCAGTATTATAGTGGCTCTGCACGGTGCAGGGTGAGGGGTGGCAGTATTATAGTGGCTCTGCTGCACAGTGCAGGGTGAGGGGTGGCAGTATTATAGTGGCTCTGCTCTGCACAGTGCAGGGTGAGGGGTGGCAGTATTATAGTGGCTCTGCTCTGCACAGTGCAGGGTGAGGGGTGGCAGTATTATAGTGGCTCTGCACAGTGCAGGGTGAGGGGTGGCAGTATGATAGTGGCTCTGCACAGTGCAGGGTGAGGGGTGACAGTATTATAGTGGCTCTGCACAGTGCAGGGTGAGGGGTGGCAGTATTATAGTGGCTCTGCTGCACAGTGCAGGGTGAGGGGTGGCAGTATTATAGTGGCTCTGCACAGTGCAGGGTGAGGGGTGGCAGTATTATAGTGGCTCTGCTCTGCACAGTGCAGGGTGAGGGGTGGCAGTATTATAGTGGCTCTGCTCTGCACAGTGCAGGGTGAGGGGTGGCAGTATTATAGTGGCTCTGCTCTGCACAGTGCAGGGTGGAGGGTGGCAGTATTATAGTGGCTCTGCACAGTGCAGGGTGAGGGGTGGCAGTATTATAGTGGCTCTGCTGCACAGTGCAGGGTGAGGGGTGACAGTATTATAGTGGCTCTGCACAGTGCAGGGTGAGGGGTGGCAGTATTATAGTGGCTCTGCTCTGCACAGTGCAGGGTGAGGGGTGGCAGTATTATAGTGGCTCTGCACAGTGCAGGGTGAGGGGTGGCAGTATTATAGTGGCTCTGCACAGTGCAGGGTGAGGGGTGGCAGTATTATAGTGGCTCTGCTCTGCACAGTGCAGGGTGAGGGGTGGCAGTATGATAGTGGCTCTGCACAGTGCAGGGTGAGGGGTGACAGTATTATAGTGGCTCTGCTGCACAGTGCAGGGTGAGGGGTGGCAGTATTATAGTGGCTCTGCACAGTGCAGGGTGAGGGGTGGCAGTATTATAGTGGCTCTGCACAGTGCAGGGTGAGGGGTGGCAGTATTATAGTGGCTCTGCACAGTGCAGGGTGGGGGGTGGCAGTATTATAGTGGCTCTGCTGCACAGTGCAGGGTGAGGGGTGACAGTATTATAGTGGCTCTGCTCTGCACAGTGCAGGGTGAGGGGTGGCAGTATTATAGTGGCTCTGCACAGTGCAGGGTGAGGGGTGGCAGTATTATAGTGGCTCTGCTGCACAGTGCAGGGTGGGGGGTGACAGTATTATAGTGGCTCTGCACAGTGCAGGGTGAGGGGTGGGCAGTATTATAGTGGCTCTGCACAGTGCAGGGTGAGGGGTGGCAGTATTATAGTGGCTCTGCACAGTGCAGGGTGAGGGGTGACAGTATTCTCGTGGCTCTGCTCTGCACAGTGCAGGGTGAGGGGTGGCAGTATTATAGTGGCTCTGCTCTGCACAGTGCAGGGTGAGGGGTGACAGTATTATAGTGGCTCTGCTGCACAGTGCAGGGTGAGGGGTGGCAGTATTATAGTGGCTCTGCACAGTGCAGGGTGAGGGGTGGCAGTATTATAGTGGCTCTGCTCTGCACGGTGCAGGGTGAGGGGTGGCAGTATTATAGTGGTTCTGCTGCACAGTGCAGGGTGAGGGGTGGCAGTATTATAGTGGCTCTGCTGCACAGTGCAGGGTGAGGGGTGGCAGTATTATAGTGGCTCTGCACAGTGCAGGGTGAGGGGTGACAGTATTATAGTGGCTCTGCACAGTGCAGGGTGAGGGGTGACAGTATTATAGTGGCTCTGCTCTGCACAGTGCAGGGTGGGGGGTGACAGTATTATAGTGGCTCTGCACAGTGCAGGGTGAGGGGTGGCAGTATTATAGTGGCTCTGCACAGTGCAGGGTGGGGGGTGGCAGTATTATAGTGGCTCTGCTGCACGGTGCAGGGTGAGGGGTGACAGTATTATAGTGGCTCTGCACAGTGCAGGGTGAGGGGTGGCAGTATTATAGTGGCTCTGCACAGTGCAGGGTGAGGGGTGGCAGTATTATAGTGGCTCTGCACAGTGCAGGGTGGGGGGTGGCAGTATTATAGTGGCTCTGCTCTGCCCAGTGCAGGGTGAGGGGTGACAGTATTATAGTGGCTCTGCTCTGCACAGTGCAGGGTGGGGGGTGGCAGTATTATAGTGGCTCTGCACAGTGCAGGGTGAGGGGTGGCAGTATTATAGTGGCTCTGCACAGTGCAGGGTGGGGGTGGCAGTATTATAGTGGCTCTGCACAGTGCAGGGTGAGGGGTGACAGTATTATAGTGGCTCTGCTCTGCACAGTGCAGGGTGAGTGGTGACAGTATTATAGTGGCTCTGCTCTGCACAGTGCAGGGTGAGGGGTGGCAGTATTATAGTGGCTCTGCTCTGCACAGTGCAGGGTGAGGGGTGGCAGTATTATAGTGGCTCTGCACGGTGCAGGGTGAGGGGTGACAGTATTCCAGTGGCTCTGCTCTGCACAGTGCAGGGTGAGGGGTGGCAGTATTATAGTGGCTCTTCTCTGCACAGTGCAGGGTGAGGGGTGGCAGTATTATAGTGGCTCTGCACAGTGCAGGGTGGGGGGTGGCAGTATTATAGTGGCTCTGCACAGTGCAGGGTGAGGGGTGGCAGTATTATAGTGGCTCTGCTCTGCACAGTGCAGGGTGAGGGGTGGCAGTATTATAGTGGCTCTGCACGGTGCAGGGTGAGGGGTAGCAGTATTATAGTGGCTCTGCTGCACAGTGCAGGGTGAGGGGTGGCAGTATTATAGTGGCTCTGCTCTGCACAGTGCAGGGTGAGGGGTGGCAGTATTATAGTGGCTCTGCACAGTGCAGGGTGAGGGGTGGCAGTATGATAGTGGCTCTGCACAGTGCAGGGTGAGGGGTGACAGTATTATAGTGGCTCTGCACAGTGCAGGGTGAGGGGTGACAGTATTATAGTGTCTCTGCTGCACAGTGCAGGGTGAGGGGTGGCAGTATGATAGTGGCTCTGCACAGTGCAGGGTGAGGGGTGACAGTATTATAGTGGCTCTGCACAGTGCAGGGTGAGGGGTGGCAGTATTATAGTGGCTCTGCACAGTGCAGGGTGAGGGGTGGCAGTATTATAGTGGCTCTGCACAGTGCAGGGTGAGGGGTGGCAGTATTATAGTGGCTCTGCACAGTGCAGGGTGAGGGGTGGCAGTATTATAGTGGCTCTGCTCTGCACAGTGCAGGGTGAGGGGTGACAGTATTATAGTGGCTCTGCACAGTGCAGGGTGAGGGGTGGCAGTATTATAGTGGCTCTGCTCTGCACAGTGCAGGGTGGAGGGTGGCAGTATTATAGTGGCTCTGCTCTGCACAGTGCAGGGTGGAGGGTGGCAGTATTATAGTGGCTCTGCTCTGCACAGTGCAGGGTGAGGGGTGGCAGTATTATAGTGGCTCTGCTCTGCACAGTGCAGGGTGAGGCGTGGCAGTATTATAGTGGCTCTGCTGCACAGTGCAGGGTGAGGGGTGACATTATTATAGTGGCTCTGCTCTGCACAGTGCAGGGTGAGGGGTGGCAGTATTATAGTGGCTCTGCACAGTGCAGGGTGAGGGGTGGCAGTATTATAGTGGCTCTGCACAGTGCAGGGTGAGGGGTGGCAGTATTATAGTGGCTCTGCACAGTGCAGGGTGAGGGGTGGCAGTATTATAGTGGCTCTGCACAGTGCAGGGTGAGGGGTGGCAGTATTATAGTGGCTCTGCTGCACAGTGCAGGGTGAGGGGTGACAGTATTATAGTGGCTCTGCACAGTGCAGGGTGAGGGGTGGCAGTATTATAGTGGCTCTGCACTGCACAGTGCAGGGTGAGGGGTGGCAGTATTATAGTGGCTCTGCACAGTGCAGGGTGAGGGGTGGCAGTATTATAGTGGCTCTGCTCTGCACAGTGCAGGGTGAGGGGTGGCAGTATTATAGTGGCTCTGCTCTGCACAGTGCAGGGTGAGGGGTGGCAGTATTATAGTGGCTCTGCACAGTGCAGGGTGAGGGGTGGCAGTATTATAGTGGCTCTGCTCTGCACAGTGCAGGGTGAGGGGTGACAGTATTATAGTGGCTCTGCTCTGCACAGTTCAGGGTGAGGGGTGACAGTATTATAGTGGCTCTGCACAGTGCAGGGTGAGGGGTGACAGTATTATAGTGGCTCTGCACAGTGCAGGGTGAGGGGTGACAGTATTATAGTGGCTCTGCACAGTGCAGGGTGAGGGGTGGCAGTATTATAGTGGCTCTGCTCTGCACAGTGCAGGGTGAGGGGTGGCAGTATTATAGTGGCTCTGCTCTGCACAGTGCAGGGTGAGGGGTGGCAGTATTATAGTGGCTCTGCACAGTGCAGGGTGAGGGGTGGCAGTATTATAGTGGCTCTGCTCTGCACAGTGCAGGGTGAGGGGTGGCAGTATTATAGTGGCTCTGCACAGTGCAGGGTGAGGGGTGGCAGTATTATAGTGGCTCTGCTGCACAGTGCAGGGTGAGGGGTGACAGTATTATAGTGGCTCTGCTGCACAGTGCAGGGTGAGGGGTGACAGTATTATAGTGGCTCTGCTGCACAGTGCAGTGTGAGGGGTGGCAGTATTATAGTGGCTCTGCTCTGCACAATGCAGGGTGAGGGGTGGCAGTATTATAGTGGCTCTGCACAGTGCAGGGTGAGGGGTGACAGTATTATAGTGGCTCTGCTGCACAGTGCAGGGTGAGGGGTGACAGTATTATAGTGGCTCTGCTCTGCACAGTGCAGGGTGAGGGGTGGCAGTATTATAGTGGCTCTGCACAGTGCAGGGTGAGGGGTGGCAGTATTATAGTGGCTCTGCTCTGCACAGTGCAGGGTGAGGGGTGGCAGTATTATAGTGGCTCTGCTCTGCACAGTGCAGGGTGAGGGGTGACAGTATTATAGTGGCTCTGCACAGTGCAGGGTGAGGGGTGGCAGTATTATAGTGGCTCTGCTCTGCACAGTGCAGGGTGGGGGGTGGCAGTATTATAGTGGCTCTGCACAGTGCAGGGTGAGGGGTGGCAGTATTATAGTGGCTCTGCACAGTGCAGGGTGAGGGGTGGCAGTATTATAGTGGCTCTGCACAGTGCAGGGTGAGGGGTGGCAGTATTATAGTGGCTCTGCACAGTGCAGGGTGGGGGGTGGCAGTATTATAGTGGCTCTGCTCTGCACAGTGCAGGGTGAGAGGTGGCAGTATTATAGTGGCTCTGCACAGTGCAGGGTGAGGGGTGACAGTATTATAGTGGCTCTGCACAGTGCAGGGTGAGGGGTGGCAGTATTATAGTGGCTCTGCCCTGCACAGTGCAGGGTGAGGGGTGACAGTATTATAGTGGCTCTGCACAGTGCAGGGTGGGGGGTGGCAGTATTATAGTGGCTCTGCACAGTGCAGGGTGAGGGGTGGCAGTATTATAGTGGCTCTGCACAGTGCAGGGTGAGGGGTGGCAGTATTATAGTGGCTCTGCACAGTGCAGGGTGAGGGGTGGCAGTATTATAGTGGCTCTGCTCTGCACAGTGCAGGGTGAGGGGTGGCAGTATTATAGTGGCTCTGCACGGTGCAGGGTGAGGGGTGGCAGTATTATAGTGGCTCTGCTGCACAGTGCAGGGTGAGGGGTGGCAGTATTATAGTGGCTCTGCTCTGCACAGTGCAGGGTGAGGGGTGGCAGTATTATAGTGGCTCTGCTCTGCACAGTGCAGGGTGAGGGGTGGCAGTATTATAGTGGCTCTGCACAGTGCAGGGTGAGGGGTGGCAGTATGATAGTGGCTCTGCACAGTGCAGGGTGAGGGGTGACAGTATTATAGTGGCTCTGCACAGTGCAGGGTGAGGGGTGGCAGTATTATAGTGGCTCTGCTGCACAGTGCAGGGTGAGGGGTGGCAGTATTATAGTGGCTCTGCACAGTGCAGGGTGAGGGGTGGCAGTATTATAGTGGCTCTGCTCTGCACAGTGCAGGGTGAGGGGTGGCAGTATTATAGTGGCTCTGCTCTGCACAGTGCAGGGTGAGGGGTGGCAGTATTATAGTGGCTCTGCTCTGCACAGTGCAGGGTGGAGGGTGGCAGTATTATAGTGGCTCTGCACAGTGCAGGGTGAGGGGTGGCAGTATTATAGTGGCTCTGCTGCACAGTGCAGGGTGAGGGGTGACAGTATTATAGTGGCTCTGCACAGTGCAGGGTGAGGGGTGGCAGTATTATAGTGGCTCTGCTCTGCACAGTGCAGGGTGAGGGGTGGCAGTATTATAGTGGCTCTGCACAGTGCAGGGTGAGGGGTGGCAGTATTATAGTGGCTCTGCACAGTGCAGGGTGAGGGGTGGCAGTATTATAGTGGCTCTGCTCTGCACAGTGCAGGGTGAGGGGTGGCAGTATGATAGTGGCTCTGCACAGTGCAGGGTGAGGGGTGACAGTATTATAGTGGCTCTGCTGCACAGTGCAGGGTGAGGGGTGGCAGTATTATAGTGGCTCTGCACAGTGCAGGGTGAGGGGTGGCAGTATTATAGTGGCTCTGCACAGTGCAGGGTGAGGGGTGGCAGTATTATAGTGGCTCTGCACAGTGCAGGGTGGGGGGTGGCAGTATTATAGTGGCTCTGCTGCACAGTGCAGGGTGAGGGGTGACAGTATTATAGTGGCTCTGCTCTGCACAGTGCAGGGTGAGGGGTGGCAGTATTATAGTGGCTCTGCACAGTGCAGGGTGAGGGGTGGCAGTATTATAGTGGCTCTGCTGCACAGTGCAGGGTGGGGGGTGACAGTATTATAGTGGCTCTGCACAGTGCAGGGTGAGGGGTGGGCAGTATTATAGTGGCTCTGCACAGTGCAGGGTGAGGGGTGGCAGTATTATAGTGGCTCTGCACAGTGCAGGGTGAGGGGTGACAGTATTCTCGTGGCTCTGCTCTGCACAGTGCAGGGTGAGGGGTGGCAGTATTATAGTGGCTCTGCTCTGCACAGTGCAGGGTGAGGGGTGACAGTATTATAGTGGCTCTGCTGCACAGTGCAGGGTGAGGGGTGGCAGTATTATAGTGGCTCTGCACAGTGCAGGGTGAGGGGTGGCAGTATTATAGTGGCTCTGCTCTGCACGGTGCAGGGTGAGGGGTGGCAGTATTATAGTGGTTCTGCTGCACAGTGCAGGGTGAGGGGTGGCAGTATTATAGTGGCTCTGCTGCACAGTGCAGGGTGAGGGGTGGCAGTATTATAGTGGCTCTGCACAGTGCAGGGTGAGGGGTGACAGTATTATAGTGGCTCTGCACAGTGCAGGGTGAGGGGTGACAGTATTATAGTGGCTCTGCTCTGCACAGTGCAGGGTGGGGGGTGACAGTATTATAGTGGCTCTGCACAGTGCAGGGTGAGGGGTGGCAGTATTATAGTGGCTCTGCACAGTGCAGGGTGGGGGGTGGCAGTATTATAGTGGCTCTGCTGCACGGTGCAGGGTGAGGGGTGACAGTATTATAGTGGCTCTGCACAGTGCAGGGTGAGGGGTGGCAGTATTATAGTGGCTCTGCACAGTGCAGGGTGAGGGGTGGCAGTATTATAGTGGCTCTGCACAGTGCAGGGTGGGGGGTGGCAGTATTATAGTGGCTCTGCTCTGCCCAGTGCAGGGTGAGGGGTGACAGTATTATAGTGGCTCTGCTCTGCACAGTGCAGGGTGGGGGGTGGCAGTATTATAGTGGCTCTGCACAGTGCAGGGTGAGGGGTGGCAGTATTATAGTGGCTCTGCACAGTGCAGGGTGGGGGTGGCAGTATTATAGTGGCTCTGCACAGTGCAGGGTGAGGGGTGACAGTATTATAGTGGCTCTGCTCTGCACAGTGCAGGGTGAGTGGTGACAGTATTATAGTGGCTCTGCTCTGCACAGTGCAGGGTGAGGGGTGGCAGTATTATAGTGGCTCTGCTCTGCACAGTGCAGGGTGAGGGGTGGCAGTATTATAGTGGCTCTGCACGGTGCAGGGTGAGGGGTGACAGTATTCCAGTGGCTCTGCTCTGCACAGTGCAGGGTGAGGGGTGGCAGTATTATAGTGGCTCTTCTCTGCACAGTGCAGGGTGAGGGGTGGCAGTATTATAGTGGCTCTGCACAGTGCAGGGTGGGGGGTGGCAGTATTATAGTGGCTCTGCACAGTGCAGGGTGAGGGGTGGCAGTATTATAGTGGCTCTGCTCTGCACAGTGCAGGGTGAGGGGTGGCAGTATTATAGTGGCTCTGCACGGTGCAGGGTGAGGGGTAGCAGTATTATAGTGGCTCTGCTGCACAGTGCAGGGTGAGGGGTGGCAGTATTATAGTGGCTCTGCTCTGCACAGTGCAGGGTGAGGGGTGGCAGTATTATAGTGGCTCTGCACAGTGCAGGGTGAGGGGTGGCAGTATGATAGTGGCTCTGCACAGTGCAGGGTGAGGGGTGACAGTATTATAGTGGCTCTGCACAGTGCAGGGTGAGGGGTGACAGTATTATAGTGTCTCTGCTGCACAGTGCAGGGTGAGGGGTGGCAGTATGATAGTGGCTCTGCACAGTGCAGGGTGAGGGGTGACAGTATTATAGTGGCTCTGCACAGTGCAGGGTGAGGGGTGGCAGTATTATAGTGGCTCTGCACAGTGCAGGGTGAGGGGTGGCAGTATTATAGTGGCTCTGCACAGTGCAGGGTGAGGGGTGGCAGTATTATAGTGGCTCTGCACAGTGCAGGGTGAGGGGTGGCAGTATTATAGTGGCTCTGCTCTGCACAGTGCAGGGTGAGGGGTGACAGTATTATAGTGGCTCTGCACAGTGCAGGGTGAGGGGTGGCAGTATTATAGTGGCTCTGCTCTGCACAGTGCAGGGTGGAGGGTGGCAGTATTATAGTGGCTCTGCTCTGCACAGTGCAGGGTGGAGGGTGGCAGTATTATAGTGGCTCTGCTCTGCACAGTGCAGGGTGAGGGGTGGCAGTATTATAGTGGCTCTGCTCTGCACAGTGCAGGGTGAGGCGTGGCAGTATTATAGTGGCTCTGCTGCACAGTGCAGGGTGAGGGGTGACATTATTATAGTGGCTCTGCTCTGCACAGTGCAGGGTGAGGGGTGGCAGTATTATAGTGGCTCTGCACAGTGCAGGGTGAGGGGTGGCAGTATTATAGTGGCTCTGCACAGTGCAGGGTGAGGGGTGGCAGTATTATAGTGGCTCTGCACAGTGCAGGGTGAGGGGTGGCAGTATTATAGTGGCTCTGCACAGTGCAGGGTGAGGGGTGGCAGTATTATAGTGGCTCTGCTGCACAGTGCAGGGTGAGGGGTGACAGTATTATAGTGGCTCTGCACAGTGCAGGGTGAGGGGTGGCAGTATTATAGTGGCTCTGCACTGCACAGTGCAGGGTGAGGGGTGGCAGTATTATAGTGGCTCTGCACAGTGCAGGGTGAGGGGTGGCAGTATTATAGTGGCTCTGCTCTGCACAGTGCAGGGTGAGGGGTGGCAGTATTATAGTGGCTCTGCTCTGCACAGTGCAGGGTGAGGGGTGGCAGTATTATAGTGGCTCTGCACAGTGCAGGGTGAGGGGTGGCAGTATTATAGTGGCTCTGCTCTGCACAGTGCAGGGTGAGGGGTGACAGTATTATAGTGGCTCTGCTCTGCACAGTTCAGGGTGAGGGGTGACAGTATTATAGTGGCTCTGCACAGTGCAGGGTGAGGGGTGACAGTATTATAGTGGCTCTGCACAGTGCAGGGTGAGGGGTGACAGTATTATAGTGGCTCTGCACAGTGCAGGGTGAGGGGTGGCAGTATTATAGTGGCTCTGCTCTGCACAGTGCAGGGTGAGGGGTGGCAGTATTATAGTGGCTCTGCTCTGCACAGTGCAGGGTGAGGGGTGGCAGTATTATAGTGGCTCTGCACAGTGCAGGGTGAGGGGTGGCAGTATTATAGTGGCTCTGCACAGTGCAGGGTGAGGGGTGGCAGTATTATAGTGGCTCTGCTGCACAGTGCAGGGTGAGGGGTGACAGTATTATAGTGGCTCTGCTGCACAGTGCAGGGTGAGGGGTGACAGTATTATAGTGGCTCTGCTGCACAGTGCAGTGTGAGGGGTGGCAGTATTATAGTGGCTCTGCTCTGCACAATGCAGGGTGAGGGGTGGCAGTATTATAGTGGCTCTGCACAGTGCAGGGTGAGGGGTGACAGTATTATAGTGGCTCTGCTGCACAGTGCAGGGTGAGGGGTGACAGTATTATAGTGGCTCTGCTCTGCACAGTGCAGGGTGAGGGGTGGCAGTATTATAGTGGCTCTGCACAGTGCAGGGTGAGGGGTGGCAGTATTATAGTGGCTCTGCTCTGCACAGTGCAGGGTGAGGGGTGGCAGTATTATAGTGGCTCTGCACAGTGCAGGGTGAGGGGTGGCAGTATTATAGTGGCTCTGCTGCACAGTGCAGGGTGGGGGGTGACAGTATTATAGTGGCTCTGCACAGTGCAGGGTGAGGGGTGGGCAGTATTATAGTGGCTCTGCACAGTGCAGGGTGAGGGGTGGCAGTATTATAGTGGCTCTGCACAGTGCAGGGGGAGGGGTGGCAGTATTATAGTGGCTCTGCTGCACAGTGCAGGGTGAGGGGTGGCAGTATTATAGTGGCTCTGCACAGTGCAGGGTGAGGGGTGGCAGTATTATAGTGGCTCTGCTGCACAGTGCAGGGTGAGGGGTGGCAGTATTATAGTGGCTCTGCACAGTGCAGGGTGAGGGGTGGCAGTATTATAGTGGCTCTGCTGCACAGTGCAGGGTGAGGGGTGGCAGTATTATAGTGGCTCTGCACAGTGCAGGGTGAGGGGTGGCAGTATTATAGTGGCTCTGCACAGTGCAGGGTGAGGGGTGACAGTATTATAGTGGCTCTGCTCTGCACAGTGCAGGGTGGGGGGTGACAGTATTATAGTGTCTCTGCGCAGTGCAGGGTGAGGGGTGGCAGTATTATAGTGGCTCTGCACAGTGCAGGGTGAGGGGTGGCAGTATTATAGTGGCTCTGCACAGTGCAGGGTGGGGGGTGGCAGTATTATAGTGGCTCTGCTGCACGGTGCAGGGTGAGGGGTGACAGTATTATAGTGGCTCTGCACAGTGCAGGGTGAGGGGTGGCAGTATTATAGTGGCTCTGCACAGTGCAGGGTGAGGGGTGGCAGTATTATAGTGGCTCTGCACAGTGCAGGGTGAGGGGTGGCAGTATTATAGTGGCTCTGCACAGTGCAGGGTGAGGGGTGGCAGTATTATAGTGGCTCTGCACAGTGCAGGGTGAGGGGTGGCAGTATTATAGTGGCTCTGCTCTGCACAGTGCAGGGTGAGGGGTGACAGTATTATAGTGGCTCTGCTGCACGGTGCAGGGTGAGGGGTGACAGTATTATAGTGGCTCTGCTCTGCACAGTGCAGGGTGAGGGGTGGCAGTATTATAGTGGCTCTGCACAGTGCAGGGTGAGGGGTGGCAGTATTATAGTGGCTCTGCACAGTGCAGGGTGAGGGGTGGCAGTATTATAGTGGCTCTGCACAGTGCAGGGTGAGGGGTGGCAGTATTATAGTGGCTCTGCACAGTGCAGGGTGAGGGGTGGCAGTATTATAGTGGCTCTGCTCTGCACAGTGCAGGGTGAGGGGTGACAGTATTATAGTGGCTCTGCACAGTGCAGGGTGAGGGGTGGCAGTATTATAGTGGCTCTGCTCTGCCCAGTGCAGGGTGAGGGGTGGCAGTATTATAGTGGCTCTGCTCTGCACAGTGCAGGGTGGGGGGTGGCAGTATTATAGTGGCTCTGCACAGTGCAGGGTGAGGGGTGGCAGTATTATAGTGGCTCTGCACAGTGCAGGGTGGGGGGTGGCAGTATTATAGTGGCTCTGCACAGTGCAGGGTGAGGGGTGACAGTATTATAGTGGCTCTGCACAGTGCAGGGTGAGGGGTGACAGTATTATAGTGGCTCTGCTCTGCACAGTGCAGGGTGAGGGGTGACAGTATTATAGTGGCTCTGCTCTGCACAGTGCAGGGTGAGGGGTGGCAGTATTATAGTGGCTCTGCACAGTGCAGGGTGAGGGGTGGCAGTATTATAGTGGCTCTGCACAGTGCAGGGTGAGGGGTGGCAGTATTATAGTGGCTCTGCTCAGTGCAGGGTGAGGGGTGGCAGTATTATAGTGGCTCTGCTCAGTGCAGGGTGAGGGGTGGCAGTATTATAGTGGCTCTGCTGCACAGTGCAGGGTGAGGGGTGGCAGTATTATAGTGGCTCTGCTCTGCACAGTGCAGGGTGAGGGGTGGCAGTATTATAGTGGCTCTGCACAGTGCAGGGTGAGGGGTGGCAGTATTATAGTGGCTCTGCACAGTGCAGGGTGAGGGGTGACAGTATTATAGTGGCTCTGCACGGTGCAGGGTGAGGGGTGGCAGTATTATAGTGGCTCTGCTGCACAGTGCAGGGTGAGGGGTGGCAGTATTATAGTGGCTCTGCACAGTGCAGGGTGAGGGGTGGCAGTATTATAGTGGCTCTGCTCAGTGCAGGGTGAGGGGTGGCAGTATTATAGTGGCTCTGCTCAGTGCAGGGTGAGGGGTGGCAGTATTATAGTGGCTCTGCTGCACAGTGCAGGGTGAGGGGTGGCAGTATTATAGTGGCTCTGCTCTGCACAGTGCAGGGTGAGGGGTGGCAGTATTATAGTGGCTCTGCACAGTGCATGGTGAGGGGTGGCAGTATTATAGTGGCTCTGCACAGTGCAGGGTGAGGGGTGACAGTATTATAGTGGCTCTGCACGGTGCAGGGTGAGGGGTGGCAGTATTATAGTGGCTCTGCTGCACAGTGCAGGGTGAGGGGTGGCAGTATTATAGTGGCTCTGCTCTGCACAGTGCAGGGTGAGGGGTGGCAGTATTATAGTGGCTCTGCTCTGCACAGTGCAGGGTGAGGGGTGGCAGTATTATAGTGGCTCTGCACAGTGCAGGGTGAGGGGTGACAGTATTATAGTGGCTCTGCTCTGCACAGTGCAGAGTGAGGGGTGGCAGTATTATAGTGGCTCTGCACAGTGCAGGGTGAGGGATGACAGTATTATAGTGGCTCTGCACAGTGCAGGGTGAGGGGTGGCAGTATTATAGTGGCTCTGCTCTGCACAGTGCAGGGTGGGGGGTGGCAGTATTATAGTGGCTCTGCACAGTGCAGGGTGAGGGGTGGCAGTATTATAGTGGCTCTGCACAGTGCAGGGTGAGGGGTGGCAGTATTATAGTGGCTCTGCACAGTGCAGGGTGAGGGGTGGCAGTATTATAGTGGCTCTGCTCTGCTGCACAGTGCAGGGTGAGGGGTGGCAGTATTATAGTGGCTCTGCTCTGCACAGTGCAGGGTGAGGGGTGGCAGTATTATAGTGGCTCTGCTCTGCACAGTGCAGGGTGAGGGGTGGCAGTATTATAGTGGCTCTGCTCTGCACAGTGCAGGGTGAGGGGTGGCAGTATTATAGTGGCTCTGCTCTGCACAGTGCAGGGTGAGGGGTGGCAGTATTATAGTGGCTCTGCACAGTGCAGGGTGAGGGGTGGCAGTATTATAGTGGCTCTGCACAGTGCAGGGTGAGGGGTGGCAGTATTATAGTGGCTCTGCTCTGCACAGTGCAGGGTGAGGGGTGGCAGTATTATAGTGGCTCTGCTCTGCTCTACACAGTGCAGGGTGAGGGGTGGCAGTATTATAGTGGCTCTGCTCTGCTGCACAGTGCAGGGTGAGGGGTGGCAGTATTATAGTGGCTCTGCTCTGCACAGTGCAGGGTGAGGGGTGGCAGTATTATAGTGGTTCTGCTCTGCTGCACAGTGCAGGCTGAGGGGTGACAGTATTATAGTGGCTCTGCACAGTGCAGGGTGAGGGGTGACAGTATTATAGTGGCTCTGCACAGTGCAGGGTGAGGGGTGACAGTATTATAGTGGCTCTGCACAGTGCAGGGTGAGGGGTGGCAGTATTATAGTGGCTCTGCACAGTGCAGGGTGAGGGGTGGCAGTATTATAGTGGCTCTGCTCTGCACAGTGCAGGGTGAGGGGTGGCAGTATTATAGTGGCTCTGCTCTGCACAGTGCAGGGTGAGGGGTGGCAGGATTATAGTGGCTCTGCTCTGCTGCACAGTGCAGGGTGAGGGGTGGCAGTATTATAGTGGCTCTGCACAGTGCAGGGTGAGGGGTGGCAGTATTATAGTGGCTCTGCTCTGCACAGTGCAGGGTGAGGGGTGGCAGTATTATCGTGGCTCTGCACAGTGCAGCGTGAGGGGTGGCAGTATTATAGTGGCTCTGCTCTGCACAGTGCAGGGTGAGGGGTGGCAGTATTATAGTGGCTCTGCTCTGCTCTGCACAGTGCAGGGTGAGGGGTGGCAGTATTATAGTGGCTCTGCTCTGCTGTGCAGTGTGAGGGGTGGCAGTATTATAGTGGCTCTGCTCTGCACAGTGCAGGGTGAGGGGTGGCAGTATTATAGTGGCTCTGCTCTGCACAGTGCAGGGTGAGGGGTGGCAGTATTATAGTGGCTCTGCTCTGCTGCACAGTGCAGGGTGAGGGGTGGCAGTATTATAGTGGCTCTGCTCTGCACAGTGCAGGGTGGGGGGTGGCAGTATTATAGTGGCTCTGCACAGTGCAGGGTGAGGGGTGGCAGTATTATAGTGGCTCTGCTCTGCACAGTGCAGGGTGAGGGGTGGCAGTATTATAGTGGCTCTGCTCTGCACAGTGCAGGGTGAGGGGTGGCAGTATTATAGTGGCTCTGCTCTGCACAGTGCAGGGTGAGGGGTGGCAGTATTACAGTGGCTCTGCACAGTGCAGGGTGAGGGGTGGCAGTATTATAGTGGCTCTGCTCTGCACAGTGCAGGGTGAGGGGTGACAGTATTATAGTGGCTCTGCCCAGTGCAGGGTGAGGGGTGACAGTATTATAGTGGCTCTGCACAGTGCAGGGTGAGGGGTGGCAGTATTATAGTGGCTCTGCACAGTGCAGGGTGAGGGGTGGCAGTATTATAGTGGCTCTGCTCTGCACAGTGCAGGGTGAGGGGTGGCAGTATTATAGTGGCTCTGCACAGTGCAGGGTGAGGGGTGGCAGTATTATAGTGGCTCTGCTCTGCACAGTGCAGGGTGAGGGGTGACAGTATTATAGTGGCTCTGCTCTGCACAGTGCAGGGTGAGGGGTGGCAGTATTATAGTCGCTCTGCACAGTGCAGGGTGAGGGGTGGCAGTATTATAGTGGCTCTGCTCTGCTGCACAGTGCAGGGTGAGGGGTGGCAGTATTATAGTGGCTCTGCACGGTGCAGGGTGAGGGGTAGCAGTATTATAGTGGCTCTGCTGCACAGTGCAGGGTGAGGGGTGGCAGTATTATAGTGGCTCTGCTCTGCATAGTGCAGGGTGAGGGGTGGCAGTATTATAGTGGCTCTGCACAGTGCAGGGTGAGGGGTGGCAGTATGATAGTGGCTCTGCACAGTGCAGGGTGAGGGGTGGCAGTATTATAGTGGCTCTGCACAGTGCAGGGTGAGGGGTGGCAGTATGATAGTGGCTCTGCTCAGTGCAGGGTGAGGGGTGACAGTATTATAGTGGCTCTGCACAGTGCAGGGTGAGGGGTGACAGTATTATAGTGTCTCTGCTGCACAGTGCAGGGTGAGGGGTGGCAGTATGATAGTGGCTCTGCACAGTGCAGGGTGAGGGGTGACAGTATTATAGTGGCTCTGCACATTGCAGGGTGAGGGGTGGCAGTATTATAGTGGCTCTGCACAGTGCAGGGTGAGGGGTGGCAGTATTATAGTGGCTCTGCACAGTGCAGGGTGAGGGGTGGCAGTATTATAGTGGCTCTGCACAGTGCAGGGTGAGGGGTGGCAGTATTATAGTGGCTCTGCTCTGCACAGTGCAGGGTGAGGGGTGACAGTATTATAGTGGCTCTGCACAGTGCAGGGTGAGGGGTGGAAGTATTATAGTGGCTCTGCTCTGCACAGTGCAGGGTGGAGGGTGGCAGTATTATAGTGGCTCTGCTCTGCACAGTGCAGGGTGGAGGGTGGCAGTATTATAGTGGCTCTGCTCTGCACAGTGCAGGGTGAGGGGTGGCAGTATTATAGTGGCTCTGCTCTGCACAGTGCAGGGTGAGGCGTGGCAGTATTATAGTGGCTCTGCTGCACAGTGCAGGGTGAGGGGTGACAGTATTATAGTGGCTCTGCTCTGCACAGTGCAGGGTGAGGGGTGGCAGTATTATAGTGGCTCTGCACAGTGCAGGGTGAGGGGTGGCAGTATTATAGTGGCTCTGCACAGTGCAGGGTGAGGGGTGGCAGTATTATAGTGGCTCTGCACAGTGCAGGGTGGGGGTGGCAGTATTATAGTGGCTCTGCACAGTGCAGGGTGAGGGGTGGCAGTATTATAGTGGCTCTGCACAGTGCAGGGTGAGGGGTGGCAGTATTATAGTGGCTCTGCTGCACAGTGCAGGGTGAGGGGTGACAGTATTATAGTGGCTCTGCACAGTGCAGGGTGAGGGGTGGCAGTATTATAGTGGCTCTGCTCTGCACAGTGCAGGGTGAGGGGTGGCAGTATTATAGTGGCTCTGCACAGTGCAGGGTGAGGGGTGGCAGTATTATAGTGGCTCTGCTGCACAGTGCAGGGTGAGGGGTGACAGTATTATAGTGGCTCTGCTGCACCGTGCAGGGTGAGGGGTGACAGTATTATAGTGGCTCTGCTCTGCACAGTTCAGGGTGAGGGGTGACAGTATTATAGTGGCTCTGCACAGTGCAGGGTGAGGGGTGGCAGTATTATAGTGGCTCTGCTCTGCACAGTGCAGGGTGAGGGGTGGCAGTATTATAGTGGCTCTGCACCGTGCAGGGTGAGGGGTGGCAGTATTATAGTGGCTCTGCTCTGCACAGTGCAGGGTGAGGGGTGGCAGTATTATAGTGGCTCTGCACAGTGCAGGGTGAGGGGTGACAGTATTATAGTGGCTCTGCTGCACAGTGCAGGGTGAGGGGTGACAGTATTATAGTGGCTCTGCTGCACAGTGCAGGGTGAGGGGTGACAGTATTATAGTGGCTCTGCTCTGCACAGTGCAGTGTGGGGGGTGGCAGTATTATAGTGGCTCTGCTCTGCACAGTGCAGGGTGAGGGGTGGCAGTATTATAGTGGCTCTGCACAGTGCAGGGTGAGGGGTGGCAGTATTATAGTGGCTCTGCTGCACAGTGTAGGGTGAGGGGTGACAGTATTATAGTGGCTCTGCTCTGCACAGTGCAGGGTGAGGGGTGGCAGTATTATAGTGGCTCTGCTCTGCACAGTGCAGGGTGAGGGGTGGCAGTATTATAGTGGCTCTGCACAGTGCAGGGTGAGGGGTGACAGTATTATAGTGGCTCTGCTGCACAGTGCAGGGTGAGGGGTGACAGTATTATAGTGGCTCTGCTCTGCACAGTGCAGGGTGGGGGGTGGCAGTATTATAGTGGCTCTGCTGCACAGTGCAGGGTGAGGGGTGGCAGTATTATAGTGGCTCTGCTCTGCATAGTGCAGGGTGAGGGGTGGCAGTATTATAGTGGCTCTGCACAGTGCAGGGTGAGGGGTGGCAGTATGATAGTGGCTCTGCACAGTGCAGGGTGAGGGGTGACAGTATTATAGTGGCTCTGCACAGTGCAGGGTGAGGGGTGACAGTATTATAGTGTCTCTGCTGCACAGTGCAGGGTGAGGGGTGGCAGTATGATAGTGGCTCTGCACAGTGCAGGGTGAGGGGTGACAGTATTATAGTGGCTCTGCACAGTGCAGGGTGAGGGGTGGCAGTATTATAGTGGCTCTGCACAGTGCAGGGTGAGGGGTGGCAGTATTATAGTGGCTCTGCACAGTGCAGGGTGAGGGGTGGCAGTATTATAGTGGCTCTGCACAGTGCAGGGTGAGGGGTGGCAGTATTATAGTGGCTCTGCTCTGCACAGTGCAGGGTGAGGGGTGACAGTATTATAGTGGCTCTGCACAGTGCAGGGTGAGGGGTGGAAGTATTATAGTGGCTCTGCTCTGCACAGTGCAGGGTGGAGGGTGGCAGTATTATAGTGGCTCTGCTCTGCACAGTGCAGGGTGGAGGGTGGCAGTATTATAGTGGCTCTGCTCTGCACAGTGCAGGGTGAGGGGTGGCAGTATTATAGTGGCTCTGCTCTGCACAGTGCAGGGTGAGGCGTGGCAGTATTATAGTGGCTCTGCTGCACAGTGCAGGGTGAGGGGTGACAGTATTATAGTGGCTCTGCTCTGCACAGTG
The DNA here is from genome assembly GCF_964213995.1 of Mustelus asterias. Taxonomy (NCBI): domain Eukaryota; kingdom Metazoa; phylum Chordata; class Chondrichthyes; order Carcharhiniformes; family Triakidae; genus Mustelus; species Mustelus asterias. Next base: position 4,413,137 of record NC_135805.1, on the reverse strand, counting down.
CAGGGTGAGGGGTGGCAGTATTATAGTGGCTCTGCACAGTGCAGGGTGAGGGGTGGCAGTATTATAGTGGCTCTGCACAGTGCAGGGTGAGGGGTGGCAGTATTATAGTGGCTCTGCACAGTGCAGGGTGGGGGTGGCAGTATTATAGTGGCTCTGCACAGTGCAGGGTGAGGGGTGGCAGTATTATAGTGGCTCTGCACAGTGCAGGGTGAGGGGTGGCAGTATTATAGTGGCTCTGCTGCACAGTGCAGGGTGAGGGGTGACAGTATTATAGTGGCTCTGCACAGTGCAGGGTGAGGGGTGGCAGTATTATAGTGGCTCTGCTCTGCACAGTGCAGGGTGAGGGGTGGCAGTATTATAGTGGCTCTGCTCTGCACAGTGCAGGGTGAGGGGTGGCAGTATTATAGTGGCTCTGCACAGTGCAGGGTGAGGGGTGGCAGTATTATAGTGGCTCTGCTCTGCACAGTGCAGGGTGAGGGGTGGCAGTATTATAGTGGCTCTGCACAGTGCAGGGTGAGGGGTGGCAGTATTATAGTGGCTCTGCTGCACAGTGCAGGGTGAGGGGTGACAGTATTATAGTGGCTCTGCTGCACCGTGCAGGGTGAGGGGTGACAGTATTATAGTGGCTCTGCTCTGCACAGTTCAGGGTGAGGGGTGACAGTATTATAGTGGCTCTGCACAGTGCAGGGTGAGGGGTGGCAGTATTATAGTGGCTCTGCTCTGCACAGTGCAGGGTGAGGGGTGGCAGTATTATAGTGGCTCTGCACCGTGCAGGGTGAGGGGTGGCAGTATTATAGTGGCTCTGCTCTGCACAGTGCAGGGTGAGGGGTGGCAGTATTATAGTGGCTCTGCACAGTGCAGGGTGAGGGGTGACAGTATTATAGTGGCTCTGCTGCACAGTGCAGGGTGAGGGGTGACAGTATTATAGTGGCTCTGCTGCACAGTGCAGGGTGAGGGGTGACAGTATTATAGTGGCTCTGCTCTGCACAGTGCAGGGTGGGGGGTGGCAGTGTTATAGTGGCTCTGCTCTGCACAGTGCAGGGTGAGGGGTGGCAGTATTATAGTGGCTCTGCACAGTGCAGGGTGAGGGGTGGCAGTATTATAGTGGCTCTGCTGCACAGTGTAGGGTGAGGGGTGACAGTATTATAGTGGCTCTGCTCTGCAAAGTGCAGGGTGAGGGGTGGCAGTATTATAGTGGCTCTGCTCTGCACAGTGCAGGGTGAGGGGTGGCAGTATTATAGTGGCTCTGCACAGTGCAGGGTGAGGGGTGACAGTATTATAGTGGCTCTGCTGCACAGTGCAGGGTGAGGGGTGACAGTATTATAGTGGCTCTGCTCTGCACAGTGCAGGGTGGGGGGTGGCAGTATTATAGTGGCTCTGCTCTGCACAGTGCAGGGTGAGGGGTGACAGTATTATAGTGGCTCTGCTCTGCACAGTGCAGGGTGAGGGGTGGCAGTATTATAGTGGCTCTGCTCTGCACAGTGCAGGGTGAGGGGTGGCAGTATTATAGTGGCTCTGCACAGTGCAGGGTGAGGGGTGGCAGTATTATAGTGGCTCTGCACAGTGCAGGGTGAGGGGTGGCAGTATTATAGTGGCTCTGCTCTGCACAGTGCAGGGTGAGGGGTGGCAGTATTATAGTGGCTCTGCACAGTGCAGGGTGAGGGGTGGCAGTATTATAGTGGCTCTGCTGCACAGTGCAGGGTGGGGGGTGACAGTATTATAGTGGCTCTGCACAGTGCAGGGTGAGGGGTGGGCAGTATTATAGTGGCTCTGCACAGTGCAGGGTGAGGGGTGGCAGTATTATAGTGGCTCTGCACAGTGCAGGGTGAGGGGTGGCAGTATTATAGTGGCTCTGCTGCACAGTGCAGGGTGAGGGGTGGCAGTATTATAGTGGCTCTGCACAGTGCAGGGTGAGGGGTGGCAGTATTATAGTGGCTCTGCTGCACAGTGCAGGGTGGGGGGTGACAGTATTATAGTGGCTCTGCACAGTGCAGGGTGAGGGGTGGCAGTATTATAGTGGCTCTGCTGCACAGTGCAGGGTGGGGGGTGACAGTATTATAGTGGCTCTGCACAGTGCAGGGTGAGGGGTGGCAGTATTATAGTGGCTCTGCACAGTGCAGGGTGAGGGGTGGCAGTATTATAGTGGCTCTGCTGCACAGTGCAGGGTGAGGGGTGGCAGTATTATAGTGGCTCTGCACAGTGCAGGGTGAGGGGTGGCAGTATTATAGTGGCTCTGCACAGTGCAGGGTGAGGGGTGACAGTATTATAGTGGCTCTGCTCTGCACAGTGCAGGGTGGGGGGTGACAGTATTATAGTGTCTCTGCACAGTGCAGGGTGAGGGGTGGCAGTATTATAGTGGCTCTGCACAGTGCAGGGTGAGGGGTGGCAGTATTATAGTGGCTCTGCACAGTGCAGGGTGGGGGGTGGCAGTATTATAGTGGCTCTGCTGCACGGTGCAGGGTGAGGGGTGACAGTATTATAGTGGCTCTGCACAGTGCAGGGTGAGGGGTGGCAGTATTATAGTGGCTCTGCACAGTGCAGCGTGAGGGGTGGCAGTATTATAGTGGCTCTGCACAGTGCAGGGTGAGGGGTGGCAGTATTATAGTGGCTCTGCACAGTGCAGGGTGAGGGGTGGCAGTATTATAGTGGCTCTGCACAGTGCAGGGTGAGGGGTGGCAGTATTATAGTGGCTCTGCTCTGCACAGTGCAGGGTGAGGGGTGACAGTATTATAGTGGCTCTGCTGCACGGTGCAGGGTGAGGGGTGACAGTATTATAGTGGCTCTGCTCTGCACAGTGCAGGGTGAGGGGTGGCAGTATTATAGTGGCTCTGCACAGTGCAGGGTGAGGGGTGGCAGTATTATAGTGGCTCTGCACAGTGCAGGGTGAGGGGTGGCAGTATTATAGTGGCTCTGCACAGTGCAGGGTGAGGGGTGGCAGTATTATAGTGGCTCTGCACAGTGCAGGGTGAGGGGTGGCAGTATTATAGTGGCTCTGCTCTGCACAGTGCAGGGTGAGGGGTGACAGTATTATAGTGGCTCTGCACAGTGCAGGGTGAGGGGTGGCAGTATTATAGTGGCTCTGCTCTGCCCAGTGCAGGGTGAGGGGTGGCAGTATTATAGTGGCTCTGCTCTGCACAGTGCAGGGTGAGGGGTGGCAGTATTATAGTGGCTCTGCACAGTGCAGGGTGAGGGGTGGCAGTATTATAGTGGCTCTGCACAGTGCAGGGTGAGGGGTGGCAGTATTATAGTGGCTCTGCTCTGCACAGTGCAGGGTGAGGGGTGGCAGTATTATAGTGGCTCTGCACAGTGCAGGGTGAGGGCTGGCAGTATTATAGTGGCTCTGCTGCACAGTGCAGGGTGGGGGGTGACAGTATTATAGTGGCTCTGCACAGTGCAGGGTGAGGGGTGGGCAGTATTATAGTGGCTCTGCACAGTGCAGGGTGAGGGGTGGCAGTATTATAGTGGCTCTGCACAGTGCAGGGTGAGGGGTGGCAGTATTATAGTGGCTCTGCTGCACAGTGCAGGGTGAGGGGTGGCAGTATTATAGTGGCTCTGCACAGTGCAGGGTGAGGGGTGGCAGTATTATAGTGGCTCTGCTGCACAGTGCAGGGTGGGGGGTGACAGTTTTATAGTGGCTCTGCACAGTGCAGGGTGAGGGGTGGCAGTATTATAGTGGCTCTGCTGCACAGTGCAGGGTGGGGGGTGACAGTATTATAGTGGCTCTGCACAGTGCAGGGTGAGGGGTGGCAGTATTATAGTGGCTCTGCACAGTGCAGGGTGAGGGGTGGCAGTATTATAGTGGCTCTGCTGCACAGTGCAGGGTGAGGGGTGGCAGTATTATAGTGGCTCTGCACAGTGCAGGGTGAGGGGTGGCAGTATTATAGTGGCTCTGCACAGTGCAGGGTGAGGGGTGACAGTATTATAGTGGCTCTGCTCTGCACAGTGCAGGGTGGGGGGTGACAGTATTATAGTGTCTCTGCACAGTGCAGGGTGAGGGGTGGCAGTATTATAGTGGCTCTGCACAGTGCAGGGTGAGGGGTGGCAGTATTATAGTGGCTCTGCACAGTGCAGGGTGGGGGGTGGCAGTATTATAGTGGCTCTGCTGCACGCTGCAGGGTGAGGGGTGACAGTATTATAGTGGCTCTGCACAGTGCAGGGTGAGGGGTGGCAGTATTATAGTGGCTCTGCACAGTGCAGGGTGAGGGGTGGCAGTATTATAGTGGCTCTGCACAGTGCAGGGTGAGGGGTGGCAGTATTATAGTGGCTCTGCACAGTGCAGGGTGAGGGGTGGCAGTATTATAGTGGCTCTGCACAGTGCAGGGTGAGGGGTGGCAGTATTATAGTGGCTCTGCTCTGCACAGTGCAGGGTGAGGGGTGACAGTATTATAGTGGCTCTGCTGCACGGTGCAGGGTGAGGGGTGACAGTATTATAGTGGCTCTGCTCTGCACAGTGCAGGGTGAGGGGTGGCAGTATTATAGTGGCTCTGCACAGTGCAGGGTGAGGGGTGGCAGTATTATAGTGGCTCTGCACAGTGCAGGGTGAGGGGTGGCAGTATTATAGTGGCTCTGCACAGTGCAGGGTGAGGGGTGGCAGTATTATAGTGGCTCTGCACAGTGCAGGGTGAGGGGTGGCAGTATTATAGTGGCTCTGCTCTGCACAGTGCAGGGTGAGGGGTGACAGTATTATAGTGGCTCTGCACAGTGCAGGGTGAGGGGTGGCAGTATTATAGTGGCTCTGCTCTGCCCAGTGCAGGGTGAGGGGTGGCAGTATTATAGTGGCTCTGCTCTGCACAGTGCAGGGTGGGGGGTGGCAGTATTATAGTGGCTCTGCACAGTGCAGGGTGAGGGGTGGCAGTATTATAGTGGCTCTGCACAGTGCAGGGTGGGGGGTGGCAGTATTATAGTGGCTCTGCACAGTGCAGGGTGAGGGGTGACAGTATTATAGTGGCTCTGCACAGTGCAGGGTGAGGGGTGACAGTATTATAGTGGCTCTGCTCTGCACAGTGCAGGGTGAGGGGTGACAGTATTATAGTGGCTCTGCTCTGCACAGTGCAGGGTGAGGGGTGGCAGTATTATAGTGGCTCTGCACAGTGCAGGGTGAGGGGTGGCAGTATTATAGTGGCTCTGCACAGTGCAGGGTGAGGGGTGGCAGTATTATAGTGGCTCTGCTCAGTGCAGGGTGAGGGGTGGCAGTATTATAGTGGCTCTGCTCAGTGCAGGGTGAGGGGTGGCAGTATTATAGTGGCTCTGCTGCACAGTGCAGGGTGAGGGGTGGCAGTATTATAGTGGCTCTGCTCTGCACAGTGCAGGGTGAGGGGTGGCAGTATTATAGTGGCTCTGCACAGTGCAGGGTGAGGGGTGGCAGTATTATAGTGGCTCTGCACAGTGCAGGGTGAGGGGTGACAGTATTATAGTGGCTCTGCACGGTGCAGGGTGAGGGGTGGCAGTATTATAGTGGCTCTGCTGCACAGTGCAGGGTGAGGGGTGGCAGTATTATAGTGGCTCTGCACAGTGCAGGGTGAGGGGTGGCAGTATTATAGTGGCTCTGCTCAGTGCAGGGTGAGGGGTGGCAGTATTATAGTGGCTCTGCTCAGTGCAGGGTGAGGGGTGGCAGTATTATAGTGGCTCTGCTGCACAGTGCAGGGTGAGGGGTGGCAGTATTATAGTGGCTCTGCTCTGCACAGTGCAGGGTGAGGGGTGGCAGTATTATAGTGGCTCTGCACAGTGCAGGGTGAGGGGTGGCAATATTATAGTGGCTCTGCACAGTGCAGGGTGAGGGGTGACAGTATTATAGTGGCTCTGCACGGTGCAGGGTGAGGGGTGGCAGTATTATAGTGGCTCTGCTGCACAGTGCAGGGTGAGGGGTGGCAGTATTATAGTGGCTCTGCTCTGCACAGTGCAGGGTGAGGGGTGGCAGTATTATAGTGGCTCTGCTCTGCACAGTGCAGGGTGAGGGGTGGCAGTATTATAGTGGCTCTGCACAGTGCAGGGTGAGGGGTGACAGTATTATAGTGGCTCTGCTCTGCACAGTGCAGAGTGAGGGGTGGCAGTATTATAGTGGCTCTGCACAGTGCAGGGTGAGGGGTGACAGTATTATAGTGGCTCTGCACAGTGCAGGGTGAGGGGTGGCAGTATTATAGTGGCTCTGCTCTGCACAGTGCAGGGTGGGGGGTGGCAGTATTATAGTGGCTCTGCACAGTGCAGGGTGAGGGGTGGCAGTATTATAGTGGCTCTGCACAGTGCAGGGTGAGGGGTGGCAGTATTATAGTGGCTCTGCACAGTGCAGGGTGAGGGGTGGCAGTATTATAGTGGCTCTGCTCTGCTGCACAGTGCAGGGTGAGGGGTGGCAGTATTATAGTGGCTCTGCTCTGCACAGTGCAGGGTGAGGGGTGGCAGTATTATAGTGGCTCTGCTCTGCACAGTGCAGGGTGAGGGGTGACAGTATTATAGTGGCTCTGCTCTGCACAGTGCAGGGTGAGGGGTGACAGTATTATAGTGGCTCTGCTCTGCACAGTGCAGGGTGAGGGGTGACAGTATTATAGTGGCTCTGCACAGTGCAGGGTGAGGGGTGGCAGTATTATAGTGGCTCTGCACAGTGCAGGGTGGGGGGTGACAGTATTATGGTGGCTCTGCACAGTGCAGGGTGGGGGGTGACAGTATTATAGTGGCTCTGCACAGTGCAGGGTGGGGGGTGGCAGTATTATAGTGGCTCTGCTCTGCACAGTGCAGGGTGAGGGGTGGCAGTATTATAGTGGCTCTGCTCTGCACAGTGCAGGGTGAGGGGTGACAGTATTATAGTGGCTCTGCTCTGCACAGTGCAGGGTGAGGGGTGGCAGTATTATAGTGGCTCTGCTCTGCACAGTGCAGGGTGAGGGGTGGCAGTATTATAGTGGCTCTGCTCTGCACAGTGCAGGGTGAGGGGTGGCAGTATTATAGTGGCTCTGCTCTGCACAGTGCAGGGTGAGGGGTGACAGTATTATAGTGTCTCTGCACAGTGCAGGGTGGGGGGTGGCAGTATTATAGTGCCTCTGCTCTGCACAGTGCAGGGTGAGGGGAGACAGTATTATAGTGGCTCTGCACAGTGCAGGGTGAGGGGTGGCAGTATTATAGTGGCTCTGCACAGTGCAGGGTGAGGGGTGGCAGTATTATAGTGGCTCTGCAGAGTGCAGGGTGAGGGGTGGCAGTATTATAGTGGCTCTGCACAGTGCAGGGTGAGGGGTGGCAGTATTATAGTGGCTCTGCTCTGCACAGTGCAGGGTGGGGGGTGGCAGTATTATCGTGGCTCTGCTCTGCACAGTGCAGGGTGAGGGGTGACAGTATTATAGTGGCTCTGCACAGTGCAGGGTGAGGGGTGGCAGTATTATAGTGGCTCTGCACACTGCAGGGTGAGGGGTGGCAGTATTATAGTGGCTCTGCACAGTGCAGGGTGAGGGGTGGCAGTATTATAGTGGCTCTGCAGAGTGCAGGGTGAGGGGTGGCAGTATTATAGTGGCTCTGCACAGTGCAGGGTGAGGGGTGGCAGTATTATAGTGGCTCTGCTCTGCACAGTGCAGGGTGAGGGGTGGCAGTATTATAGTGGCTCTGCTCTGCACAGTGCAGGGTGGGGGGGTGGCAGTATTATAGTGGCTCTGCTCTGCACAGTGCAGGGTGAGGGGTGGCAGTATTATAGTGGCTCTGCTCTGCACAGTGCAGGGTGGGGGGTGGGCAGTATTATAGTGGCTCTGCTCTGCACAGTGCAGGGTGGGGGGTGGCAGTATTATAGTGGCTCTGCACAGTGCAGGGTGAGGGGTGGCAGTATTATAGTGGCTCTGCACAGTGCAGGGTGGGGGGTGGCAGTATCATCGTGGCTCTGCTCTGCACAGTGCAGGGTGGGGAGTGGCAGTATTATAGTGGCTCTGCACAGTGCAGGGTGAGGGGTGGCAGTATTATAGTGGCTCTGCACAGTGCAGGGTGAGGGGTGGCAGTATTATAGTGGCTCTGCTCTGCACAGTGCAGGGTGAGGGGTGGCAGTATTATAGTGGCTCTGCACAGTGCAGGGTGGGGGTTAGCAGTATTATAGTGGCTCTGCTCTGCACAGTGCAGGGTGAGGGGTGGCAGTATTATAGTGGCTCTGCTGCACAGTGCAGGGTGAGGGGTGGCAGTATTATAGTGGCTCTGCACAGTGCAGGGTGAGGGGTGGCAGTATTATAGTGGCTCTGCTCTGCACAGTGCAGGGTGAGGGGTGGCAGTATTATAGTGGCTCTGCTCTGCACAGTGCAGGGTGAGGGGTGGCAGTATTATAGTGGCTCTGCTCTGCACAGTGCAGGGTGAGGGGTGGCAGTATTATAGTGGCTCTGCACAGTGCAGGGTGAGGGGTGACAGTATTATAGTGGCTCTGCACAGTGCAGGGTGGGGGGTGGCAGTATTATAGTGGCTCTGCTCTGCACAGTGCAGGGTGAGGGGTGGCAGTATTATAGTGGCTCCGCTCTGCACAGTGCAGGGTGAGGGGTGACAGTATTATAGTGGCTCTGCTCTGCACAGTGCAGGGTGAGGGGTGACAGTATTATAGTGGCTCTGCTCTGCACAGTGCAGGGTGAGGGGTGACAGTATTATAGTGGCTCTGCACAGTGCAGGGTGAGGGGTGGCAGTATTATAGTGGCTCTGCACAGTGCAGGGTGGGGGGTGACAGTATTATGGTGGCTCTGCACAGTGCAGGGTGGGGGGTGACAGTATTATAGTGGCTCTGCACAGTGCAGGGTGGGGGGTGGCAGTATTATAGTGGCTCTGCTCTGCACAGTGCAGGGTGAGGGGTGGCAGTATTATAGTGGCTCTGCACAGTGCAGGGTGGGGGGTGGCAGTATTATAGTGGCTCTGCTCTGCACAGTGCAGGGTGAGGGGTGGCAGTATTATAGTGGCTCTGCACAGTGCAGGGTGAGGGGTGGCAGTATTATAGTGGCTCTGCTCTGCACAGTGCAGGGTGAGGGGTGACAGTATTATAGTGGCTCTGCACAGTGCAGGGTGGGGGGTGACAGTATTATAGTGGCTCTGCTCTGCTCTGCACAGTGCAGGGTGGGGGGTGGCAGTATTATAGTGGCTCTGCTCTGCACAGTGCAGGGTGAGGGGTGACAGTATTATAGTGGCTCTGCACAGTGCAGGGTGAGGGGTGACAGTATTATAGTGGCTCTGCACAGTGCAGGGTGGGGGGTGGCAGTATTATAGTGGATCTGCACAGTGCAGGGTGAGGGGTGGCAGTATTATAGTGGCTCTGCACAGTGCAGGGTGGGGGTGGCAGTATTATAGTGGCTCTGCACAGTGCAGGGTGAGGGGTGGCAGTATTATAGTGGCTCTGCTCTGCACAGTGCAGGGTGAGGGGTGACAGTATTATAGTGGCTCTGCACAGTGCAGGGTGGGGGTGGCAGTATTATAGTGGCTCTGCACAGTGCAGGGTGAGGGGTGGCAGTATTATAGTGGCTCTGCTCTGCACAGTGCAGGGTGGGGGGTGGCAGTATTATAGTGGCTCTGCTCTGCACAGTGCAGGGTGAGGGGTGACAGTATTATAGTGGCTCTGCACAGTGCAGGGTGGGGGGTGGCAGTATTATAGTGGCTCTGCACAGTGCAGGGTGAGGGGTGGCAGTATTATAGTGGCTCTGCACAGTGCAGGGTGAGGGGTGGCAGTATTATAGTGGCTCTGCACAGTGCAGGGTGGGGGTGGCAGTATTATAGTGGCTCAGCACAGTGCAGGGTGAGGGGTGACATTATTATAGTGGCTCTGCACAGTGCAGGGTGAGGGGTGGCAGTATTATAGTGGCTCTGCTCTGCACAGTGCAGGGTGAGGGGTGGCAGTATTATAGTGGCTCTGCTCTGCACAGTGCAGGGTGAGGGGTGGCAGTATTATAGTGGCTCTGCACAGTGCAGGGTGAGGGGTGGCAGTATTATAGTGGCTCTGCACAGTGCAGGGTGAGGGGTGGCAGTATTATAGTGGCTCTGCTCTGCACAGTGCAGGGTGAGGGATGGCAGTATTATAGTGGCTCTGCTCTGCACAGTGCAGGGTGAGGGGTGGCAGTATTATAGTGGCTCTGCTCTGCACAGTGCAGGGTTAGGGGTGGCAGTATTATAGTGGCTCTGCTGCACAGTGCAGGGTGAGGGGTGACAGTATTATAGTGGCTCTGCACAGTGCAGGGTGAGGGGTGGCAGTATTATAGTGGCTCTGCACAGTGCAGGGTGAGGGGTGGCAGTATTATAGTGGCTCTGCACAGTGCAGGGTGGGGGTGGCAGTATTATAGTGGCTCTGCACAGTGCAGGGTGAGGGGTGGCAGTATTATAGTGGCTCTGCACAGTGCAGGGTGAGGGGTGGCAGTATTATAGTGGCTCTGCACAGCGCAGGGTGAGGGGTGACAGTATTATAGTGGCTCTGCTCTGCTGCACAGTGCAGGGTGGGGGGTGGCAGTATTATAGTGGCTCTGCTCTGCACAGTGCAGGGTGAGGGGTGGCAGTATTATAGTGGCTCTGCACAGCGCAGGGTGAGGGGTGACAGTATTATAGTGGCTCTGCACAGCGCAGGGTGAGGGGTGACAGTATTATAGTGGCTCTGCACAGCGCAGGGTGAGGGGTGACAGTATTATAGTGGCTCTGCTCTGCTGCACAGTGCAGGGTGGGGGGTGGCAGTATTATAGTGGCTCTGCACAGTGCAGGGTGAGGGGTGGCAGTATTATAGTGGCTCTGCACAGTGCAGGGTGGGGGGTGGCAGTATTATAGTGGCTCTGCACAGTGCAGGGTGAGGGGTGGCAGTATTATAGTGGCTCTGCACAGTGCAGGGTGAGGGGTGGCAGTATTATAGTGGCTCTGCACAGTGCAGGGTGAGGGGTGGCAGTATTATAGTGGCTCTGCACAGTGCAGGGTGAGGGGTGGCAGTATTATAGTGGCTCTGCACAGTGCAGGGTGAGGGGTGGCAGTATTATAGTGGCTCTGCACAGTGCAGGGTGAGGGGTGGCAGTATTATAGTGGCTCTGCACAGTGCAGGGTGAGGGGTGGCAGTATTATAGTGGCTCTGCACAGTGCAGGGTGAGGGGTGGCAGTATTATAGTGGCGCTGCTCTGCACAGTGCAGGGTGAGGGGTGGCAGTATTATAGTGGCTCTGCACACTGCAGGGTGAGGGGTGGCAGTATTATAGTGACTCTGCTCTGCACAGTGCAGGGTGAGGGGTGGCAGTATTATAGTGGCTCTGCTCTGCACAGTGCAGGGTGGGGGGTGGCAGTATTATAGTGGCTCTGCACAGTGCAGGGTGAGGGGTGGCAGTATTATAGTGGCTCTGCTCTGCACAGTGCAGGGTGAGGGGTGGCAGTATTATAGTGGCTCTGCTCTGCTGCACAGTGCAGGGTGGAGGGTGGCAGTATTATAGTGGCTCTGCTCTGCACAGTGCAGGGTGAGGTGTGGCAGTATTATAGTGGCTCTGCACAGTGCAGGGTGAGGGGTGACAGTATTATAGTGGCTCTGCACAGGGCAGGGTGGGGGGTGGCAGTATTATAGTGGCTCTGCTCTGCACAGTGCAGGGTGAGGGGTGGGCAGTATTATAGTGGCTCTGCTCTGCACAGTGCAGGGTGAGGGGTGGGCAGTATTATAGTGGCTCTGCTCTGCACAGTGCAGGGTGAGGGGTGGCAGTATTATAGTGGCTCTGCTCTGCACTGTGCAGGGTGAGGGGTGGGCAGTATTATAGTGGCTCTGCACAGTGCAGGGTGAGGGGTGGGCAGTATTATAGTGGCTCTGCTCTGCACAGTGCAGGGTGAGGGGTGGCAGTATTATAGTGGCTCTGCACAGTGCAGGGTGGGGGGTGGCAGTATTATAGTGGCTCTGCACAGTGCAGGGTGAGGGGTGGCAGTATTATAGTGGCTCTGCTCTGCACAGTGCAGGGTGAGGGGTGGCAGTATTATAGTGGCTCTGCTCTGCACAGTGCAGGGTGGAGGGTGGCAGTATTATAGTGGCTCTGCTCTGCACAGTGCAGGGTGAGGTGTGGCAGTATTATAGTGGCTCTGCACAGTGCAGCGTGAGGGGTGACAGTATTATAGTGGCTCTGCACAGTGCAGGGTGGGGGGTGGCAGTATTATAGTGGCTCTGCTCTGCACAGTGCAGGGTGAGGGGTGGGCAGTATTATAGTGGCTCTGCTCTGCACAGTGCAGGGTGAGGGGTGGGCAGTATTATAGTGGCTCTGCTCTGCACAGTGCAGGGTGAGGGGTGGCAGTATTATAGTGGCTCTGCTCTGCACTGTGCAGGGTGAGGGGTGGGCAGTATTATAGTGGCTCTCCACAGTGCAGGGTGAGGGGTGGGCAGTATTATAGTGGCTCTGCACAGTGCAGGGTGAGGGGTGGGCAGTATTATAGTGGCTCTGCTCTGCACAGTGCAGGGTGAGGGGTGGCAGTATTATAGTGGCTCTGCTCTGCACAGTGCAGGGTGAGGGGTGGCAGTATTATAGTGGCTCTGCTCTGCACAGTGCAGGGTGAGGGGTGGCAGTATTATAGTGGCTCTGCTCTGCACAGTGCAGGGTGAGGGGTGGCAGTATTATAGTGGCTCTGCTCTGCACAATGCAGGGTGAGGGGTGGGCAGTATTATAGTGGCTCTGCTCTGCACAGTGCAGGGTGAGGGGTGGCAGTATTATAGTGGCTCTGCACAGTGCAGGGTGAGGGGTGGCAGTATTATAGTGGCTCTGCACAGTGCAGGGTGAGGGGTGGCAGTATTATAGTGGCTCTGCACAGTGCAGGGTGGGGGGTGGCAGTATTATAGTGGCTCTGCACAGTGCAGGGTGAGGGGTGGCAGTATTATAGTGGCTCTGCACAGTGCAGGGTGAGGGGTGGCAGTATTATAGTGGCTCTGCTCTGCACAGTGCAGGGTGAGGGGTGGCAGTATTATAGTGGCTCTGCACAGTGCAGGGTGAGGGGTGACAGTATTATAGTGGCTCTGCACAGTGCAGGGTGGGGGGTGGCAGTATTATAGTGGCTCTGCTCTGCACAGTGCAGGGTGAGGGGTGGCAGTATTATAGTGGCTCTGCTCTGCACAGTGCAGGGTGAGGGGGTGACAGTATTATAGTGGCTCTGCTCTGCACAGTGCAGGGTGAGGGGTGACAGTATTATAGTGGCTCTGCTCTGCACAGTGCAGGGTGAGGGGTGACAGTATTATAGTGGCTCTGCACAGTGCAGGGTGAGGGGTGGCAGTATTATAGTGGCTCTGCACAGTGCAGGGTGGGGGGTGACAGTATTATAGTGGCTCTGCACAGTGCAGGGTGAGGGGTGGCAGTATTATAGTGGCTCTGCTCTGCACAGTGCAGGGTGAGGGGTGACAGTATTATAGTGGCTCTGCACAGTGCAGGGTGGGGGGTGACAGTATTATAGTGGCTCTGCACAGTGCAGGGTGAGGGGTGGCAGTATTATAGTGGCTCTGCTCTGCACAGTGCAGGGTGAGGGGTGGCAGTATTATGGTGGCTCTGCACAGTGCAGGGTGGGGGGTGACAGTATTATAGTGGCTCTGCACAGTGCAGGGTGAGGGGTGGCAGTATTATAGTGGCTCTGCTCTGCACAGTGCAGGGTGAGGGGTGTCAGTATTATAGTGGCTCTGCTCTGCACAGTGCAGGGTGAGGGGTGACAGTATTATAGTGGCTCTGCACAGTGCAGGGTGAGGGGTGGCAGTATTATAGTGGCTCTGCTCTGCACAGTGCAGGGTGAGGGGTGACAGTATTATAGTGGCTCTGCTCTGCACAGTGCAGGGTGAGGGGTGACAGTATTATAGTGGCTCTGCTGCACAGTGCAGGGTGAGGGGTGGCAGTATTATAGTGGCTCTGCTCTGCACAGTGCAGGGTGAGGGGTGGCAGTATTATAGTGGCTCTGCTCTGCACAGTGCAGGGTGGGGGGTGGCAGTATTATAGTGGCTCTGCTCTGCACAGTGCAGGGTGAGGGGAGACAGTATTATAGTGGCTCTGCACAGTGCAGGGTGAGGGGTGGCAGTATTATAGTGGCTCTGCACAGTGCAGGGTGAGGGGTGGCAGTATTATAGTGGCTCTGCAGAGTGCAGGGTGAGGGGTGGCAGTATTATAGTGGCTCTGCACGGTGCAGGGTGAGGGGTGGCAGTATTATAGTGGCTCTGCTCTGCACAGTGCAGGGTGAGGGGTGGCAGTATTATAGTGGCTCTGCACAGTGCAGGGTGAGGGGTGGCAGTATTATAGTGGCTCTGCAGAGTGCAGGGTGAGGGGTGGCAGTATTATAGTGGCTCTGCTCTGCACAGTGCAGGGTGAGGGGTGGCAGTATTATAGTGGCTCTGCTGCACAGTGCAGGGTGAGGGGTGGCAGTATTATAGTGGCTCTGCTCTGCACAGTGCAGGGTGAGGGGTGGCAGTATTATAGTGGCTCTGCTCTGCACAGTGCAGGGTGAGGGGTGGCAGTATTATAGTGGCTCTGCACAGTGCAGGGTGAGGGGTGGCAGTATTATAGTGGCTCTGCACAGTGCAGGGTGGGGGGTGGCAGTATTATAGTGGCTCTGCACAGTGCAGGGTGGGGGGTGGCAGTATTATAGTGGCTCTGCACAGTGCAGAGTGAGGGGTGGCAGTATTATAGTGGCTCTGCACAGTGCAGGGTGAGGGGTGGCAGTATTATAGTGGCTCTGCACAGTGCAGGGTGAGGGGTGGCAGTATTATAGTGGCTCTGCACAGTGCAGGGTGGGGGGTGGCAGTATTAGAGTGGCTCTGCACAGTGCAGGGTGAGGGGTCGCAGTATTATAGTGGCTCTGCACAGTGCAGGGTGAGGGGTGGCAGTATTATAGTGCCTCTGCTCTGCACAGTGCAGGGTGAGGGGTGGCAGTATTATAGTGGCTCTGCACAGTGCAGGGTGAGGGGAGGCAGTATTATAGTGGCTCTGCACAGTGCAGGGTGAGGGGTGGCAGTATTATAGTGCCTCTGCTCTGCACAGTGCAGGGTGAGGGGTGGCAGTATTATAGTGTCTCTGCACAGTGCAGGGTGGGGGGTGGCAGTATTATAGTGCCTCTGCTCTGCACAGTGCAGGGTGGGGGGTGGCAGTATTATAGTGGCTCTGCACAGTGCAGGGTGAGGGGTGGCAGTATTATAGTGGCTCTGCACAGTGCAGGGTGAGGGGTGGCAGTATTATAGTGGCTCTGCACAGTGCAGGGTGAGGGGTGACAGTATTATAGTGGCTCTGCACAGTGCAGGGTGAGGGGTGGCAGTATTATAGTGGCTCTGCACAGTGCAGGGTGAGGGGTGACAGTATTATAGTGGCTCTGCACAGTGCAGGGTGAGGGGTGGCAGTATTATAGTGGCTCTGCTCTGCACAGTGCAGGGTGAGGGGTGGCAGTATTATAGTGGCTCTGCACAGTGCAGGGTGAGGGGTGGCAGTATTATAGTGGCTCTGCAGAGTGCAGGGTGAGGGGTGGCAGTATTATAGTGGCTCTGCACAGTGCAGGGTGAGGGGTGGCAGTATTATAGTGGCTCTGCAGAGTGCAGGGTGAGGGGTGGCAGTATTATAGTGGCTCTGCAGAGTGCAGGGTGGGGGGTGGCAGTATTATAGTGACTCTGCACAGTGCAGGGTGAGGGGTGGCAGTATTATAGTGGCTCTGCACAGTGCAGGGTGAGGGGTGGCAGTATTATAGTGGCTCTGCAGAGTGCAGGGTGGGGGGTGGCAGTATTATACTGGCTCTGCTCTGCACAGTGCAGGGTGAGGGGTGGCAGTATTATAGTGGCTCTGCTCTGCACAGTGCAGGGTGAGGGGTGGCAGTATTATAGTGGCTCTGCTCTGCACAGTGCAGGGTGAGGGGTGGCAGTATTATAGTGGCTCTGCTCTGCACAGTGCAGGGTGAGGGGTGGCAGTATTATAGTGGCTCTGCACAGTGCAGGGTGAGGGGTGGCAGTATTATAGTGGCTCTGCTCTGCACAGTGCAGGGTGAGGGGTGGCAGTATTATAGTGGCTCTGCACAGTGCAGGGTGAGGGGTGGCAGTATTATAGTGGCTCTGCACAGTGCAGGGTGAGGGGTGGCAGTATTATAGTGGCTCTGCTCTGCACTGTGCAGGGTGAGGGGTGGCAGTATTATAGTGGCTCTGCTCTGCACAGTGCAGGGTGAGGGGTGGCAGTATTATAGTGGCTCTGCACAGTGCAGGGTGAGGGGTGACAGTATTATAGTGGCTCTGCACAGTGCAGGGTGAGGGGTGGCAGTATTATAGTGGCTCTGCTCTGCACAGTGCAGGGTGAGGGGTGGCAGTATTATAGTGGCTCTGCACAGTGCAGGGTGAGGGGTGGCAGTATTATAGTGGCTCTGCACAGTGCAGGGTGGGGGGTGGCAGTATTATAGTGGCTCTGCACAGTGCAGGGTGAGGGGTGACAGTATTATAGTGGCTCTGCACAGTGCAGGGTGAGGGGTGGCAGTATTATAGTGGCTCTGCTCTGCACAGTGCAGGGTGAGGGGTGGCAGTATTATAGTGGCTCTGCTCTGCACAGTGCAGGGTGGGGGGTGGCAGTATTATCGTGGCTCTGCTCTGCGCAGTGCAGGGTGAGGGGTGACAGTATTATAGTGGCTCTGCACAGTGCAGGGTGAGGGGTGGCAGTATTATAGTGGCTCTGCACAGTGCAGGGTGAGGGGTGGCAGTATTATAGTGGCTCTGCAGAGTGCAGGGTGAGGGGTGGCAGTATTATAGTGGCTCTGCACAGTGCAGGGTGAGGGGTGGCAGTATTATAGTGGCTCTGCAGAGTGCAGGGTGGGGGGTGGCAGTATTATAGTGGCTCTGCTCTGCACAGTGCAGGGTGAGGGGTGGCAGTATTATAGTGGCTCTGCTCTGCACAGTGCAGGGTGGGGGGTGGCAGTATTATAGTGGCTCTGCTCTGCACAGTGCAGGGTGAGGGGTGGCAGTATTATAGTGGCTCTGCTCTGCACAGTGCAGGGTGGGGGGTGGGCAGTATTATAGTGGCTCTGCTCTGCACAGTGCAGGGTGGGGGGTGGGCAGTATTATAGTGGCTCTGCTCTGCACAGTGCAGGGTGAGGGGTGGCAGTATTATAGTGGCTCTGCACAGTGCAGGGTGGGGGGTGACAGTATTATAGTGGCTCTGCACAGTGCAGGGTGGGGGGTGGCAGTATTATAGTGGCTCTGCTCTGCACAGTGCAGGGTGAGGGGTGGCAGTATTATAGTGGCTCTGCACAGTGCAGGGTGGGGGGTGGCAGTATTATAGTGGCTCTGCACAGTGCAGGGTGTGGGGTGGCAGTATCATCGTGGCTCTGCTCTGCACAGTGCAGGGTGGGGAGTGGCAGTATTATAGTGGCTCTGCACAGTGCAGGGTGAGGGGTGGCAGTATTATAGTGGCTCTGCACAGTGCAGGGTGAGGGGTGGCAGTATTATAGTGGCTCTGCTCAGCACAGTGCAGGGTGAGGGGTGGCAGTATTATAGTGGCTCTGCACAGTGCAGGGTGGGGGTTAGCAGTATTATAGTGGCTCTGCTCTGCACAGTGCAGGGTGAGGGGTGACAGTATTATAGTGGCTCTGCACAGTGCAGGGTGAGGGGTGGCAGTATTATAGTGGCTCTGCTCTGCACAGTGCAGGGTGAGGGGTGGCAGTATTATAGTGGCTCTGCTCTGCACAGTGCAGGGTGAGGGGTGGCAGTATTATAGTGGCTCTGCACAGTGCAGGGTGAGGGGTGGCAGTATTATAGTGGCTCTGCACAGTGCAGGGTGAGGGGTGGCAGTATTATAGTGGCTCTGCACAGTGCAGGGTGAGGGGTGGCAGTATTATAGTGGCTCTGCACAGTGCAGGGTGAGGGGTGGCAGTATTATAGTGGCTCTGCACAGTGCAGGGTGAGGGGTGGCAGTATTATAGTGGCTCTGCACAGTGCAGGGTGAGGGGTGGCAGTATTATAGTGGCACTGCTCTGCTGCACAGTGCAGGGTGAGGGGTGGCAGGATTATAGTGGCTCTGCTGCACAGTGCAGGGTGAGGGGTGGCAGTATTATAGTGGCTCTGCACAGTGCAGGGTGAGGGGTGGCAGTATTATAGTGGTTCTGCACAGTGCAGGGTGAGGGCTGGCAGTATTATAGTGGCTCTGCACAGTGCAGGGTGAGGGGTGGCAGTATTTTAGTGGCTCTGCTCTGCACAGTGCAGGGTGAGGGGTGACAGTATTATAGTGGCTCTGCTCTGCACAGTGCAGGGTGAGGGGTGACAGTATTATAGTGGCTCTGCACAGTGCAGGGTGAGGGGTGGCAGTATTATAGTGGCTCTGCTGCACAGTGCAGGGTGAGGGGTGGCAGTATTATAGTGGCTCTGCTCTGCACAGTGCAGGGTGAGGGGTGGCAGTATTATAGTGGCTCTGCTCTGCACAGTGCAGGGTGAGGGGTGGCAGTATTATAGTGGCTCTGCTCTGCACAGTGCAGGGTGAGGGGTGACAGTATTATAGTGGCTCTCCACAGTGCAGGGTGAGGGGTGGCAGTATTATAGTAGCTCTGCTCTGCACAGTGCAGGGTGAGGGGTGACAGTATTATAGTGGCTCTGCTGCACAGTGCAGGGTGAGGGGTGGCAGTATTATAGTGGCTCTGCACAGTGCAGGGTGAGGGGTGGCAGTATTATAGTGGCTCTGCACAGTGCAGGGTGAGGGGTGGCAGTATTATAGTGGCTCTGCTCTGCACAGTGCAGGGTGAGGGGTGGCAGTATTATAGTGGCTCTGCACAGTGCAGGGTGAGGGGTGGCAGTATTATAGTGGCTCTGCACAGTGCAGGGTGAGGGGTGACAGTATTATAGTGGCTCTGCTCTGCACAGTGCAGGGTGAGGGGTGGCAGTATTATAGTGGCTCTGCACAGTGCAGGGTGAGGGGTGGCAGTATTATAGTGGCTCTGCACAGTGCAGGGTGAGGGGTGACAGTATTATAGTGGCTCTGCACAGTGCAGTGTGGGGGGTGGCAGTATTATAGTGGCTCTGCACAGTGCAGGGTGAGGGGTGGCAGTATTATAGTGGCTCTGCACAGTGCAGGGTGAGGGGTGGCAGTATTATAGTGGCTCTGCTGCACAGTGCAGGGTGAGGGGTGGCTGTATTATAGTGGCTCTGCACAGTGCAGGGTGAGGGGTGACAGTATTATAGTGGCTCTGCTGCACAGTGCAGGGTGAGGGGTGGCAGTATTATAGTGGCTCTGCTCTGCACAGTGCAGGGTGAGGGGTGGCAGTATTATAGTGGCTCTGCTCTGCACAGTGCAGGGTGAGGGGTGACAGTATTATAGTGGCTCTGCACAGTGCAGGGTGAGGGGTGGCAGTATTATAGTGGCTCTGCACAGTGCAGTGTGGGGGGTGGCAGTATTATAGTGGCTCTGCACAGTGCAGGGTGAGGGGTGGCAGTATTATAGTGGCTCTGCTCTGCACAGTGCAGGGTGAGGGGTGACAGTATTATAGTGGCTCTGCTCTGCACAGTGCAGGGTGAGGGGTGGCAGTATTATAGTGGCTCTGCACAGTGCAGGGTGAGGGGTGGCAGTATTATAGTGGCTCTGCACAGTGCAGGGTGAGGGGTGGCAGTATTATAGTGGCTCTGCTCTGCACAGTGCAGGGTGAGGGGTGGCAGTATTATAGTGGCTCTGCACAGTGCAGGGTGAGGGGTGGCAGTATTATAGTGGCTCTGCACAGTGCAGGGTGAGGGGTGGCAGTATTATAGTGGCTCTGCTCTGCACAGTGCAGGGTGGGGGGTGACAGTATTATAGTGGCTCTGCACAGTGCAGGGTGAGGGGTGGCAGTATTATAGTGGCTCTGCTGCACAGTGCAGGGTGAGGGGTGACAGTATTATCGTGGCTCTGCTCTGCACAGTGCAGGGTGGGGGGTGACAGTATTATAGTGGCTCTGCACAGTGCAGGGTGAGGGGTGGCAGTATTATAGTGGCTCTGCTCTGCACAGTGCAGGGTGAGGGGTGACAGTATTATAGTGGCTCTGCACAGTGCAGGGTGGGGGGTGGCAGTATTATAGTGGCTCTGCTCTGCACAGTGCAGGGTGAGGGGTGACAGTATTATAGTGGCTCTGCACAGTGCAGGGTGAGGGGTGGCAGTATTATAGTGGCTCTGCTCTGCACAGTGCAGGGTGGGGGGTGGCAGTATTATAGTGGCTCTGCACAGTGCAGGGTGAGGGGTGGCAGTATTATAGTGGCTCTGCACAGTGCAGGGTGAGGGGTGGCAGTATTATAGTGGCTCTGCACAGTGCAGGGTGAGGGGTGGCAGTATTATAGTGGCTCTGCACAGTGCAGGGTGGGGGGTGGCAGTATTATAGTGGCTCTGCTCTGCACAGTGCAGGGTGAGAGGTGGCAGTATTATAGTGGCTCTGCACAGTGCAGGGTGAGGGGTGACAGTATTATAGTGGCTCTGCACAGTGCAGGGTGAGGGGTGGCAGTATTATAGTGGCTCTGCTCTGCACAGTGCAGGGTGAGGGGTGACAGTATTATAGTGGCTCTGCACAGTGCAGGGTGGGGGGTGGCAGTATTATAGTGGCTCTGCACAGTGCAGGGTGGGGGGTGGCAGTATTATAGTGGCTCTGCACAGTGCAGGGTGAGGGGTGGCAGTATTATAGTGGCTCTGCACAGTGCAGGGTGAGGGGTGGCAGTATTATAGTGGCTCTGCACAGTGCAGGGTGAGGGGTGGCAGTATTATAGTGGCTCTGCTCTGCACAGTGCAGGGTGAGGGGTGGCAGTATTATAGTGGCTCTGCACGGTGCAGGGTGAGGGGAGGCAGTATTATAGTGGCTCTGCTGCACAGTGCAGGGTGAGGGGTGGCAGTATTATAGTGGCTCTGCTCTGCACAGTGCAGGGTGAGGGGTGGCAGTATTATAGTGGCTCTGCTCTGCACAGTGCAGGGTGAGGGGTGGCAGTATTATAGTGGCTCTGCACAGTGCAGGGTGAGGGGTGGCAGTATGATAGTGGCTCTGCACAGTGCAGGGTGAGGGGTGACAGTATTATAGTGGCTCTGCACAGTGCAGGGTGAGGGGTGGCAGTATTATAGTGGCTCTGCTGCACAGTGCAGGGTGAGGGGTGGCAGTATTATAGTGGCTCTGCACAGTGCAGGGTGAGGGGTGGCAGTATTATAGTGGCTCTGCTCTGCACAGTGCAGGGTGAGGGGTGGCAGTATTATAGTGGCTCTGCTCTGCACAGTGCAGGGTGAGGGGTGGCAGTATTATAGTGGCTCTGCTCTGCACAGTGCAGGGTGGAGGGTGGCAGTATTATAGTGGCTCTGCACAGTGCAGGGTGAGGGGTGGCAGTATTATAGTGGCTCTGCTGCACAGTGCAGGGTGAGGGGTGACAGTATTATAGTGGCTCTGCACAGTGCAGGGTGAGGGGTGGCAGTATTATAGTGGCTCTGCTCTGCACAGTGCAGGGTGAGGGGTGGCAGTATTATAGTGGCTCTGCACAGTGCAGGGTGAGGGGTGGCAGTATTATAGTGGCTCTGCTCTGCACAGTGCAGGGTGAGGGGTGGCAGTATTATAGTGGCTCTGCACAGTGCAGGGTGAGGGGTGGCAGTATTATAGTGGCTCTGCTCTGCACAGTGCAGGGTGAGGGGTGACAGTATTATAGTGGCTCTGCACAGTGCAGGGTGAGGGGTGGCAGTATTATAGTGGCTCTGCTCTGCACAGTGCAGGGTGAGGGGTGGCAGTATTATAGTGGCTCTGCACAGTGCAGGGTGAGGGGTGGCAGTATTATAGTGGCTCTGCTCTGCACAGTGCAGGGTGAGGGGTGGCAGTATTATAGTGGCTCTGCACAGTGCAGGGTGAGGGGTGGCAGTATTATAGTGGCTCTGCTCTGCACAGTGCAGGGTGAGGGGTGGCAGTATTATAGTGGCTCTGCACAGTGCAGGGTGAGGGGTGGCAGTATTATAGTGGCTCTGCTCTGCACAGTGCAGGGTGAGGGGTGGCAGTATTATAGTGGCTCTGCACAGTGCAGGGTGAGGGGTGGCAGTATTATAGTGGCTCTGCACAGTGCAGGGTGAGGGGTGACAGTATTATAGTGGCTCTGCTGCACAGTGCAGGGTGAGGGGTGGCAGTATTATAGTGGCTCTGCACAGTGCAGGGTGAGGGGTGGCAGTATTATAGTGGTTCTGCACAGTGCAGGGTGAGGGGTGGCAGTATTATCGTGGCTCTGCACAGTGCAGGGTGAGGGGTGACAGTATTATAGTGGCTCTGCTGCACAGTGCAGGGTGAGGGGTGACAGTATTATAGTGGCTCTGCTCTGCACAGTGCAGGGTGAGGGGTGGCAGTATTATAGTGGCTCTGCACAGTGCAGGGTGAGGGGTGGCAGTATTATAGTGGCTCTGCTGCACAGTGCAGGGTGGGGGGTGACAGTATTATAGTGGCTCTGCACAGTGCAGGGTGAGGGGTGGGCAGTATTATAGTGGCTCTGCACAGTGCAGGGTGAGGGGTGGCAGTATTATAGTGGCTCTGCACAGTGCAGGGTGAGGGGTGACAGTATTATAGTGGCTCTGCTCTGCACAGTGCAGGGTGAGGGGTGGCAGTATTATAGCGGCTCTGCTCTGCACAGTGCAGGGTGAGGGGTGACAGTATTATAGTGGCTCTGCTGCACAGTGCAGGGTGAGGGGTGGCAGTATTATAGTGGCTCTGCACAGTGCAGGGTGAGGGGTGGCAGTATTATAGTGGCTCTGCTGCACAGTGCAGGGTGAGGGGTGGCAGTATTATAGTGGCTCTGCACAGTGCAGGGTGAGGGGTGACAGTATTATAGTGGCTCTGCACAGTGCAGGGTGAGGGGTGACAGTATTATAGTGGCTCTGCTCTGCACAGTGCAGGGTGGGGGGTGACAGTATTATAGTGGCTCTGCACAGTGCAGGGTGAGGGGTGGCAGTATTATAGTGGCTCTGCACAGTGCAGGGTGAGGGGTGGCAGTATTATAGTGGCTCTGCTCAGTGCAGGGTGAGGGGTGGCAGTATTATAGTGGCTCTGCTCAGTGCAGGGTGAGGGGTGGCAGTATTATAGTGGCTCTGCTGCACAGTGCAGGGTGAGGGGTGGCAGTATTATAGTGGCTCTGCTCTGCACAGTGCAGGGTGAGGGGTGGCAGTATTATAGTGGCTCTGCACAGTGCAGGGTGGGGGTTGGCAGTATTATAGTGGCTCTGCTGCACGGTGCAGGGTGAGGGGTGACAGTATTATAGTGGCTCTGCACAGTGCAGGGTGAGGGGTGGCAGTATTATAGTGGCTCTGCACAGTGCAGGGTGAGGGGTGGCAGTATTATAGTGGCTCTGCACAGTGCAGGGTGGGGGGTGGCAGTATTATAGTGGCTCTGCTCTGCCCAGTGCAGGGTGAGGGGTGACAGTATTATAGTGGCTCTGCTCTGCACAGTGCAGGGTGGGGGGTGGCAGTATTATAGTGGCTCTGCACAGTGCAGGGTGAGGGGTGGCAGTATTATAGTGGCTCTGCACAGTGCAGGGTGGGGGTGGCAGTATTATAGTGGCTCTGCACAGTGCAGGGTGAGGGGTGACAGTATTATAGTGGCTCTGCTCTGCACAGTGCAGGGTGAGGGGTGACAGTATTATAGTGGCTCTGCTCTGCACAGTGCAGGGTGAGGGGTGGCAGTATTATAGTGGCTCTGCACGGTGCAGGGTGAGGGGTGACAGTATTCTAGTGGCTCTGCTCTGCACAGTGCAGGGTGAGGGGTGGCAGTATTATAGTGGCTCTTCTCTGCACAGTGCAGGGTGAGGGGTGGCAGTATTATAGTGGCTCTGCACAGTGCAGGGTGGGGGGTGGCAGTATTATAGTGGCTCTGCACAGTGCAGGGTGAGGGGTGGCAGTATTATAGTGGCTCTGCTCTGCACAGTGCAGGGTGAGGGGTGGCAGTATTATAGTGGCTCTGCACGGTGCAGGGTGAGGGGTAGCAGTATTATAGTGGCTCTGCTGCACAGTGCAGGGTGAGGGGTGGCAGTATTATAGTGGCTCTGCTCTGCACAGTGCAGGGTGAGGGGTGGCAGTATTATAGTGGCTCTGCACAGTGCAGGGTGAGGGGTGGCAGTATGATAGTGGCTCTGCACAGTGCAGGGTGAGGGGTGACAGTATTATAGTGGCTCTGCACAGTGCAGGGTGAGGGGTGACAGTATTATAGTGTCTCTGCTGCACAGTGCAGGGTGAGGGGTGGCAGTATGATAGTGGCTCTGCACAGTGCAGGGTGAGGGGTGACAGTATTATAGTGGCTCTGCACAGTGCAGGGTGAGGGGTGGCAGTATTATAGTGGCTCTGCACAGTGCAGGGTGAGGGGTGGCAGTATTATAGTGGCTCTGCACAGTGCAGGGTGAGGGGTGGCAGTATTATAGTGGCTCTGCACAGTGCAGGGTGAGGGGTGGCAGTATTATAGTGGCTCTGCTCTGCACAGTGCAGGGTGAGGGGTGACAGTATTATAGTGGCTCTGCACAGTGCAGGGTGAGGGGTGGCAGTATTATAGTGGCTCTGCTCTGCACAGTGCAGGGTGGAGGGTGGCAGTATTATAGTGGCTCTGCTCTGCACAGTGCAGGGTGGAGGGTGGCAGTATTATAGTGGCTCTGCTCTGCACAGTGCAGGGTGAGGGGTGGCAGTATTATAGTGGCTCTGCTCTGCACAGTGCAGGGTGAGGCGTGGCAGTATTATAGTGGCTCTGCTGCACAGTGCAGGGTGAGGGGTGACAGTATTATAGTGGCTCTGCTCTGCACAGTGCAGGGTGAGGGGTGGCAGTATTATAGTGGCTCTGCACAGTGCAGGGTGAGGGGTGGCAGTATTATAGTGGCTCTGCACAGTGCAGGGTGAGGGGTGGCAGTATTATAGTGGCTCTGCACAGTGCAGGGTGAGGGGTGGCAGTATTATAGTGGCTCTGCACAGTGCAGGGTGAGGGGTGGCAGTATTATAGTGGCTCTGCTGCACAGTGCAGGGTGAGGGGTGACAGTATTATAGTGGCTCTGCACAGTGCAGGGTGAGGGGTGGCAGTATTATAGTGGCTCTGCTCTGCACAGTGCAGGGTGAGGGGTGGCAGTATTATAGTGGCTCTGCTCTGCACAGTTCAGGGTGAGGGGTGACAGTATTATAGTGGCTCTGCACAGTGCAGGGTGAGGAGTGACAGTATTATAGTGGCTCTGCACAGTGCAGGGTGAGGGGTGGCAGTATTATAGTGGCTCTGCTCTGCACAGTGCAGGGTGAGGGGTGGCAGTATTATAGTGGCTCTGCTCTGCACAGTGCAGGGTGAGGGGTGGCAGTATTATAGTGGCTCTGCACAGTGCAGGGTGAGGGGTGGCAGTATTATAGTGGCTCTGCTCTGCACAGTGCAGGGTGAGGTGTGGCAGTATTATAGTGGCTCTGCACAGTGCAGGGTGAGGGGTGGCAGTATTATAGTGGCTCTGCTGCACAGTGCAGGGTGAGGGGTGACAGTATTATAGTGGCTCTGCTGCACAGTGCAGGGTGAGGGGTGACAGTATTATAGTGGCTCTGCTGCACAGTGCAGTGTGAGGGGTGGCAGTATTATAGTGGCTCTGCTCTGCACAATGCAGGGTGAGGGGTGGCAGTATTATAGTGGCTCTGCACAGTGCAGGGTGAGGGGTGACAGTATTATAGTGGCTCTGCTGCACAGTGCAGGGTGAGGGGTGACAGTATTATAGTGGCTCTGCTCTGCACAGTGCAGGGTGAGGGGTGGCAGTATTATAGTGGCTCTGCACAGTGCAGGGTGAGGGGTGGCAGTATTATAGTGGCTCTGCTCTGCACAGTGCAGGGTGAGGGGTGGCAGTATTATAGTGGCTCTGCACAGTGCAGGGTGAGGGGTGGCAGTATTATAGTGGCTCTGCTGCACAGTGCAGGGTGAGGGGTGACAGTATTATAGTGGCTCTGCACAGTGCAGGGTGAGGGGTGGCAGTATTATAGTGGCTCTGCTGCACAGTGCAGGGTGAGGGGTGGCAGTATTATAGTGGCTCTGCACAGTGCAGGGTGAGGGGTGGCAGTATTATAGTGGCTCTGCACAGTGCAGGGTGAGGGGTGGCAGTATTATAGTGGCTCTGCACAGTGCAGGGTGAGGGGTGGCAGTATTATAGTGGCTCTGCTGCACAGTGCAGGGTGAGGGGTGGCAGTATTATAGTGGCTCTGCACAGTGCAGGGTGAGGGGTGGCAGTATTATAGTGGCTCTGCTGCACAGTGCAGGGTGGGGGGTGACAGTATTATAGTGGCTCTGCTGCACAGTGCAGGGTGAGGGGTGGCAGTATTATAGTGGCTCTGCACAGTGCAGGGTGAGGGGTGGCAGTATTATAGTGGCTCTGCTGCACAGTGCAGGGTGAGGGGTGGCAGTATTATAGTGGCTCTGCACAGTGCAGGGTGAGGGGTGGCAGTATTATAGTGGCTCTGCACAGTGCAGGGTGAGGGGTGACAGTATTATAGTGGCTCTGCTGCACAGTGCAGGGTGAGGGGTGGCAGTATTATAGTGGCTCTGCACAGTGCAGGGTGAGGGGTGGCAGTATTATAGTGGCTCTGCACAGTGCAGGGTGAGGGGTGACAGTATTATAGTGGCTCTGCACAGTGCAGGGTGAGGGGTGACAGTATTATAGTGGCTCTGCACAGTGCAGGGTGAGGGGTGGCAGTATTATAGTGGCTCTGCACAGTGCAGGGTGAGGGGTGGCAGTATTATAGTGGCTCTGCTCTGCACAGTGCAGGGTGAGGGGTGACAGTATTATAGTGGCTCTGCTGCACGGTGCAGGGTGAGGGGTGACAGTATTATAGTGGCTCTGCTCTGCACAGTGCAGGGTGAGGGGTGGCAGTATTATAGTGGCTCTGCACAGTGCAGGGTGAGGGGTGGCAGTATTATAGTGGCTCTGCACAGTGCAGGGTGAGGGGTGGCAGTATTATAGTGGCTCTGCACAGTGCAGGGTGAGGGGTGGCAGTATTATAGTGGCTCTGCACAGTGCAGGGTGAGGGGTGGCAGTATTATAGTGGCTCTGCTCTGCACAGTGCAGGGTGAGGGGTGACAGTATTATAGTGGCTCTGCACAGTGCAGGGTGAGGGGTGGCAGTATTATAGTGGCTCTGCTCTGCCCAGTGCAGGGTGAGGGGTGGCAGTATTATAGTGGCTCTGCTCTGCACAGTGCAGGGTGGGGGGTGGCAGTATTATAGTGGCTCTGCACAGTGCAGGGTGAGGGGTGGCAGTATTATAGTGGCTCTGCACAGTGCAGGGTGGGGGGTGGCAGTATTATAGTGGCTCTGCACAGTGCAGGGTGAGGGGTGACAGTATTATAGTGGCTCTGCACAGTGCAGGGTGAGGGGTGACAGTATTATAGTGGCTCTGCTCTGCACAGTGCAGGGTGAGGGGTGACAGTATTATAGTGGCTCTGCTCTGCACAGTGCAGGGTGAGGGGTGGCAGTATTATAGTGGCTCTGCACAGTGCAGGGTGAGGGGTGGCAGTATTATAGTGGCTCTGCACAGTGCAGGGTGAGGGGTGGCAGTATTATAGTGGCTCTGCTCAGTGCAGGGTGAGGGGTGGCAGTATTATAGTGGCTCTGCTCAGTGCAGGGTGAGGGGTGGCAGTATTATAGTGGCTCTGCTGCACAGTGCAGGGTGAGGGGTGGCAGTATTATAGTGGCTCTGCTCTGCACAGTGCAGGGTGAGGGGTGGCAGTATTATAGTGGCTCTGCACAGTGCAGGGTGAGGGGTGGCAGTATTATAGTGGCTCTGCACAGTGCAGGGTGAGGGGTGACAGTATTATAGTGGCTCTGCACGGTGCAGGGTGAGGGGTGGCAGTATTATAGTGGCTCTGCTGCACAGTGCAGGGTGAGGGGTGGCAGTATTATAGTGGCTCTGCACAGTGCAGGGTGAGGGGTGGCAGTATTATAGTGGCTCTGCTCAGTGCAGGGTGAGGGGTGGCAGTATTATAGTGGCTCTGCTCAGTGCAGGGTGAGGGGTGGCAGTATTATAGTGGCTCTGCTGCACAGTGCAGGGTGAGGGGTGGCAGTATTATAGTGGCTCTGCTCTGCACAGTGCAGGGTGAGGGGTGGCAGTATTATAGTGGCTCTGCACAGTGCAGGGTGAGGGGTGGCAGTATTATAGTGGCTCTGCACAGTGCAGGGTGAGGGGTGACAGTATTATAGTGGCTCTGCACGGTGCAGGGTGAGGGGTGGCAGTATTATAGTGGCTCTGCTGCACAGTGCAGGGTGAGGGGTGGCAGTATTATAGTGGCTCTGCTCTGCACAGTGCAGGGTGAGGGGTGGCAGTATTATAGTGGCTCTGCTCTGCACAGTGCAGGGTGAGGGGTGGCAGTATTATAGTGGCTCTGCACAGTGCAGGGTGAGGGGTGACAGTATTATAGTGGCTCTGCTCTGCACAGTGCAGAGTGAGGGGTGGCAGTATTATAGTGGCTCTGCACAGTGCAGGGTGAGGGGTGACAGTATTATAGTGGCTCTGCACAGTGCAGGGTGAGGGGTGGCAGTATTATAGTGGCTCTGCTCTGCACAGTGCAGGGTGGGGGGTGGCAGTATTATAGTGGCTCTGCACAGTGCAGGGTGAGGGGTGGCAGTATTATAGTGGCTCTGCACAGTGCAGGGTGAGGGGTGGCAGTATTATAGTGGCTCTGCACAGTGCAGGGTGAGGGGTGGCAGTATTATAGTGGCTCTGCTCTGCTGCACAGTGCAGGGTGAGGGGTGGCAGTATTATAGTGGCTCTGCTCTGCACAGTGCAGGGTGAGGGGTGGCAGTATTATAGTGGCTCTGCTCTGCACAGTGCAGGGTGAGGGGTGGCAGTATTATAGTGGCTCTGCTCTGCACAGTGCAGGGTGAGGGGTGGCAGTATTATAGTGGCTCTGCTCTGCACAGTGCAGGGTGAGGGGTGGCAGTATTATAGTGGCTCTGCACAGTGCAGGGTGAGGGGTGGCAGTATTATAGTGGCTCTGCACAGTGCAGGGTGAGGGGTGGCAGTATTATAGTGGCTCTGCTCTGCACAGTGCAGGGTGAGGGGTGGCAGTATTATAGTGGCTCTGCTCTGCTCTACACAGTGCAGGGTGAGGGGTGGCAGTATTATAGTGGCTCTGCTCTGCTGCACAGTGCAGGGTGAGGGGTGGCAGTATTATAGTGGCTCTGCTCTGCACAGTGCAGGGTGAGGGGTGGCAGTATTATAGTGGTTCTGCTCTGCTGCACAGTGCAGGCTGAGGGGTGACAGTATTATAGTGGCTCTGCACAGTGCAGGGTGAGGGGTGACAGTATTATAGTGGCTCTGCACAGTGCAGGGTGAGGGGTGACAGTATTATAGTGGCTCTGCACAGTGCAGGGTGAGGGGTGGCAGTATTATAGTGGCTCTGCACAGTGCAGGGTGAGGGGTGGCAGTATTATAGTGGCTCTGCTCTGCACAGTGCAGGGTGAGGGGTGGCAGTATTATAGTGGCTCTGCTCTGCACAGTGCAGGGTGAGGGGTGGCAGTATTATAGTGGCTCTGCTCTGCTGCACAGTGCAGGGTGAGGGGTGGCAGTATTATAGTGGCTCTGCACAGTGCAGGGTGAGGGGTGGCAGTATTATAGTGGCTCTGCTCTGCACAGTGCAGGGTGAGGGGTGGCAGTATTATCGTGGCTCTGCACAGTGCAGCGTGAGGGGTGGCAGTATTATAGTGGCTCTGCTCTGCACAGTGCAGGGTGAGGGGTGGCAGTATTATAGTGGCTCTGCTCTGCTCTGCTCTGCACAGTGCAGGGTGAGGGGTGGCAGTATTATAGTGGCTCTGCTCTGCTGTGCAGTGTGAGGGGTGGCAGTATTATAGTGGCTCTGCTCTGCACAGTGCAGGGTGAGGGGTGGCAGTATTATAGTGGCTCTGCTCTGCACAGTGCAGGGTGAGGGGTGGCAGTATTATAGTGGCTCTGCTCTGCTGCACAGTGCAGGGTGAGGGGTGGCAGTATTATAGTGGCTCTGCTCTGCACAGTGCAGGGTGGGGGGTGGCAGTATTATAGTGGCTCTGCACAGTGCAGGGTGAGGGGTGGCAGTATTATAGTGGCTCTGCTCTGCACAGTGCAGGGTGAGGGGTGGCAGTATTATAGTGGCTCTGCTCTGCACAGTGCAGGGTGAGGGGTGGCAGTATTATAGTGGCTCTGCTCTGCACAGTGCAGGGTGAGGGGTGGCAGTATTACAGTGGCTCTGCACAGTGCAGGGTGAGGGGTGGCAGTATTATAGTGGCTCTGCTCTGCACAGTGCAGGGTGAGGGGTGACAGTATTATAGTGGCTCTGCACAGTGCAGGGTGAGGGGTGACAGTATTATAGTGGCTCTGCACAGTGCAGGGTGAGGGGTGGCAGTATTATAGTGGCTCTGCACAGTGCAGGGTGAGGGGTGGCAGTATTATAGTGGCTCTGCTCTGCACAGTGCAGGGTGAGGGGTGGCAGTATTATAGTGGCTCTGCACAGTGCAGGGTGAGGGGTGGCAGTATTATAGTGGCTCTGCTCTGCACAGTGCAGGGTGAGGGGTGACAGTATTATAGTGGCTCTGCTCTGCACAGTGCAGGGTGAGGGGTGGCAGTATTATAGTCGCTCTGCACAGTGCAGGGTGAGGGGTGGCAGTATTATAGTGGCTCTGCTCTGCTGCACAGTGCAGGGTGAGGGGTGGCAGTATTATAGTGGCTCTGCACAGTGCAGGGTGAGGGGTGGCAGTATTATAGTGGCTCTGCTCTGCATAGTGCAGGGTGAGGGGTGGCAGTATTTTAGTGGCTCTGCTCTGCACAGTGCAGGGTGAGGGGTGGCAGTATTATAGTGGCTCTGCTCTGCACAGTGCAGGGTGAGGGGTGGCAGTATTATAGTGGCTCTGCTCTGCACAGTGCAGGGTGAGGGGTGACAGTATTATAGTGGCTCTGCTCTGCACAGTGCAGGGTGAGGGGTGACAGTATTATAGTGGCTCTGCACAGTGCAGGGAGAGGGGTGGCAGTATTATAGTGGCTCTGCTCTGCTGCACAGTGCAGGGTGAGGGGTGGCAGTATTATAGTGGCTCTGCACAGTGCAGGGTGAGGGGTGGCAGTATTATAGTGGCTCTGCACAGTGCAGGGTGAGGGGTGGCAGTATTATAGTGGCTCTGCACAGTGCAGGGTGAGGGGTGGCAGTATTATAGTGGCTCTGCACAGTGCAGGGTGAGGGGTGGCAGTATTATAGTGGCTCTGCTCTGCACAGTGCAGGGTGAGGGGTGGCAGTATTATAGTGGCTCTGCTCTGCACAGTGCAGGGTGAGGGGTGGCAGTATTATAGTGGCTCTGCTCTGCACAGTGCAGGGTGAGGGGTGGCAGTATGATAGTGGCTCTGCACAGTGCAGGGTGAGGGGTGGCAGTATTATAGTGGCTCTGCACAGTGCAGGGTGAGGGGTGGCAGTATTATAGTGGCTCTGCACAGTGCAGGGTGAGGGGTGGCAGTATTATAGTGGCTCTGCTCTGCACAGTGCAGGGTGAGGGGTGACAGTATTATAGTGGCTCTGCACAGTGCAGGGTGAGGGGTGGCAGTATTATAGTGGCTCTGCTCTGCACAGTGCAGGGTGAGGGGTGGCAGTATTATAGTGGCTCTGCTCTGCACAGTGCAGGGTGAGGGGTGGCAGTATTATAGTGGCTCTGCTCTGCACAGTGCAGGGTGAGGGGTGGCAGTATTATAGTGGCTCTGCTCTGCACAGTGCAGGGTGAGGGGTGGCAGTATTATAGTGGCTCTGCTCTGCACAGTGCAGGGTGAGGGGTGACAGTATTATAGTGGCTCTGCTCTGCACAGTGCAGGGTGAGGGGTGGCAGTATTATAGTGGCTCTGCTCTGCACAGTGCAGGGTGAGGGGTGGGAGTATTATAGTGGCTCTGCTCTGCACAGTGCAGGGTGAGGGGTGGCAGTATTATAGTGGCTCTGCACAGTGCAGGGTGAGGGGTGACAGTATTATAGTGGCTCTGCACAGTGCAGGGTGAGGGGTGGCAGTATTATAGTGGCTCTGCTCTGCACAGTGCAGGGTGAGGGGTGGCAGTATTATAGTGGCTCTGCTCTGCACAGTGCAGGGTGAGGGGTGGCAGTATTATAGTGGCTCTGCTCTGCACAGTGCAGGGTGAGGGGTGGCAGTATTATAGTGGCTCTGCTCTGCTGCACAGTGCAGGGTGAGGGGTGGCAGTATTATAGTGGCTGTGCTCTGCACAGTGCAGAGTGAGGGGTGACAGTATTATAGTGGCTCTGCACAGTGCAGGGTGAGGGGTGGCAGTATTATAGTGGCTCTGCTCTGCACAGTGCAGGGTGAGGGGTGACAGTATTATAGTGGCTCTGCTCTGCACAGTGCAGGGTGAGGGGTGGCAGTATTATAGTGGCTCTGCTCTGCACAGTGCAGGGTGAGGGGTGGCAGTATTATAGTGGCTCTGCTCTGCTGCACAGTGCAGGGTGAGGGGTGGCAGTATTATAGTGGCTCTGCTCTGCACAGTGCAGGGTGGGGGGTGGCAGTATTATAGTGGCTCTGCACAGTGCAGGGTGAGGGGTGGCAGTATTATAGTGGCTCTGCACAGTGCAGGGTGAGGGGTGACAGTATTATAGTGGCTCTGCACAGTGCAGGGTGAGGGGTGGCAGTATTATAGTGGCTCTGCTCTGCACAGTGCAGGGTGAGGGGTGGCAGTATTATAGTGGCTCTGCTCTGCACAGTGCAGGGTGAGGGGTGGCAGTATTATAGTGGCTCTGCACAGTGCAGGGTGAGGGGTGGCAGTATTATAGTGGCTCTGCACAGTGCAGGGTGAGGGGTGGCAGTATTATAGTGGCTCTGCTCTGCACAGTGCAGGGTGAGGGGTGGCAGTATTATAGTGGCTCTGCTCTGCACAGTGCAGGGTGAGGGGTGGCAGTATTATAGTGGCTCTGCTCTGCTGCACAGTGCAGGGTGAGGGGTGGCAGTATTATAGTGGCTCTGCTCTGCTGCACAGTGCAGGGTGAGGGGTGGCAGTATTATAGTGGCTCTGCTCTGCACAGTGCAGGGTGGGGGGTGGCAGTATTATAGTGGCTCTGCACAGTGCAGGGTGAGGGGTGGCCGTATTATAGTGGCTCTGCACAGTGCAGGGTGAGGGGTGACAGTATTATAGTGGCTCTGCTCTGCACAGTGCAGTTTGAGGGGTGGCAGTATTATAGTGGCTCTGCTCTGCACAGTGCAGGGTGAGGGGTGGCAGTATTATAGTGGCTCTGCTCTGCACAGTGCAGGGTGAGGGGTGGCAGTATTATAGTGGCTCTGCACAGTGCAGGGTGAGGGGTGGCAGTATTATAGTGGCTCTGCACAGTGCAGGGTGAGGGGTGGCAGTATTATAGTGGCTCTGCTCTGCACAGTGCAGGGTGAGGGGTGGCAGTATTATAGTGGCTCTGCACAGTGCAGGGTGAGGGGTGGCAGTATTATAGTGGCTCTGCTCTGCTGCACAGTGCAGGGTGAGGGGTGGCAGTATTATAGTGGCTCTGCTCTGCACAGTGCAGGGTGAGGGGTGGCAGTATTATAGTGGCTCTGCACAGTGCAGGGTGAGGGGTGGCAGTATTATAGTGGCTCTGCACAGTGCAGGGTGAGGGGTGGCAGTATTATAGTGGCTCTGCTCTGCACAGTGCAGGGTGAGGGGTGACAGTATTATAGTGGCTCTGCTCTGCACAGTGCAGGGTGAGGGGTGGCAGTATTATAGTGGCTCTGCTCTGCACAGTGCAGGGTGAGGGGTGGCAGTATTATAGTGGCTCTGCTCTGCTGCACAGTGCAGGGTGAGGGGTGGCAGTATTATAGTGGCTCTGCTCTGCACAGTGCAGGGTGAGGGGTGGCAGTATTATAGTGGCTCTGCACAGTGCAGGGTGAGGGGTGACAGTATTATAGTGGCTCTGCTCTGCACAGTGCAGGGTGAGGGGTGGCAGTATTATAGTGGCTCTGCACAGTGCAGGGTGAGGGGTGGCAGTATTATAGTGGCTCTGCACAGTGCAGGGTGAGGGGTGACAGTATTATAGTGGCTCTGCTCTGCACAGTGCAGGGTGAGGGGTGGCAGTATTATAGTGGCTCTGCTCTGCACAGTGCAGGGTGAGGGGTGACAGTATTATAGTGGCTCTGCACAGTGCAGGGTGAGGGGTGGCAGTATTATAGTGGCTCTGCACAGTGCAGGGTGAGGGGTGGCAGTATTATAGTGGCTCTGCTCTGCACAGTGCAGGGTGAGGGGTGGCAGTATTATAGTGGCTCTGCACAGTGCAGGGTGAGGGGTGGCAGTATTATAGTGGCTCTGCTCTGCTGCACAGTGCAGGGTGAGGGGTGGCAGTATTATTGTGGCTCTGCTCTGCACAGTGCAGGGTGAGGGGTGGCAGTATTATAGTGGCTCTGCACAGTGCAGGGTGAGGGGTGGCAGTATTATAGTGGCTCTGCTCTGCACAGTGCAGGGTGAGGGGTGACAGTATTATAGTGGCTCTGCTCTGCACAGTGCAGGGTGAGGGGTGGCAGTATTATAGTGGCTCTGCACAGTGCAGGGTGAGGGGTGGCAGTATTATAGTGGCTCTGCACAGTGCAGGGTGAGGGGTGGCAGTATTATAGTGGCTCTGCACAGTGCAGGGTGAGGGGTGGCAGTATTATAGTGGCTCTGCACAGTGCAGGGTGAGGGGTGACAGTATTATAGTGGCTCTGCACAGTGCAGGGTGAGGGGTGGCAGTATTATAGTGGCTCTGCTCTGCACAGTGCAGGGTGAGGGGTGGCAGTATTATAGTGGCTCTGCTCTGCACAGTGCAGGGTGAGGGGTGGCAGTATTATAGTGGCTCTGCACAGTGCAGGGTGAGGGGTGGCAGTATTATAGTGGCTCTGCACAATGCAGGGTGAGGGGTGGCAGTATTATAGTGGCTCTGCACAGTGCAGGGTGAGGGGTGGCAGTATTATAGTGGCTCTGCACAGTGCAGGGTGAGGGGTGGCAGTATTATAGTGGCTCTGCACAGTGCAGGGTGAGGGGTGGCAGTATTATAGTGGCTCTGCACAGTGCAGGGTGAGGGGTGGCAGTATTATAGTGGCTCTGCACAGTGCAGGGTGAGGGGTGGCAGTATTATAGTGGCTCTGCACAGTGCAGGGTGAGGGGTGACAGTATTATAGTGGCTCTGCTCTGCACAGTGCAGGGTGAGGGGTGACAGTATTATAGTGGCTCTGCTCTGCACAGTGCAGGGTGAGGGGTGGCAGTATTATAGTGGCTCTGCACAGTGCAGGGTGAGGGGTGGCAGTATTATAGTGGCTCTGCTCTGCACAGTGCAGGGTGAGGGGTGGCAGTATTATAGTGGCTCTGCACAGTGCAGGGTGAGGGGTGGCAGTATTATAGTGGCTCTGCTCTGCACAGTGCAGGGTGAGGGGTGGCAGTATTATAGTGGCTCTGCTCTGCACAGTGCAGGGTGAGGGGTGACAGTATTATAGTGGCTCTGCTCTGCACAGTGCAGGGTGAGGGGTGACAGTATTATAGTGGCTCTGCTCTGCACAGTGCAGGGTGAGGGGTGACAGTATTATAGTGGCTCTGCTCTGCACAGTGCAGGGTGAGGGGTGGCAGTATTATAGTGGCTCTGCTCTGCACAGTGCAGGGTGAGGGGTGGCAGTATTATAGTGGCTCTGCTCTGCTGCACAGTGCAGGGTGAGGGGTGGCAGTATTATAGTGTCTCTGCACAGTGCAGGGTGAGGGGTGGCAGTATTATAGTGGCTCTGCTCTGCTCTGCTCTGCACAGTGCAGGGTGAGGGGTGGCAGTATTATAGTGGCTCTGCTCTGCTGTGCAGTGTGAGGGGTGGCAGTATTATAGTGGCTCTGCTCTGCACAGTGCAGGGTGAGGGGTGGCAGTATTATAGTGGCTCTGCTCTGCACAGTGCAGGGTGAGGGGTGGCAGTATTATAGTGGCTCTGCTCTGCTGCACAGTGCAGGGTGAGGGGTGGCAGTATTATAGTGGCTCTGCTCTGCACAGTGCAGGGTGGGGGGTGGCAGTATTATAGTGGCTCTGCACAGTGCAGGGTGAGGGGTGGCAGTATTATAGTGGCTCTGCTCTGCACAGTGCAGGGTGAGGGGTGGCAGTATTATAGTGGCTCTGCTCTGCACAGTGCAGGGTGAGGGGTGGCAGTATTATAGTGGCTCTGCTCTGCACAGTGCAGGGTGAGGGGTGGCAGTATTACAGTGGCTCTGCACAGTGCAGGGTGAGGGGTGGCAGTATTATAGTGGCTCTGCTCTGCACAGTGCAGGGTGAGGGGTGACAGTATTATAGTGGCTCTGCACAGTGCAGGGTGAGGGGTGACAGTATTATAGTGGCTCTGCACAGTGCAGGGTGAGGGGTGGCAGTATTATAGTGGCTCTGCACAGTGCAGGGTGAGGGGTGGCAGTATTATAGTGGCTCTGCTCTGCACAGTGCAGGGTGAGGGGTGGCAGTATTATAGTGGCTCTGCACAGTGCAGGGTGAGGGGTGGCAGTATTATAGTGGCTCTGCTCTGCACAGTGCAGGGTGAGGGGTGACAGTATTAT
Organism: Mustelus asterias; assembly: GCF_964213995.1. Lineage (NCBI taxonomy): Eukaryota > Metazoa > Chordata > Chondrichthyes > Carcharhiniformes > Triakidae > Mustelus > Mustelus asterias. Next base: position 4,376,763 of record NC_135805.1, on the reverse strand, counting down.
AGTGGCTCTGCTCTGCACAGTGCAGGGTGAGGGGTGGCAGTATTATAGTCGCTCTGCACAGTGCAGGGTGAGGGGTGGCAGTATTATAGTGGCTCTGCTCTGCTGCACAGTGCAGGGTGAGGGGTGGCAGTATTATAGTGGCTCTGCACAGTGCAGGGTGAGGGGTGGCAGTATTATAGTGGCTCTGCTCTGCATAGTGCAGGGTGAGGGGTGGCAGTATTTTAGTGGCTCTGCTCTGCACAGTGCAGGGTGAGGGGTGGCAGTATTATAGTGGCTCTGCTCTGCACAGTGCAGGGTGAGGGGTGACAGTATTATAGTGGCTCTGCACAGTGCAGGGTGAGGGGTGGCAGTATTATAGTGGCTCTGCTCTGCACAGTGCAGGGTGAGGGGTGACAGTATTATAGTGGCTCTGCTCTGCACAGTGCAGGGTGAGGGGTGACAGTATTATAGTGGCTCTGCACAGTGCAGGGAGAGGGGTGGCAGTATTATAGTGGCTCTGCTCTGCTGCACAGTGCAGGGTGAGGGGTGGCAGTATTATAGTGGCTCTGCACAGTGCAGGGTGAGGGGTGGCAGTATTATAGTGGCTCTGCACAGTGCAGGGTGAGGGGTGGCAGTATTATAGTGGCTCTGCACAGTGCAGGGTGAGGGGTGGCAGTATTATAGTGGCTCTGCACAGTGCAGGGTGAGGGGTGGCAGTATTATAGTGGCTCTGCTCTGCACAGTGCAGGGTGAGGGGTGGCAGTATTATAGTGGCTCTGCTCTGCACAGTGCAGGGTGAGGGGTGGCAGTATTATAGTGGCTCTGCTCTGCACAGTGCAGGGTGAGGGGTGGCAGTATGATAGTGGCTCTGCACAGTGCAGGGTGAGGGGTGGCAGTATTATAGTGGCTCTGCACAGTGCAGGGTGAGGGGTGGCAGTATTATAGTGGCTCTGCACAGTGCAGGGTGAGGGGTGGCAGTATTATAGTGGCTCTGCTCTGCACAGTGCAGGGTGAGGGGTGACAGTATTATAGTGGCTCTGCACAGTGCAGGGTGAGGGGTGGCAGTATTATAGTGGCTCTGCTCTGCACAGTGCAGGGTGAGGGGTGGCAGTATTATAGTGGCTCTGCTCTGCACAGTGCAGGGTGAGGGGTGGCAGTATTATAGTGGCTCTGCTCTGCACAGTGCAGGGTGAGGGGTGGCAGTATTATAGTGGCTCTGCTCTGCACAGTGCAGGGTGAGGGGTGGCAGTATTATAGTGGCTCTGCTCTGCACAGTGCAGGGTGAGGGGTGGCAGTATTATAGTGGCTCTGCTCTGCACAGTGCAGGGTGAGGGGTGGCAGTATTATAGTGGCTCTGCTCTGCACAGTGCAGGGTGAGGGGTGGCAGTATTACAGTGGCTCTGCACAGTGCAGGGTGAGGGGTGGCAGTATTATAGTGGCTCTGCTCTGCACAGTGCAGGGTGAGGGGTGACAGTATTATAGTGGCTCTGCACAGTGCAGGGTGAGGGGTGACAGTATTATAGTGGCTCTGCACAGTGCAGGGTGAGGGGTGGCAGTATTATAGTGGCTCTGCACAGTGCAGGGTGAGGGGTGGCAGTATTATAGTGGCTCTGCTCTGCACAGTGCAGGGTGAGGGGTGGCAGTATTATAGTGGCTCTGCACAGTGCAGGGTGAGGGGTGGCAGTATTATAGTGGCTCTGCTCTGCACAGTGCAGGGTGAGGGGTGACAGTATTATAGTGGCTCTGCTCTGCACAGTGCAGGGTGAGGGGTGGCAGTATTATAGTCGCTCTGCACAGTGCAGGGTGAGGGGTGGCAGTATTATAGTGGCTCTGCTCTGCTGCACAGTGCAGGGTGAGGGGTGGCAGTATTATAGTGGCTCTGCACAGTGCAGGGTGAGGGGTGGCAGTATTATAGTGGCTCTGCTCTGCATAGTGCAGGGTGAGGGGTGGCAGTATTTTAGTGGCTCTGCTCTGCACAGTGCAGGGTGAGGGGTGGCAGTATTATAGTGGCTCTGCTCTGCACAGTGCAGGGTGAGGGGTGACAGTATTATAGTGGCTCTGCACAGTGCAGGGTGAGGGGTGGCAGTATTATAGTGGCTCTGCTCTGCACAGTGCAGGGTGAGGGGTGACAGTATTATAGTGGCTCTGCTCTGCACAGTGCAGGGTGAGGGGTGACAGTATTATAGTGGCTCTGCACAGTGCAGGGAGAGGGGTGGCAGTATTATAGTGGCTCTGCTCTGCTGCACAGTGCAGGGTGAGGGGTGGCAGTATTATAGTGGCTCTGCACAGTGCAGGGTGAGGGGTGGCAGTATTATAGTGGCTCTGCACAGTGCAGGGTGAGGGGTGGCAGTATTATAGTGGCTCTGCACAGTGCAGGGTGAGGGGTGGCAGTATTATAGTGGCTCTGCACAGTGCAGGGTGAGGGGTGGCAGTATTATAGTGGCTCTGCTCTGCACAGTGCAGGGTGAGGGGTGGCAGTATTATAGTGGCTCTGCTCTGCACAGTGCAGGGTGAGGGGTGGCAGTATTATAGTGGCTCTGCTCTGCACAGTGCAGGGTGAGGGGTGGCAGTATGATAGTGGCTCTGCACAGTGCAGGGTGAGGGGTGGCAGTATTATAGTGGCTCTGCACAGTGCAGGGTGAGGGGTGGCAGTATTATAGTGGCTCTGCACAGTGCAGGGTGAGGGGTGGCAGTATTATAGTGGCTCTGCTCTGCACAGTGCAGGGTGAGGGGTGACAGTATTATAGTGGCTCTGCACAGTGCAGGGTGAGGGGTGGCAGTATTATAGTGGCTCTGCTCTGCACAGTGCAGGGTGAGGGGTGGCAGTATTATAGTGGCTCTGCTCTGCACAGTGCAGGGTGAGGGGTGGCAGTATTATAGTGGCTCTGCTCTGCACAGTGCAGGGTGAGGGGTGGCAGTATTATAGTGGCTCTGCTCTGCACAGTGCAGGGTGAGGGGTGGCAGTATTATAGTGGCTCTGCTCTGCACAGTGCAGGGTGAGGGGTGACAGTATTATAGTGGCTCTGCTCTGCACAGTGCAGGGTGAGGGGTGGCAGTATTATAGTGGCTCTGCTCTGCACAGTGCAGGGTGAGGGGTGGGAGTATTATAGTGGCTCTGCTCTGCACAGTGCAGGGTGAGGGGTGGCAGTATTATAGTGGCTCTGCACAGTGCAGGGTGAGGGGTGACAGTATTATAGTGGCTCTGCACAGTGCAGGGTGAGGGGTGGCAGTATTATAGTGGCTCTGCTCTGCACAGTGCAGGGTGAGGGGTGGCAGTATTATAGTGGCTCTGCTCTGCACAGTGCAGGGTGAGGGGTGGCAGTATTATAGTGGCTCTGCTCTGCACAGTGCAGGGTGAGGGGTGGCAGTATTATAGTGGCTCTGCTCTGCTGCACAGTGCAGGGTGAGGGGTGGCAGTATTATAGTGGCTGTGCTCTGCACAGTGCAGAGTGAGGGGTGACAGTATTATAGTGGCTCTGCACAGTGCAGGGTGAGGGGTGGCAGTATTATAGTGGCTCTGCTCTGCACAGTGCAGGGTGAGGGGTGACAGTATTATAGTGGCTCTGCTCTGCACAGTGCAGGGTGAGGGGTGGCAGTATTATAGTGGCTCTGCTCTGCACAGTGCAGGGTGAGGGGTGGCAGTATTATAGTGGCTCTGCTCTGCTGCACAGTGCAGGGTGAGGGGTGGCAGTATTATAGTGGCTCTGCTCTGCACAGTGCAGGGTGGGGGGTGGCAGTATTATAGTGGCTCTGCACAGTGCAGGGTGAGGGGTGGCAGTATTATAGTGGCTCTGCACAGTGCAGGGTGAGGGGTGACAGTATTATAGTGGCTCTGCACAGTGCAGGGTGAGGGGTGGCAGTATTATAGTGGCTCTGCTCTGCACAGTGCAGGGTGAGGGGTGGCAGTATTATAGTGGCTCTGCTCTGCACAGTGCAGGGTGAGGGGTGGCAGTATTATAGTGGCTCTGCACAGTGCAGGGTGAGGGGTGGCAGTATTATAGTGGCTCTGCACAGTGCAGGGTGAGGGGTGGCAGTATTATAGTGGCTCTGCTCTGCACAGTGCAGGGTGAGGGGTGGCAGTATTATAGTGGCTCTGCTCTGCACAGTGCAGGGTGAGGGGTGGCAGTATTATAGTGGCTCTGCTCTGCACAGTGCAGGGTGAGGGGTGGCAGTATTATAGTGGCTCTGCTCTGCTGCACAGTGCAGGGTGAGGGGTGGCAGTATTATAGTGGCTCTGCTCTGCACAGTGCAGGGTGGGGGGTGGCAGTATTATAGTGGCTCTGCACAGTGCAGGGTGAGGGGTGGCAGTATTATAGTGGCTCTGCACAGTGCAGGGTGAGGGGTGACAGTATTATAGTGGCTCTGCTCTGCACAGTGCAGTTTGAGGGGTGGCAGTATTATAGTGGCTCTGCTCTGCACAGTGCAGGGTGAGGGGTGGCAGTATTATAGTGGCTCTGCTCTGCACAGTGCAGGGTGAGGGGTGGCAGTATTATAGTGGCTCTGCACAGTGCAGGGTGAGGGGTGGCAGTATTATAGTGGCTCTGCACAGTGCAGGGTGAGGGGTGGCAGTATTATAGTGGCTCTGCTCTGCACAGTGCAGGGTGAGGGGTGGCAGTATTATAGTGGCTCTGCTCTGCACAGTGCAGGGTGAGGGGTGGCAGTATTATAGTGGCTCTGCTCTGCTGCACAGTGCAGGGTGAGGGGTGGCAGTATTATAGTGGCTCTGCTCTGCTGCACAGTGCAGGGTGAGGGGTGGCAGTATTATAGTGGCTCTGCACAGTGCAGGGTGAGGGGTGGCAGTATTATAGTGGCTCTGCACAGTGCAGGGTGAGGGGTGGCAGTATTATAGTGGCTCTGCTCTGCACAGTGCAGGGTGAGGGGTGACAGTATTATAGTGGCTCTGCTCTGCACAGTGCAGGGTGAGGGGTGGCAGTATTATAGTGGCTCTGCTCTGCACAGTGCAGGGTGAGGGGTGGCAGTATTATAGTGGCTCTGCTCTGCTGCACAGTGCAGGGTGAGGGGTGGCAGTATTATAGTGGCTCTGCTCTGCACAGTGCAGGGTGAGGGGTGGCAGTATTATAGTGGCTCTGCACAGTGCAGGGTGAGGGGTGACAGTATTATAGTGGCTCTGCTCTGCACAGTGCAGGGTGAGGGGTGGCAGTATTATAGTAGCTCTGCACAGTGCAGGGTGAGGGGTGGCAGTATTATAGTGGCTCTGCACAGTGCAGGGTGAGGGGTGACAGTATTATAGTGGCTCTGCTCTGCACAGTGCAGGGTGAGGGGTGGCAGTATTATAGTGGCTCTGCTCTGCACAGTGCAGGGTGAGGGGTGACAGTATTATAGTGGCTCTGCACAGTGCAGGGTGAGGGGTGGCAGTATTATAGTGGCTCTGCACAGTGCAGGGTGAGGGGTGGCAGTATTATAGTGGCTCTGCTCTGCACAGTGCAGGGTGAGGGGTGGCAGTATTATAGTGGCTCTGCACAGTGCAGGGTGAGGGGTGGCAGTATTATAGTGGCTCTGCTCTGCTGCACAGTGCAGGGTGAGGGGTGGCAGTATTATAGTGGCTCTGCTCTGCACAGTGCAGGGTGAGGGGTGGCAGTATTATAGTGGCTCTGCACAGTGCAGGGTGAGGGGTGGCAGTATTATAGTGGCTCTGCTCTGCACAGTGCAGGGTGAGGGGTGACAGTATTATAGTGGCTCTGCTCTGCACAGTGCAGGGTGAGGGGTGGCAGTATTATAGTGGCTCTGCACAGTGCAGGGTGAGGGGTGGCAGTATTATAGTGGCTCTGCACAGTGCAGGGTGAGGGGTGGCAGTATTATAGTGGCTCTGCACAGTGCAGGGTGAGGGGTGGCAGTATTATAGTGGCTCTGCACAGTGCAGGGTGAGGGGTGACAGTATTATAGTGGCTCTGCACAGTGCAGGGTGAGGGGTGGCAGTATTATAGTGGCTCTGCTCTGCACAGTGCAGGGTGAGGGGTGGCAGTATTATAGTGGCTCTGCTCTGCACAGTGCAGGGTGAGGGGTGGCAGTATTATAGTGGCTCTGCACAGTGCAGGGTGAGGGGTGGCAGTATTATAGTGGCTCTGCACAATGCAGGGTGAGGGGTGGCAGTATTATAGTGGCTCTGCACAGTGCAGGGTGAGGGGTGGCAGTATTATAGTGGCTCTGCACAGTGCAGGGTGAGGGGTGGCAGTATTATAGTGGCTCTGCACAGTGCAGGGTGAGGGGTGGCAGTATTATAGTGGCTCTGCACAGTGCAGGGTGAGGGGTGGCAGTATTATAGTGGCTCTGCACAGTGCAGGGTGAGGGGTGGCAGTATTATAGTGGCTCTGCACAGTGCAGGGTGAGGGGTGACAGTATTATAGTGGCTCTGCTCTGCACAGTGCAGGGTGAGGGGTGACAGTATTATAGTGGCTCTGCTCTGCACAGTGCAGGGTGAGGGGTGGCAGTATTATAGTGGCTCTGCACAGTGCAGGGTGAGGGGTGGCAGTATTATAGTGGCTCTGCTCTGCACAGTGCAGGGTGAGGGGTGGCAGTATTATAGTGGCTCTGCACAGTGCAGGGTGAGGGGTGGCAGTATTATAGTGGCTCTGCTCTGCACAGTGCAGGGTGAGGGGTGGCAGTATTATAGTGGCTCTGCTCTGCACAGTGCAGGGTGAGGGGTGACAGTATTATAGTGGCTCTGCTCTGCACAGTGCAGGGTGAGGGGTGACAGTATTATAGTGGCTCTGCTCTGCACAGTGCAGGGTGAGGGGTGACAGTATTATAGTGGCTCTGCTCTGCACAGTGCAGGGTGAGGGGTGGCAGTATTATAGTGGCTCTGCTCTGCACAGTGCAGGGTGAGGGGTGGCAGTATTATAGTGGCTCTGCTCTGCTGCACAGTGCAGGGTGAGGGGTGGCAGTATTATAGTGTCTCTGCACAGTGCAGGGTGAGGGGTGGCAGTATTATAGTGGCTCTGCTCTGCTGCACAGTGCAGGGTGAGGGGTGGCAGTATTATAGTGGCTGGCTCTGCTGTGCAGGGTGAGGGGTGGCAGTATTATAGTGGCTCTGCACAGTGCAGGGTGAGGGGTGGCAGTATTATAGTGGCTGGCTCTGCTGTGCAGGGTGAGGGGTGGCAGTATTATAGTGGCTCTGCACAGTGCAGGGTGAGGGGTGGCAGTATTATAGTGGCTCTGCTCTGCACAGTGCAGGGTGAGGGGTGACAGTATTATAGTGGCTCTGCACAGTGCAGGGTGAGGGGTGGCAGTATTATAGTGGCTCTGCTCTGCCCAGTGCAGGGTGAGGGGTGGCAGTATTATAGTGGCTCTGCTCTGCACAGTGCAGGGTGAGGGGTGGCAGTATTATAGTGGCTCTGCTCTGCACAGTGCAGGGTGAGGGGTGGCAGTATTATAGTGGCTCTGCACAGTGCAGGGTGAGGGGTGGCAGTATTATAGTGGCTCTGCACAGTGCAGGGTGAGGGGTGGCAGTATTATAGTGGCTCTGCTCTGCACAGTGCAGGGTGAGGGGTGGCAGTATTATAGTGGCTCTGCACAGTGCAGGGTGAGGGGTGGCAGTATTATAGTGGCTCTGCTGCACAGTGCAGGGTGGGGGGTGACAGTATTATAGTGGCTCTGCACAGTGCAGGGTGAGGGGTGGGCAGTATTATAGTGGCTCTGCACAGTGCAGGGTGAGGGGTGGCAGTATTATAGTGGCTCTGCACAGTGCAGGGTGAGGGGTGGCAGTATTATAGTGGCTCTGCTGCACAGTGCAGGGTGAGGGGTGGCAGTATTATAGTGGCTCTGCACAGTGCAGGGTGAGGGGTGGCAGTATTATAGTGGCTCTGCTGCACAGTGCAGGGTGGGGGGTGACAGTTTTATAGTGGCTCTGCACAGTGCAGGGTGAGGGGTGGCAGTATTATAGTGGCTCTGCTGCACAGTGCAGGGTGGGGGGTGACAGTATTATAGTGGCTCTGCACAGTGCAGGGTGAGGGGTGGCAGTATTATAGTGGCTCTGCACAGTGCAGGGTGAGGGGTGGCAGTATTATAGTGGCTCTGCTGCACAGTGCAGGGTGAGGGGTGGCAGTATTATAGTGGCTCTGCACAGTGCAGGGTGAGGGGTGGCAGTATTATAGTGGCTCTGCACAGTGCAGGGTGAGGGGTGACAGTATTATAGTGGCTCTGCTCTGCACAGTGCAGGGTGGGGGGTGACAGTATTATAGTGTCTCTGCACAGTGCAGGGTGAGGGGTGGCAGTATTATAGTGGCTCTGCACAGTGCAGGGTGAGGGGTGGCAGTATTATAGTGGCTCTGCACAGTGCAGGGTGGGGGGTGGCAGTATTATAGTGGCTCTGCTGCACGGTGCAGGGTGAGGGGTGACAGTATTATAGTGGCTCTGCACAGTGCAGGGTGAGGGGTGGCAGTATTATAGTGGCTCTGCACAGTGCAGGGTGAGGGGTGGCAGTATTATAGTGGCTCTGCACAGTGCAGGGTGAGGGGTGGCAGTATTATAGTGGCTCTGCACAGTGCAGGGTGAGGGGTGGCAGTATTATAGTGGCTCTGCACAGTGCAGGGTGAGGGGTGGCAGTATTATAGTGGCTCTGCTCTGCACAGTGCAGGGTGAGGGGTGACAGTATTATAGTGGCTCTGCTGCACGGTGCAGGGTGAGGGGTGACAGTATTATAGTGGCTCTGCTCTGCACAGTGCAGGGTGAGGGGTGGCAGTATTATAGTGGCTCTGCACAGTGCAGGGTGAGGGGTGGCAGTATTATAGTGGCTCTGCACAGTGCAGGGTGAGGGGTGGCAGTATTATAGTGGCTCTGCACAGTGCAGGGTGAGGGGTGGCAGTATTATAGTGGCTCTGCACAGTGCAGGGTGAGGGGTGGCAGTATTATAGTGGCTCTGCTCTGCACAGTGCAGGGTGAGGGGTGACAGTATTATAGTGGCTCTGCACAGTGCAGGGTGAGGGGTGGCAGTATTATAGTGGCTCTGCTCTGCCCAGTGCAGGGTGAGGGGTGGCAGTATTATAGTGGCTCTGCTCTGCACAGTGCAGGGTGGGGGGTGGCAGTATTATAGTGGCTCTGCACAGTGCAGGGTGAGGGGTGGCAGTATTATAGTGGCTCTGCACAGTGCAGGGTGGGGGGTGGCAGTATTATAGTGGCTCTGCACAGTGCAGGGTGAGGGGTGACAGTATTATAGTGGCTCTGCACAGTGCAGGGTGAGGGGTGACAGTATTATAGTGGCTCTGCTCTGCACAGTGCAGGGTGAGGGGTGACAGTATTATAGTGGCTCTGCTCTGCACAGTGCAGGGTGAGGGGTGGCAGTATTATAGTGGCTCTGCACAGTGCAGGGTGAGGGGTGGCAGTATTATAGTGGCTCTGCACAGTGCAGGGTGAGGGGTGGCAGTATTATAGTGGCTCTGCTCAGTGCAGGGTGAGGGGTGGCAGTATTATAGTGGCTCTGCTCAGTGCAGGGTGAGGGGTGGCAGTATTATAGTGGCTCTGCTGCACAGTGCAGGGTGAGGGGTGGCAGTATTATAGTGGCTCTGCTCTGCACAGTGCAGGGTGAGGGGTGGCAGTATTATAGTGGCTCTGCACAGTGCAGGGTGAGGGGTGGCAGTATTATAGTGGCTCTGCACAGTGCAGGGTGAGGGGTGACAGTATTATAGTGGCTCTGCACGGTGCAGGGTGAGGGGTGGCAGTATTATAGTGGCTCTGCTGCACAGTGCAGGGTGAGGGGTGGCAGTATTATAGTGGCTCTGCTCTGCACAGTGCAGGGTGAGGGGTGGCAGTATTATAGTGGCTCTGCACAGTGCAGGGTGAGGGGTGGCAATATTATAGTGGCTCTGCACAGTGCAGGGTGAGGGGTGACAGTATTATAGTGGCTCTGCACGGTGCAGGGTGAGGGGTGGCAGTATTATAGTGGCTCTGCTGCACAGTGCAGGGTGAGGGGTGGCAGTATTATAGTGGCTCTGCTCTGCACAGTGCAGGGTGAGGGGTGGCAGTATTATAGTGGCTCTGCTCTGCACAGTGCAGGGTGAGGGGTGGCAGTATTATAGTGGCTCTGCACAGTGCAGGGTGAGGGGTGACAGTATTATAGTGGCTCTGCTCTGCACAGTGCAGAGTGAGGGGTGGCAGTATTATAGTGGCTCTGCACAGTGCAGGGTGAGGGGTGACAGTATTATAGTGGCTCTGCACAGTGCAGGGTGAGGGGTGGCAGTATTATAGTGGCTCTGCTCTGCACAGTGCAGGGTGGGGGGTGGCAGTATTATAGTGGCTCTGCACAGTGCAGGGTGAGGGGTGGCAGTATTATAGTGGCTCTGCACAGTGCAGGGTGAGGGGTGGCAGTATTATAGTGGCTCTGCACAGTGCAGGGTGAGGGGTGGCAGTATTATAGTGGCTCTGCTCTGCTGCACAGTGCAGGGTGAGGGGTGGCAGTATTATAGTGGCTCTGCTCTGCACAGTGCAGGGTGAGGGGTGGCAGTATTATAGTGGCTCTGCTCTGCACAGTGCAGGGTGAGGGGTGACAGTATTATAGTGGCTCTGCTCTGCACAGTGCAGGGTGAGGGGTGACAGTATTATAGTGGCTCTGCTCTGCACAGTGCAGGGTGAGGGGTGACAGTATTATAGTGGCTCTGCACAGTGCAGGGTGAGGGGTGGCAGTATTATAGTGGCTCTGCACAGTGCAGGGTGGGGGGTGACAGTATTATGGTGGCTCTGCACAGTGCAGGGTGGGGGGTGACAGTATTATAGTGGCTCTGCACAGTGCAGGGTGGGGGGTGGCAGTATTATAGTGGCTCTGCTCTGCACAGTGCAGGGTGAGGGGTGGCAGTATTATAGTGGCTCTGCTCTGCACAGTGCAGGGTGAGGGGTGACAGTATTATAGTGGCTCTGCTCTGCACAGTGCAGGGTGAGGGGTGGCAGTATTATAGTGGCTCTGCTCTGCACAGTGCAGGGTGAGGGGTGGCAGTATTATAGTGGCTCTGCTCTGCACAGTGCAGGGTGAGGGGTGGCAGTATTATAGTGGCTCTGCTCTGCACAGTGCAGGGTGAGGGGTGACAGTATTATAGTGTCTCTGCACAGTGCAGGGTGGGGGGTGGCAGTATTATAGTGCCTCTGCTCTGCACAGTGCAGGGTGAGGGGAGACAGTATTATAGTGGCTCTGCACAGTGCAGGGTGAGGGGTGGCAGTATTATAGTGGCTCTGCACAGTGCAGGGTGAGGGGTGGCAGTATTATAGTGGCTCTGCAGAGTGCAGGGTGAGGGGTGGCAGTATTATAGTGGCTCTGCACAGTGCAGGGTGAGGGGTGGCAGTATTATAGTGGCTCTGCTCTGCACAGTGCAGGGTGGGGGGTGGCAGTATTATCGTGGCTCTGCTCTGCACAGTGCAGGGTGAGGGGTGACAGTATTATAGTGGCTCTGCACAGTGCAGGGTGAGGGGTGGCAGTATTATAGTGGCTCTGCACACTGCAGGGTGAGGGGTGGCAGTATTATAGTGGCTCTGCACAGTGCAGGGTGAGGGGTGGCAGTATTATAGTGGCTCTGCAGAGTGCAGGGTGAGGGGTGGCAGTATTATAGTGGCTCTGCACAGTGCAGGGTGAGGGGTGGCAGTATTATAGTGGCTCTGCTCTGCACAGTGCAGGGTGAGGGGTGGCAGTATTATAGTGGCTCTGCTCTGCACAGTGCAGGGTGGGGGGGTGGCAGTATTATAGTGGCTCTGCTCTGCACAGTGCAGGGTGAGGGGTGGCAGTATTATAGTGGCTCTGCTCTGCACAGTGCAGGGTGGGGGGTGGGCAGTATTATAGTGGCTCTGCTCTGCACAGTGCAGGGTGGGGGGTGGCAGTATTATAGTGGCTCTGCACAGTGCAGGGTGAGGGGTGGCAGTATTATAGTGGCTCTGCACAGTGCAGGGTGGGGGGTGGCAGTATCATCGTGGCTCTGCTCTGCACAGTGCAGGGTGGGGAGTGGCAGTATTATAGTGGCTCTGCACAGTGCAGGGTGAGGGGTGGCAGTATTATAGTGGCTCTGCACAGTGCAGGGTGAGGGGTGGCAGTATTATAGTGGCTCTGCTCTGCACAGTGCAGGGTGAGGGGTGGCAGTATTATAGTGGCTCTGCACAGTGCAGGGTGGGGGTTAGCAGTATTATAGTGGCTCTGCTCTGCACAGTGCAGGGTGAGGGGTGGCAGTATTATAGTGGCTCTGCTGCACAGTGCAGGGTGAGGGGTGGCAGTATTATAGTGGCTCTGCACAGTGCAGGGTGAGGGGTGGCAGTATTATAGTGGCTCTGCTCTGCACAGTGCAGGGTGAGGGGTGGCAGTATTATAGTGGCTCTGCTCTGCACAGTGCAGGGTGAGGGGTGGCAGTATTATAGTGGCTCTGCTCTGCACAGTGCAGGGTGAGGGGTGGCAGTATTATAGTGGCTCTGCACAGTGCAGGGTGAGGGGTGACAGTATTATAGTGGCTCTGCACAGTGCAGGGTGGGGGGTGGCAGTATTATAGTGGCTCTGCTCTGCACAGTGCAGGGTGAGGGGTGGCAGTATTATAGTGGCTCCGCTCTGCACAGTGCAGGGTGAGGGGTGACAGTATTATAGTGGCTCTGCTCTGCACAGTGCAGGGTGAGGGGTGACAGTATTATAGTGGCTCTGCTCTGCACAGTGCAGGGTGAGGGGTGACAGTATTATAGTGGCTCTGCACAGTGCAGGGTGAGGGGTGGCAGTATTATAGTGGCTCTGCACAGTGCAGGGTGGGGGGTGACAGTATTATGGTGGCTCTGCACAGTGCAGGGTGGGGGGTGACAGTATTATAGTGGCTCTGCACAGTGCAGGGTGGGGGGTGGCAGTATTATAGTGGCTCTGCTCTGCACAGTGCAGGGTGAGGGGTGGCAGTATTATAGTGGCTCTGCTCTGCACAGTGCAGGGTGAGGTGTGACAGTATTATAGTGGCTCTGCTCTGCACAGTGCAGGGTGAGGGGTGGCAGTATTATAGTGGCTCTGCACAGTGCAGGGTGAGGGGTGGCAGTATTATAGTGGCTCTGCTCTGCACAGTGCAGGGTGAGGGGTGACAGTATTATAGTGGCTCTGCACAGTGCAGGGTGGGGGGTGACAGTATTATAGTGGCTCTGCTCTGCTCTGCACAGTGCAGGGTGGGGGGTGGCAGTATTATAGTGGCTCTGCTCTGCACAGTGCAGGGTGAGGGGTGACAGTATTATAGTGGCTCTGCACAGTGCAGGGTGAGGGGTGACAGTATTATAGTGGCTCTGCACAGTGCAGGGTGGGGGGTGGCAGTATTATAGTGGATCTGCACAGTGCAGGGTGAGGGGTGGCAGTATTATAGTGGCTCTGCACAGTGCAGGGTGGGGGTGGCAGTATTATAGTGGCTCTGCACAGTGCAGGGTGAGGGGTGGCAGTATTATAGTGGCTCTGCTCTGCACAGTGCAGGGTGAGGGGTGACAGTATTATAGTGGCTCTGCACAGTGCAGGGTGGGGGTGGCAGTATTATAGTGGCTCTGCACAGTGCAGGGTGAGGGGTGGCAGTATTATAGTGGCTCTGCTCTGCACAGTGCAGGGTGGGGGGTGGCAGTATTATAGTGGCTCTGCTCTGCACAGTGCAGGGTGAGGGGTGACAGTATTATAGTGGCTCTGCACAGTGCAGGGTGGGGGGTGGCAGTATTATAGTGGCTCTGCACAGTGCAGGGTGAGGGGTGGCAGTATTATAGTGGCTCTGCACAGTGCAGGGTGAGGGGTGGCAGTATTATAGTGGCTCTGCACAGTGCAGGGTGGGGGTGGCAGTATTATAGTGGCTCAGCACAGTGCAGGGTGAGGGGTGACATTATTATAGTGGCTCTGCACAGTGCAGGGTGAGGGGTGGCAGTATTATAGTGGCTCTGCTCTGCACAGTGCAGGGTGAGGGGTGGCAGTATTATAGTGGCTCTGCTCTGCACAGTGCAGGGTGAGGGGTGGCAGTATTATAGTGGCTCTGCACAGTGCAGGGTGAGGGGTGGCAGTATTATAGTGGCTCTGCACAGTGCAGGGTGAGGGGTGGCAGTATTATAGTGGCTCTGCTCTGCACAGTGCAGGGTGAGGGATGGCAGTATTATAGTGGCTCTGCTCTGCACAGTGCAGGGTGAGGGGTGGCAGTATTATAGTGGCTCTGCTCTGCACAGTGCAGGGTTAGGGGTGGCAGTATTATAGTGGCTCTGCTGCACAGTGCAGGGTGAGGGGTGACAGTATTATAGTGGCTCTGCACAGTGCAGGGTGAGGGGTGGCAGTATTATAGTGGCTCTGCACAGTGCAGGGTGAGGGGTGGCAGTATTATAGTGGCTCTGCACAGTGCAGGGTGGGGGTGGCAGTATTATAGTGGCTCTGCACAGTGCAGGGTGAGGGGTGGCAGTATTATAGTGGCTCTGCACAGTGCAGGGTGAGGGGTGGCAGTATTATAGTGGCTCTGCACAGCGCAGGGTGAGGGGTGACAGTATTATAGTGGCTCTGCTCTGCTGCACAGTGCAGGGTGGGGGGTGGCAGTATTATAGTGGCTCTGCTCTGCACAGTGCAGGGTGAGGGGTGGCAGTATTATAGTGGCTCTGCACAGCGCAGGGTGAGGGGTGACAGTATTATAGTGGCTCTGCACAGCGCAGGGTGAGGGGTGACAGTATTATAGTGGCTCTGCACAGCGCAGGGTGAGGGGTGACAGTATTATAGTGGCTCTGCTCTGCTGCACAGTGCAGGGTGGGGGGTGGCAGTATTATAGTGGCTCTGCACAGTGCAGGGTGAGGGGTGGCAGTATTATAGTGGCTCTGCACAGTGCAGGGTGGGGGGTGGCAGTATTATAGTGGCTCTGCACAGTGCAGGGTGAGGGGTGGCAGTATTATAGTGGCTCTGCACAGTGCAGGGTGAGGGGTGGCAGTATTATAGTGGCTCTGCACAGTGCAGGGTGAGGGGTGGCAGTATTATAGTGGCTCTGCACAGTGCAGGGTGAGGGGTGGCAGTATTATAGTGGCTCTGCACAGTGCAGGGTGAGGGGTGGCAGTATTATAGTGGCTCTGCACAGTGCAGGGTGAGGGGTGGCAGTATTATAGTGGCTCTGCACAGTGCAGGGTGAGGGGTGGCAGTATTATAGTGGCTCTGCACAGTGCAGGGTGAGGGGTGGCAGTATTATAGTGGCGCTGCTCTGCACAGTGCAGGGTGAGGGGTGGCAGTATTATAGTGGCTCTGCACACTGCAGGGTGAGGGGTGGCAGTATTATAGTGACTCTGCTCTGCACAGTGCAGGGTGAGGGGTGGCAGTATTATAGTGGCTCTGCTCTGCACAGTGCAGGGTGGGGGGTGGCAGTATTATAGTGGCTCTGCACAGTGCAGGGTGAGGGGTGGCAGTATTATAGTGGCTCTGCTCTGCACAGTGCAGGGTGAGGGGTGGCAGTATTATAGTGGCTCTGCTCTGCTGCACAGTGCAGGGTGGAGGGTGGCAGTATTATAGTGGCTCTGCTCTGCACAGTGCAGGGTGAGGTGTGGCAGTATTATAGTGGCTCTGCACAGTGCAGGGTGAGGGGTGACAGTATTATAGTGGCTCTGCACAGGGCAGGGTGGGGGGTGGCAGTATTATAGTGGCTCTGCTCTGCACAGTGCAGGGTGAGGGGTGGGCAGTATTATAGTGGCTCTGCTCTGCACAGTGCAGGGTGAGGGGTGGGCAGTATTATAGTGGCTCTGCTCTGCACAGTGCAGGGTGAGGGGTGGCAGTATTATAGTGGCTCTGCTCTGCACTGTGCAGGGTGAGGGGTGGGCAGTATTATAGTGGCTCTGCACAGTGCAGGGTGAGGGGTGGGCAGTATTATAGTGGCTCTGCTCTGCACAGTGCAGGGTGAGGGGTGGCAGTATTATAGTGGCTCTGCACAGTGCAGGGTGGGGGGTGGCAGTATTATAGTGGCTCTGCACAGTGCAGGGTGAGGGGTGGCAGTATTATAGTGGCTCTGCTCTGCACAGTGCAGGGTGAGGGGTGGCAGTATTATAGTGGCTCTGCTCTGCACAGTGCAGGGTGGAGGGTGGCAGTATTATAGTGGCTCTGCTCTGCACAGTGCAGGGTGAGGTGTGGCAGTATTATAGTGGCTCTGCACAGTGCAGCGTGAGGGGTGACAGTATTATAGTGGCTCTGCACAGTGCAGGGTGGGGGGTGGCAGTATTATAGTGGCTCTGCTCTGCACAGTGCAGGGTGAGGGGTGGGCAGTATTATAGTGGCTCTGCTCTGCACAGTGCAGGGTGAGGGGTGGGCAGTATTATAGTGGCTCTGCTCTGCACAGTGCAGGGTGAGGGGTGGCAGTATTATAGTGGCTCTGCTCTGCACTGTGCAGGGTGAGGGGTGGGCAGTATTATAGTGGCTCTCCACAGTGCAGGGTGAGGGGTGGGCAGTATTATAGTGGCTCTGCACAGTGCAGGGTGAGGGGTGGGCAGTATTATAGTGGCTCTGCTCTGCACAGTGCAGGGTGAGGGGTGGCAGTATTATAGTGGCTCTGCTCTGCACAGTGCAGGGTGAGGGGTGGCAGTATTATAGTGGCTCTGCTCTGCACAGTGCAGGGTGAGGGGTGGCAGTATTATAGTGGCTCTGCTCTGCACAGTGCAGGGTGAGGGGTGGCAGTATTATAGTGGCTCTGCTCTGCACAATGCAGGGTGAGGGGTGGGCAGTATTATAGTGGCTCTGCTCTGCACAGTGCAGGGTGAGGGGTGGCAGTATTATAGTGGCTCTGCACAGTGCAGGGTGAGGGGTGGCAGTATTATAGTGGCTCTGCACAGTGCAGGGTGAGGGGTGGCAGTATTATAGTGGCTCTGCACAGTGCAGGGTGGGGGGTGGCAGTATTATAGTGGCTCTGCACAGTGCAGGGTGAGGGGTGGCAGTATTATAGTGGCTCTGCACAGTGCAGGGTGAGGGGTGGCAGTATTATAGTGGCTCTGCTCTGCACAGTGCAGGGTGAGGGGTGGCAGTATTATAGTGGCTCTGCACAGTGCAGGGTGAGGGGTGACAGTATTATAGTGGCTCTGCACAGTGCAGGGTGGGGGGTGGCAGTATTATAGTGGCTCTGCTCTGCACAGTGCAGGGTGAGGGGTGGCAGTATTATAGTGGCTCTGCTCTGCACAGTGCAGGGTGAGGGGTGACAGTATTATAGTGGCTCTGCTCTGCACAGTGCAGGGTGAGGGGTGACAGTATTATAGTGGCTCTGCTCTGCACAGTGCAGGGTGAGGGGTGACAGTATTATAGTGGCTCTGCACAGTGCAGGGTGAGGGGTGGCAGTATTATAGTGGCTCTGCACAGTGCAGGGTGGGGGGTGACAGTATTATAGTGGCTCTGCACAGTGCAGGGTGAGGGGTGGCAGTATTATAGTGGCTCTGCTCTGCACAGTGCAGGGTGAGGGGTGACAGTATTATAGTGGCTCTGCACATTGCAGGGTGGGGGGTGACAGTATTATAGTGGCTCTGCACAGTGCAGGGTGAGGGGTGGCAGTATTATAGTGGCTCTGCTCTGCACAGTGCAGGGTGAGGGGTGGCAGTATTATGGTGGCTCTGCACAGTGCAGGGTGGGGGGTGACAGTATTATAGTGGCTCTGCACAGTGCAGGGTGAGGGGTGGCAGTATTATAGTGGCTCTGCTCTGCACAGTGCAGGGTGAGGGGTGTCAGTATTATAGTGGCTCTGCTCTGCACAGTGCAGGGTGAGGGGTGACAGTATTATAGTGGCTCTGCACAGTGCAGGGTGAGGGGTGGCAGTATTATAGTGGCTCTGCTCTGCACAGTGCAGGGTGAGGGGTGACAGTATTATAGTGGCTCTGCTCTGCACAGTGCAGGGTGAGGGGTGACAGTATTATAGTGGCTCTGCTGCACAGTGCAGGGTGAGGGGTGGCAGTATTATAGTGGCTCTGCTCTGCACAGTGCAGGGTGAGGGGTGGCAGTATTATAGTGGCTCTGCTCTGCACAGTGCAGGGTGGGGGGTGGCAGTATTATAGTGGCTCTGCTCTGCACAGTGCAGGGTGAGGGGAGACAGTATTATAGTGGCTCTGCACAGTGCAGGGTGAGGGGTGGCAGTATTATAGTGGCTCTGCACAGTGCAGGGTGAGGGGTGGCAGTATTATAGTGGCTCTGCAGAGTGCAGGGTGAGGGGTGGCAGTATTATAGTGGCTCTGCACGGTGCAGGGTGAGGGGTGGCAGTATTATAGTGGCTCTGCTCTGCACAGTGCAGGGTGAGGGGTGGCAGTATTATAGTGGCTCTGCACAGTGCAGGGTGAGGGGTGGCAGTATTATAGTGGCTCTGCAGAGTGCAGGGTGAGGGGTGGCAGTATTATAGTGGCTCTGCTCTGCACAGTGCAGGGTGAGGGGTGGCAGTATTATAGTGGCTCTGCTGCACAGTGCAGGGTGAGGGGTGGCAGTATTATAGTGGCTCTGCTCTGCACAGTGCAGGGTGAGGGGTGGCAGTATTATAGTGGCTCTGCTCTGCACAGTGCAGGGTGAGGGGTGGCAGTATTATAGTGGCTCTGCACAGTGCAGGGTGAGGGGTGGCAGTATTATAGTGGCTCTGCACAGTGCAGGGTGGGGGGTGGCAGTATTATAGTGGCTCTGCACAGTGCAGGGTGGGGGGTGGCAGTATTATAGTGGCTCTGCACAGTGCAGGGTGAGGGGTGGCAGTATTATAGTGGCTCTGCACAGTGCAGGGTGAGGGGTGGCAGTATTATAGTGGCTCTGCACAGTGCAGGGTGAGGGGTGGCAGTATTATAGTGGCTCTGCACAGTGCAGGGTGGGGGGTGGCAGTATTAGAGTGGCTCTGCACAGTGCAGGGTGAGGGGTCGCAGTATTATAGTGGCTCTGCACAGTGCAGGGTGAGGGGTGGCAGTATTATAGTGCCTCTGCTCTGCACAGTGCAGGGTGAGGGGTGGCAGTATTATAGTGGCTCTGCACAGTGCAGGGTGAGGGGAGGCAGTATTATAGTGGCTCTGCACAGTGCAGGGTGAGGGGTGGCAGTATTATAGTGCCTCTGCTCTGCACAGTGCAGGGTGAGGGGTGGCAGTATTATAGTGTCTCTGCACAGTGCAGGGTGGGGGGTGGCAGTATTATAGTGCCTCTGCTCTGCACAGTGCAGGGTGGGGGGTGGCAGTATTATAGTGGCTCTGCACAGTGCAGGGTGAGGGGTGGCAGTATTATAGTGGCTCTGCACAGTGCAGGGTGAGGGGTGGCAGTATTATAGTGGCTCTGCACAGTGCAGGGTGAGGGGTGACAGTATTATAGTGGCTCTGCACAGTGCAGGGTGAGGGGTGGCAGTATTATAGTGGCTCTGCACAGTGCAGGGTGAGGGGTGACAGTATTATAGTGGCTCTGCACAGTGCAGGGTGAGGGGTGGCAGTATTATAGTGGCTCTGCTCTGCACAGTGCAGGGTGAGGGGTGGCAGTATTATAGTGGCTCTGCACAGTGCAGGGTGAGGGGTGGCAGTATTATAGTGGCTCTGCAGAGTGCAGGGTGAGGGGTGGCAGTATTATAGTGGCTCTGCACAGTGCAGGGTGAGGGGTGGCAGTATTATAGTGGCTCTGCAGAGTGCAGGGTGAGGGGTGGCAGTATTATAGTGGCTCTGCAGAGTGCAGGGTGGGGGGTGGCAGTATTATAGTGACTCTGCACAGTGCAGGGTGTGGGGTGGCAGTATTATAGTGGCTCTGCACAGTGCAGGGTGAGGGGTGGCAGTATTATAGTGGCTCTGCAGAGTGCAGGGTGGGGGGTGGCAGTATTATACTGGCTCTGCTCTGCACAGTGCAGGGTGAGGGGTGGCAGTATTATAGTGGCTCTGCTCTGCACAGTGCAGGGTGAGGGGTGGCAGTATTATAGTGGCTCTGCTCTGCACAGTGCAGGGTGAGGGGTGGCAGTATTATAGTGGCTCTGCTCTGCACAGTGCAGGGTGAGGGGTGGCAGTATTATAGTGGCTCTGCACAGTGCAGGGTGAGGGGTGGCAGTATTATAGTGGCTCTGCTCTGCACAGTGCAGGGTGAGGGGTGGCAGTATTATAGTGGCTCTGCACAGTGCAGGGTGAGGGGTGGCAGTATTATAGTGGCTCTGCACAGTGCAGGGTGAGGGGTGGCAGTATTATAGTGGCTCTGCTCTGCACTGTGCAGGGTGAGGGGTGGCAGTATTATAGTGGCTCTGCTCTGCACAGTGCAGGGTGAGGGGTGGCAGTATTATAGTGGCTCTGCACAGTGCAGGGTGAGGGGTGACAGTATTATAGTGGCTCTGCACAGTGCAGGGTGAGGGGTGGCAGTATTATAGTGGCTCTGCTCTGCACAGTGCAGGGTGAGGGGTGGCAGTATTATAGTGGCTCTGCACAGTGCAGGGTGAGGGGTGGCAGTATTATAGTGGCTCTGCACAGTGCAGGGTGGGGGGTGGCAGTATTATAGTGGCTCTGCACAGTGCAGGGTGAGGGGTGACAGTATTATAGTGGCTCTGCACAGTGCAGGGTGAGGGGTGGCAGTATTATAGTGGCTCTGCTCTGCACAGAGCAGGGTGAGGGGTGGCAGTATTATAGTGGCTCTGCTCTGCACAGTGCAGGGTGGGGGGTGGCAGTATTATCGTGGCTCTGCTCTGCGCAGTGCAGGGTGAGGGGTGACAGTATTATAGTGGCTCTGCACAGTGCAGGGTGAGGGGTGGCAGTATTATAGTGGCTCTGCACAGTGCAGGGTGAGGGGTGGCAGTATTATAGTGGCTCTGCAGAGTGCAGGGTGAGGGGTGGCAGTATTATAGTGGCTCTGCACAGTGCAGGGTGAGGGGTGGCAGTATTATAGTGGCTCTGCAGAGTGCAGGGTGGGGGGTGGCAGTATTAAAGTGGCTCTGCTCTGCACAGTGCAGGGTGAGGGGTGGCAGTATTATAGTGGCTCTGCTCTGCACAGTGCAGGGTGGGGGGTGGCAGTATTATAGTGGCTCTGCTCTGCACAGTGCAGGGTGAGGGGTGGCAGTATTATAGTGGCTCTGCTCTGCACAGTGCAGGGTGGGGGGTGGGCAGTATTATAGTGGCTCTGCTCTGCACAGTGCAGGGTGGGGGGTGGGCAGTATTATAGTGGCTCTGCTCTGCACAGTGCAGGGTGAGGGGTGGCAGTATTATAGTGGCTCTGCACAGTGCAGGGTGGGGGGTGACAGTATTATAGTGGCTCTGCACAGTGCAGGGTGGGGGGTGGCAGTATTATAGTGGCTCTGCTCTGCACAGTGCAGGGTGAGGGGTGGCAGTATTATAGTGGCTCTGCACAGTGCAGGGTGGGGGGTGGCAGTATTATAGTGGCTCTGCACAGTGCAGGGTGTGGGGTGGCAGTATCATCGTGGCTCTGCTCTGCACAGTGCAGGGTGGGGAGTGGCAGTATTATAGTGGCTCTGCACAGTGCAGGGTGAGGGGTGGCAGTATTATAGTGGCTCTGCACAGTGCAGGGTGAGGGGTGGCAGTATTATAGTGGCTCTGCTCAGCACAGTGCAGGGTGAGGGGTGGCAGTATTATAGTGGCTCTGCACAGTGCAGGGTGGGGGTTAGCAGTATTATAGTGGCTCTGCTCTGCACAGTGCAGGGTGAGGGGTGACAGTATTATAGTGGCTCTGCACAGTGCAGGGTGAGGGGTGGCAGTATTATAGTGGCTCTGCTCTGCACAGTGCAGGGTGAGGGGTGGCAGTATTATAGTGGCTCTGATCTGCACAGTGCAGGGTGAGGGGTGGCAGTATTATAGTGGCTCTGCACAGTGCAGGGTGAGGGGTGGCAGTATTATAGTGGCTCTGCACAGTGCAGGGTGAGGGGTGGCAGTATTATAGTGGCTCTGCACAGTGCAGGGTGAGGGGTGGCAGTATTATAGTGGCTCTGCACAGTGCAGGGTGAGGGGTGGCAGTATTATAGTGGCTCTGCACAGTGCAGGGTGAGGGGTGGCAGTATTATAGTGGCTCTGCACAGTGCAGGGTGAGGGGTGGCAGTATTATAGTGGCACTGCTCTGCTGCACAGTGCAGGGTGAGGGGTGGCAGGATTATAGTGGCTCTGCTGCACAGTGCAGGGTGAGGGGTGGCAGTATTATAGTGGCTCTGCACAGTGCAGGGTGAGGGGTGGCAGTATTATAGTGGCTCTGCACAGTGCAGGGTGAGGGCTGGCAGTATTATAGTGGCTCTGCACAGTGCAGGGTGAGGGGTGGCAGTATTTTAGTGGCTCTGCTCTGCACAGTGCAGGGTGAGGGGTGACAGTATTATAGTGGCTCTGCTCTGCACAGTGCAGGGTGAGGGGTGACAGTATTATAGTGGCTCTGCACAGTGCAGGGTGAGGGGTGGCAGTATTATAGTGGCTCTGCTGCACAGTGCAGGGTGAGGGGTGGCAGTATTATAGTGGCTCTGCTCTGCACAGTGCAGGGTGAGGGGTGGCAGTATTATAGTGGCTCTGCTCTGCACAGTGCCGGGTGAGGGGTGGCAGTATTATAGTGGCTCTGCTCTGCACAGTGCAGGGTGAGGGGTGACAGTATTATAGTGGCTCTCCACAGTGCAGGGTGAGGGGTGGCAGTATTATAGTAGCTCTGCTCTGCACAGTGCAGGGTGAGGGGTGACAGTATTATAGTGGCTCTGCTGCACAGTGCAGGGTGAGGGGTGGCAGTATTATAGTGGCTCTGCACAGTGCAGGGTGAGGGGTGGCAGTATTATAGTGGCTCTGCACAGTGCAGGGTGAGGGGTGGCAGTATTATAGTGGCTCTGCTCTGCACAGTGCAGGGTGAGGGGTGGCAGTATTATAGTGGCTCTGCACAGTGCAGGGTGAGGGGTGGCAGTATTATAGTGGCTCTGCACAGTGCAGGGTGAGGGGTGACAGTATTATAGTGGCTCTGCTCTGCACAGTGCAGGGTGAGGGGTGGCAGTATTATAGTGGCTCTGCACAGTGCAGGGTGAGGGGTGGCAGTATTATAGTGGCTCTGCACAGTGCAGGGTGAGGGGTGACAGTATTATAGTGGCTCTGCACAGTGCAGTGTGGGGGGTGGCAGTATTATAGTGGCTCTGCACAGTGCAGGGTGAGGGGTGGCAGTATTATAGTGGCTCTGCACAGTGCAGGGTGAGGGGTGGCAGTATTATAGTGGCTCTGCTGCACAGTGCAGGGTGAGGGGTGGCTGTATTATAGTGGCTCTGCACAGTGCAGGGTGAGGGGTGACAGTATTATAGTGGCTCTGCTGCACAGTGCAGGGTGAGGGGTGGCAGTATTATAGTGGCTCTGCTCTGCACAGTGCAGGGTGAGGGGTGGCAGTATTATAGTGGCTCTGCTCTGCACAGTGCAGGGTGAGGGGTGACAGTATTATAGTGGCTCTGCACAGTGCAGGGTGAGGGGTGGCAGTATTATAGTGGCTCTGCACAGTGCAGTGTGGGGGGTGGCAGTATTATAGTGGCTCTGCACAGTGCAGGGTGAGGGGTGGCAGTATTATAGTGGCTCTGCTCTGCACAGTGCAGGGTGAGGGGTGACAGTATTATAGTGGCTCTGCTCTGCACAGTGCAGGGTGAGGGGTGGCAGTATTATAGTGGCTCTGCACAGTGCAGGGTGAGGGGTGGCAGTATTATAGTGGCTCTGCACAGTGCAGGGTGAAGGGTGGCAGTATTATAGTGGCTCTGCTCTGCACAGTGCAGGGTGAGGGGTGGCAGTATTATAGTGGCTCTGCACAGTGCAGGGTGAGGGGTGGCAGTATTATAGTGGCTCTGCACAGTGCAGGGTGAGGGGTGGCAGTATTATAGTGGCTCTGCTCTGCACAGTGCAGGGTGGGGGGTGACAGTATTATAGTGGCTCTGCACAGTGCAGGGTGAGGGGTGGCAGTATTATAGTGGCTCTGCTGCACAGTGCAGGGTGAGGGGTGACAGTATTATCGTGGCTCTGCTCTGCACAGTGCAGGGTGGGGGGTGACAGTATTATAGTGGCTCTGCACAGTGCAGGGTGAGGGGTGGCAGTATTATAGTGGCTCTGCTCTGCACAGTGCAGGGTGAGGGGTGACAGTATTATAGTGGCTCTGCACAGTGCAGGGTGGGGGGTGGCAGTATTATAGTGGCTCTGCTCTGCACAGTGCAGGGTGAGGGGTGACAGTATTATAGTGGCTCTGCACAGTGCAGGGTGAGGGGTGGCAGTATTATAGTGGCTCTGCTCTGCACAGTGCAGGGTGGGGGGTGGCAGTATTATAGTGGCTCTGCACAGTGCAGGGTGAGGGGTGGCAGTATTATAGTGGCTCTGCACAGTGCAGGGTGAGGGGTGGCAGTATTATAGTGGCTCTGCACAGTGCAGGGTGAGGGGTGGCAGTATTATAGTGGCTCTGCACAGTGCAGGGTGGGGGGTGGCAGTATTATAGTGGCTCTGCTCTGCACAGTGCAGGGTGAGAGGTGGCAGTATTATAGTGGCTCTGCACAGTGCAGGGTGAGGGGTGACAGTATTATAGTGGCTCTGCACAGTGCAGGGTGAGGGGTGGCAGTATTATAGTGGCTCTGCTCTGCACAGTGCAGGGTGAGGGGTGACAGTATTATAGTGGCTCTGCACAGTGCAGGGTGGGGGGTGGCAGTATTATAGTGGCTCTGCACAGTGCAGGGTGGGGGGTGGCAGTATTATAGTGGCTCTGCACAGTGCAGGGTGAGGGGTGGCAGTATTATAGTGGCTCTGCACAGTGCAGGGTGAGGGGTGGCAGTATTATAGTGGCTCTGCACAGTGCAGGGTGAGGGGTGGCAGTATTATAGTGGCTCTGCTCTGCACAGTGCAGGGTGAGGGGTGGCAGTATTATAGTGGCTCTGCACGGTGCAGGGTGAGGGGTGGCAGTATTATAGTGGCTCTGCTGCACAGTGCAGGGTGAGGGGTGGCAGTATTATAGTGGCTCTGCTCTGCACAGTGCAGGGTGAGGGGTGGCAGTATTATAGTGGCTCTGCTCTGCACAGTGCAGGGTGAGGGGTGGCAGTATTATAGTGGCTCTGCACAGTGCAGGGTGAGGGGTGGCAGTATGATAGTGGCTCTGCACAGTGCAGGGTGAGGGGTGACAGTATTATAGTGGCTCTGCACAGTGCAGGGTGAGGGGTGGCAGTATTATAGTGGCTCTGCTGCACAGTGCAGGGTGAGGGGTGGCAGTATTATAGTGGCTCTGCACAGTGCAGGGTGAGGGGTGGCAGTATTATAGTGGCTCTGCTCTGCACAGTGCAGGGTGAGGGGTGGCAGTATTATAGTGGCTCTGCTCTGCACAGTGCAGGGTGAGGGGTGGCAGTATTATAGTGGCTCTGCTCTGCACAGTGCAGGGTGGAGGGTGGCAGTATTATAGTGGCTCTGCACAGTGCAGGGTGAGGGGTGGCAGTATTATAGTGGCTCTGCTGCACAGTGCAGGGTGAGGGGTGACAGTATTATAGTGGCTCTGCACAGTGCAGGGTGAGGGGTGGCAGTATTATAGTGGCTCTGCTCTGCACAGTGCAGGGTGAGGGGTGGCAGTATTATAGTGGCTCTGCACAGTGCAGGGTGAGGGGTGGCAGTATTATAGTGGCTCTGCTCTGCACAGTGCAGGGTGAGGGGTGGCAGTATTATAGTGGCTCTGCACAGTGCAGGGTGAGGGGTGGCAGTATTATAGTGGCTCTGCTGCACAGTGCAGGGTGAGGGGTGACAGTATTATAGTGGCTCTGCTGCACAGTGCAGGGTGAGGGGTGGCAGTATTATAGTGGCTCTGCACAGTGCAGGGTGAGGGGTGGCAGTATTATAGTGGTTCTGCACAGTGCAGGGTGAGGGGTGGCAGTATTATAGTGGCTCTGCACAGTGCAGGGTGAGGGGTGACAGTATTATAGTGGCTCTGCTGCACAGTGCAGGGTGAGGGGTGACAGTATTATAGTGGCTCTGCTCTGCACAGTGCAGGGTGAGGGGTGGCAGTATTATAGTGGCTCTGCACAGTGCAGGGTGAGGGGTGGCAGTATTATAGTGGCTCTGCTGCACAGTGCAGGGTGGGGGGTGACAGTATTATAGTGGCTCTGCACAGTGCAGGGTGAGGGGTGGGCAGTATTATAGTGGCTCTGCACAGTGCAGGGTGAGGGGTGGCAGTATTATAGTGGCTCTGCACAGTGCAGGGTGAGGGGTGACAGTATTATAGTGGCTCTGCTCTGCACAGTGCAGGGTGAGGGGTGGCAGTATTATAGCGGCTCTGCTCTGCACAGTGCAGGGTGAGGGGTGACAGTATTATAGTGGCTCTGCTGCACAGTGCAGGGTGAGGGGTGGCAGTATTATAGTGGCTCTGCACAGTGCAGGGTGAGGGGTGGCAGTATTATAGTGGCTCTGCTGCACAGTGCAGGGTGAGGGGTGGCAGTATTATAGTGGCTCTGCACAGTGCAGGGTGAGGGGTGACAGTATTATAGTGGCTCTGCACAGTGCAGGGTGAGGGGTGACAGTATTATAGTGGCTCTGCTCTGCACAGTGCAGGGTGGGGGGTGACAGTATTATAGTGGCTCTGCACAGTGCAGGGTGAGGGGTGGCAGTATTATAGTGGCTCTGCACAGTGCAGGGTGAGGGGTGGCAGTATTATAGTGGCTCTGCTCAGTGCAGGGTGAGGGGTGGCAGTATTATAGTGGCTCTGCTCAGTGCAGGGTGAGGGGTGGCAGTATTATAGTGGCTCTGCTGCACAGTGCAGGGTGAGGGGTGGCAGTATTATAGTGGCTCTGCTCTGCACAGTGCAGGGTGAGGGGTGGCAGTATTATAGTGGCTCTGCACAGTGCAGGGTGGGGGTTGGCAGTATTATAGTGGCTCTGCTGCACGGTGCAGGGTGAGGGGTGACAGTATTAGAGTGGCTCTGCACAGTGCAGGGTGAGGGGTGGCAGTATTATAGTGGCTCTGCACAGTGCAGGGTGAGGGGTGGCAGTATTATAGTGGCTCTGCACAGTGCAGGGTGGGGGGTGGCAGTATTATAGTGGCTCTGCTCTGCCCAGTGCAGGGTGAGGGGTGACAGTATTATAGTGGCTCTGCTCTGCACAGTGCAGGGTGGGGGGTGGCAGTATTATAGTGGCTCTGCACAGTGCAGGGTGAGGGGTGGCAGTATTATAGTGGCTCTGCACAGTGCAGGGTGGGGGTGGCAGTATTATAGTGGCTCTGCACAGTGCAGGGTGAGGGGTGACAGTATTATAGTGGCTCTGCTCTGCACAGTGCAGGGTGAGGGGTGACAGTATTATAGTGGCTCTGCTCTGCACAGTGCAGGGTGAGGGGTGGCAGTATTATAGTGGCTCTGCACGGTGCAGGGTGAGGGGTGACAGTATTCTAGTGGCTCTGCTCTGCACAGTGCAGGGTGAGGGGTGGCAGTATTATAGTGGCTCTTCTCTGCACAGTGCAGGGTGAGGGGTGGCAGTATTATAGTGGCTCTGCACAGTGCAGGGTGGGGGGTGGCAGTATTATAGTGGCTCTGCACAGTGCAGGGTGAGGGGTGGCAGTATTATAGTGGCTCTGCTCTGCACAGTGCAGGGTGAGGGGTGGCAGTATTATAGTGGCTCTGCACGGTGCAGGGTGAGGGGTAGCAGTATTATAGTGGCTCTGCTGCACAGTGCAGGGTGAGGGGTGGCAGTATTATAGTGGCTCTGCTCTGCACAGTGCAGGGTGAGGGGTGGCAGTATTATAGTGGCTCTGCACAGTGCAGGGTGAGGGGTGGCAGTATGATAGTGGCTCTGCACAGTGCAGGGTGAGGGGTGACAGTATTATAGTGGCTCTGCACAGTGCAGGGTGAGGGGTGACAGTATTATAGTGTCTCTGCTGCACAGTGCAGGGTGAGGGGTGGCAGTATGATAGTGGCTCTGCACAGTGCAGGGTGAGGGGTGACAGTATTATAGTGGCTCTGCACAGTGCAGGGTGAGGGGTGGCAGTATTATAGTGGCTCTGCACAGTGCAGGGTGAGGGGTGGCAGTATTATAGTGGCTCTGCACAGTGCAGGGTGAGGGGTGGCAGTATTATAGTGGCTCTGCACAGTGCAGGGTGAGGGGTGGCAGTATTATAGTGGCTCTGCTCTGCACAGTGCAGGGTGAGGGGTGACAGTATTATAGTGGCTCTGCACAGTGCAGGGTGAGGGGTGGCAGTATTATAGTGGCTCTGCTCTGCACAGTGCAGGGTGGAGGGTGGCAGTATTATAGTGGCTCTGCTCTGCACAGTGCAGGGTGGAGGGTGGCAGTATTATAGTGGCTCTGCTCTGCACAGTGCAGGGTGAGGGGTGGCAGTATTATAGTGGCTCTGCTCTGCACAGTGCAGGGTGAGGCGTGGCAGTATTATAGTGGCTCTGCTGCACAGTGCAGGGTGAGGGGTGACAGTATTATAGTGGCTCTGCTCTGCACAGTGCAGGGTGAGGGGTGGCAGTATTATAGTGGCTCTGCACAGTGCAGGGTGAGGGGTGGCAGTATTATAGTGGCTCTGCACAGTGCAGGGTGAGGGGTGGCAGTATTATAGTGGCTCTGCACAGTGCAGGGTGAGGGGTGGCAGTATTATAGTGGCTCTGCACAGTGCAGGGTGAGGGGTGGCAGTATTATAGTGGCTCTGCTGCACAGTGCAGGGTGAGGGGTGACAGTATTATAGTGGCTCTGCACAGTGCAGGGTGAGGGGTGGCAGTATTATAGTGGCTCTGCTCTGCACAGTGCAGGGTGAGGGGTGGCAGTATTATAGTGGCTCTGCTCTGCACAGTTCAGGGTGAGGGGTGACAGTATTATAGTGGCTCTGCACAGTGCAGGGTGAGGAGTGACAGTATTATAGTGGCTCTGCACAGTGCAGGGTGAGGGGTGGCAGTATTATAGTGGCTCTGCTCTGCACAGTGCAGGGTGAGGGGTGGCAGTATTATAGTGGCTCTGCTCTGCACAGTGCAGGGTGAGGGGTGGCAGTATTATAGTGGCTCTGCACAGTGCAGGGTGAGGGGTGGCAGTATTATAGTGGCTCTGCTCTGCACAGTGCAGGGTGAGGTGTGGCAGTATTATAGTGGCTCTGCACAGTGCAGGGTGAGGGGTGGCAGTATTATAGTGGCTCTGCTGCACAGTGCAGGGTGAGGGGTGACAGTATTATAGTGGCTCTGCTGCACAGTGCAGGGTGAGGGGTGACAGTATTATAGTGGCTCTGCTGCACAGTGCAGTGTGAGGGGTGGCAGTATTATAGTGGCTCTGCTCTGCACAATGCAGGGTGAGGGGTGGCAGTATTATAGTGGCTCTGCACAGTGCAGGGTGAGGGGTGACAGTATTATAGTGGCTCTGCTGCACAGTGCAGGGTGAGGGGTGACAGTATTATAGTGGCTCTGCTCTGCACAGTGCAGGGTGAGGGGTGGCAGTATTATAGTGGCTCTGCACAGTGCAGGGTGAGGGGTGGCAGTATTATAGTGGCTCTGCTCTGCACAGTGCAGGGTGAGGGGTGGCAGTATTATAGTGGCTCTGCACAGTGCAGGGTGAGGGGTGGCAGTATTATAGTGGCTCTGCTGCACAGTGCAGGGTGAGGGGTGACAGTATTATAGTGGCTCTGCACAGTGCAGGGTGAGGGGTGGCAGTATTATAGTGGCTCTGCTGCACAGTGCAGGGTGAGGGGTGGCAGTATTATAGTGGCTCTGCACAGTGCAGGGTGAGGGGTGGCAGTATTATAGTGGCTCTGCACAGTGCAGGGTGAGGGGTGGCAGTATTATAGTGGCTCTGCACAGTGCAGGGTGAGGGGTGGCAGTATTATAGTGGCTCTGCTGCACAGTGCAGGGTGAGGGGTGGCAGTATTATAGTGGCTCTGCACAGTGCAGGGTGAGGGGTGGCAGTATTATAGTGGCTCTGCTGCACAGTGCAGGGTGGGGGGTGACAGTATTATAGTGGCTCTGCTGCACAGTGCAGGGTGAGGGGTGGCAGTATTATAGTGGCTCTGCACAGTGCAGGGTGAGGGGTGGCAGTATTATAGTGGCTCTGCTGCACAGTGCAGGGTGAGGGGTGGCAGTATTATAGTGGCTCTGCACAGTGCAGGGTGAGGGGTGGCAGTATTATAGTGGCTCTGCTGCACAGTGCAGGGTGAGGGGTGGCAGTATTATAGTGGCTCTGCACAGTGCAGGGTGAGGGGTGGCAGTATTATAGTGGCTCTGCACAGTGCAGGGTGAGGGGTGACAGTATTATAGTGGCTCTGCTCTGCACAGTGCAGGGTGGGGGGTGACAGTATTATAGTGTCTCTGCACAGTGCAGGGTGAGGGGTGGCAGTATTATAGTGGCTCTGCACAGTGCAGGGTGAGGGGTGGCAGTATTATAGTGGCTCTGCACAGTGCAGGGTGAGGGGTGGCAGTATTATAGTGGCTCTGCACAGTGCAGGGTGAGGGGTGGCAGTATTATAGTGGCTCTGCACAGTGCAGGGTGAGGGGTGGCAGTATTATAGTGGCTCTGCTCTGCACAGTGCAGGGTGAGGGGTGACAGTATTATAGTGGCTCTGCTGCACGGTGCAGGGTGAGGGGTGACAGTATTATAGTGGCTCTGCTCTGCACAGTGCAGGGTGAGGGGTGGCAGTATTATAGTGGCTCTGCACAGTGCAGGGTGAGGGGTGGCAGTATTATAGTGGCTCTGCACAGTGCAGGGTGAGGGGTGGCAGTATTATAGTGGCTCTGCACAGTGCAGGGTGAGGGGTGGCAGTATTATAGTGGCTCTGCACAGTGCAGGGTGAGGGGTGGCAGTATTATAGTGGCTCTGCTCTGCACAGTGCAGGGTGAGGGGTGACAGTATTATAGTGGCTCTGCACAGTGCAGGGTGAGGGGTGGCAGTATTATAGTGGCTCTGCTCTGCCCAGTGCAGGGTGAGGGGTGGCAGTATTATAGTGGCTCTGCTCTGCACAGTGCAGGGTGGGGGGTGGCAGTATTATAGTGGCTCTGCACAGTGCAGGGTGAGGGGTGGCAGTATTATAGTGGCTCTGCACAGTGCAGGGTGGGGGGTGGCAGTATTATAGTGGCTCTGCACAGTGCAGGGTGAGGGGTGACAGTATTATAGTGGCTCTGCACAGTGCAGGGTGAGGGGTGACAGTATTATAGTGGCTCTGCTCTGCACAGTGCAGGGTGAGGGGTGACAGTATTATAGTGGCTCTGCTCTGCACAGTGCAGGGTGAGGGGTGGCAGTATTATAGTGGCTCTGCACAGTGCAGGGTGAGGGGTGGCAGTATTATAGTGGCTCTGCACAGTGCAGGGTGAGGGGTGGCAGTATTATAGTGGCTCTGCTCAGTGCAGGGTGAGGGGTGGCAGTATTATAGTGGCTCTGCTCAGTGCAGGGTGAGGGGTGGCAGTATTATAGTGGCTCTGCTGCACAGTGCAGGGTGAGGGGTGGCAGTATTATAGTGGCTCTGCTCTGCACAGTGCAGGGTGAGGGGTGGCAGTATTATAGTGGCTCTGCACAGTGCAGGGTGAGGGGTGGCAGTATTATAGTGGCTCTGCACAGTGCAGGGTGAGGGGTGACAGTATTATAGTGGCTCTGCACGGTGCAGGGTGAGGGGTGGCAGTATTATAGTGGCTCTGCTGCACAGTGCAGGGTGAGGGGTGGCAGTATTATAGTGGCTCTGCACAGTGCAGGGTGAGGGGTGGCAGTATTATAGTGGCTCTGCTCAGTGCAGGGTGAGGGGTGGCAGTATTATAGTGGCTCTGCTCAGTGCAGGGTGAGGGGTGGCAGTATTATAGTGGCTCTGCTGCACAGTGCAGGGTGAGGGGTGGCAGTATTATAGTGGCTCTGCTCTGCACAGTGCAGGGTGAGGGGTGGCAGTATTATAGTGGCTCTGCACAGTGCAGGGTGAGGGGTGGCAGTATTATAGTGGCTCTGCACAGTGCAGGGTGAGGGGTGACAGTATTATAGTGGCTCTGCACGGTGCAGGGTGAGGGGTGGCAGTATTATAGTGGCTCTGCTGCACAGTGCAGGGTGAGGGGTGGCAGTATTATAGTGGCTCTGCTCTGCACAGTGCAGGGTGAGGGGTGGCAGTATTATAGTGGCTCTGCTCTGCACAGTGCAGGGTGAGGGGTGGCAGTATTATAGTGGCTCTGCACAGTGCAGGGTGAGGGGTGACAGTATTATAGTGGCTCTGCTCTGCACAGTGCAGAGTGAGGGGTGGCAGTATTATAGTGGCTCTGCACAGTGCAGGGTGAGGGGTGACAGTATTATAGTGGCTCTGCACAGTGCAGGGTGAGGGGTGGCAGTATTATAGTGGCTCTGCTCTGCACAGTGCAGGGTGGGGGGTGGCAGTATTATAGTGGCTCTGCACAGTGCAGGGTGAGGGGTGGCAGTATTATAGTGGCTCTGCACAGTGCAGGGTGAGGGGTGGCAGTATTATAGTGGCTCTGCACAGTGCAGGGTGAGGGGTGGCAGTATTATAGTGGCTCTGCTCTGCTGCACAGTGCAGGGTGAGGGGTGGCAGTATTATAGTGGCTCTGCTCTGCACAGTGCAGGGTGAGGGGTGGCAGTATTATAGTGGCTCTGCTCTGCACAGTGCAGGGTGAGGGGTGGCAGTATTATAGTGGCTCTGCTCTGCACAGTGCAGGGTGAGGGGTGGCAGTATTATAGTGGCTCTGCTCTGCACAGTGCAGGGTGAGGGGTGGCAGTATTATAGTGGCTCTGCACAGTGCAGGGTGAGGGGTGGCAGTATTATAGTGGCTCTGCACAGTGCAGGGTGAGGGGTGGCAGTATTATAGTGGCTCTGCTCTGCACAGTGCAGGGTGAGGGGTGGCAGTATTATAGTGGCTCTGCTCTGCTCTACACAGTGCAGGGTGAGGGGTGGCAGTATTATAGTGGCTCTGCTCTGCTGCACAGTGCAGGGTGAGGGGTGGCAGTATTATAGTGGCTCTGCTCTGCACAGTGCAGGGTGAGGGGTGGCAGTATTATAGTGGTTCTGCTCTGCTGCACAGTGCAGGCTGAGGGGTGACAGTATTATAGTGGCTCTGCACAGTGCAGGGTGAGGGGTGACAGTATTATAGTGGCTCTGCACAGTGCAGGGTGAGGGGTGACAGTATTATAGTGGCTCTGCACAGTGCAGGGTGAGGGGTGGCAGTATTATAGTGGCTCTGCACAGTGCAGGGTGAGGGGTGGCAGTATTATAGTGGCTCTGCTCTGCACAGTGCAGGGTGAGGGGTGGCAGTATTATAGTGGCTCTGCTCTGCACAGTGCAGGGTGAGGGGTGGCAGTATTATAGTGGCTCTGCTCTGCTGCACAGTGCAGGGTGAGGGGTGGCAGTATTATAGTGGCTCTGCACAGTGCAGGGTGAGGGGTGGCAGTATTATAGTGGCTCTGCTCTGCACAGTGCAGGGTGAGGGGTGGCAGTATTATCGTGGCTCTGCACAGTGCAGCGTGAGGGGTGGCAGTATTATAGTGGCTCTGCTCTGCACAGTGCAGGGTGAGGGGTGGCAGTATTATAGTGGCTCTGCTCTGCTCTGCTCTGCACAGTGCAGGGTGAGGGGTGGCAGTATTATAGTGGCTCTGCTCTGCTGTGCAGTGTGAGGGGTGGCAGTATTATAGTGGCTCTGCTCTGCACAGTGCAGGGTGAGGGGTGGCAGTATTATAGTGGCTCTGCTCTGCACAGTGCAGGGTGAGGGGTGGCAGTATTATAGTGGCTCTGCTCTGCTGCACAGTGCAGGGTGAGGGGTGGCAGTATTATAGTGGCTCTGCTCTGCACAGTGCAGGGTGGGGGGTGGCAGTATTATAGTGGCTCTGCACAGTGCAGGGTGAGGGGTGGCAGTATTATAGTGGCTCTGCTCTGCACAGTGCAGGGTGAGGGGTGGCAGTATTATAGTGGCTCTGCTCTGCACAGTGCAGGGTGAGGGGTGGCTGTATTATAGTGGCTCTGCTCTGCACAGTGCAGGGTGAGGGGTGGCAGTATTACAGTGGCTCTGCACAGTGCAGGGTGAGGGGTGGCAGTATTATAGTGGCTCTGCTCTGCACAGTGCAGGGTGAGGGGTGACAGTATTATAGTGGCTCTGCACAGTGCAGGGTGAGGGGTGACAGTATTATAGTGGCTCTGCACAGTGCAGGGTGAGGGGTGGCAGTATTATAGTGGCTCTGCACAGTGCAGGGTGAGGGGTGGCAGTATTATAGTGGCTCTGCTCTGCACAGTGCAGGGTGAGGGGTGGCAGTATTATAGTGGCTCTGCACAGTGCAGGGTGAGGGGTGGCAGTATTATAGTGGCTCTGCTCTGCACAGTGCAGGGTGAGGGGTGACAGTATTATAGTGGCTCTGCTCTGCACAGTGCAGGGTGAGGGGTGGCAGTATTATAGTCGCTCTGCACAGTGCAGGGTGAGGGGTGGCAGTATTATAGTGGCTCTGCTCTGCTGCACAGTGCAGGGTGAGGGGTGGCAGTATTATAGTGGCTCTGCACAGTGCAGGGTGAGGGGTGGCAGTATTATAGTGGCTCTGCTCTGCATAGTGCAGGGTGAGGGGTGGCAGTATTTTAGTGGCTCTGCTCTGCACAGTGCAGGGTGAGGGGTGGCAGTATTATAGTGGCTCTGCTCTGCACAGTGCAGGGTGAGGGGTGACAGTATTATAGTGGCTCTGCACAGTGCAGGGTGAGGGGTGGCAGTATTATAGTGGCTCTGCTCTGCACAGTGCAGGGTGAGGGGTGACAGTATTATAGTGGCTCTGCTCTGCACAGTGCAGGGTGAGGGGTGACAGTATTATAGTGGCTCTGCACAGTGCAGGGAGAGGGGTGGCAGTATTATAGTGGCTCTGCTCTGCTGCACAGTGCAGGGTGAGGGGTGGCAGTATTATAGTGGCTCTGCACAGTGCAGGGTGAGGGGTGGCAGTATTATAGTGGCTCTGCACAGTGCAGGGTGAGGGGTGGCAGTATTATAGTGGCTCTGCACAGTGCAGGGTGAGGGGTGGCAGTATTATAGTGGCTCTGCACAGTGCAGGGTGAGGGGTGGCAGTATTATAGTGGCTCTGCTCTGCACAGTGCAGGGTGAGGGGTGGCAGTATTATAGTGGCTCTGCTCTGCACAGTGCAGGGTGAGGGGTGGCAGTATTATAGTGGCTCTGCTCTGCACAGTGCAGGGTGAGGGGTGGCAGTATGATAGTGGCTCTGCACAGTGCAGGGTGAGGGGTGGCAGTATTATAGTGGCTCTGCACAGTGCAGGGTGAGGGGTGGCAGTATTATAGTGGCTCTGCACAGTGCAGGGTGAGGGGTGGCAGTATTATAGTGGCTCTGCTCTGCACAGTGCAGGGTGAGGGGTGACAGTATTATAGTGGCTCTGCACAGTGCAGGGTGAGGGGTGGCAGTATTATAGTGGCTCTGCTCTGCACAGTGCAGGGTGAGGGGTGGCAGTATTATAGTGGCTCTGCTCTGCACAGTGCAGGGTGAGGGGTGGCAGTATTATAGTGGCTCTGCTCTGCACAGTGCAGGGTGAGGGGTGGCAGTATTATAGTGGCTCTGCTCTGCACAGTGCAGGGTGAGGGGTGGCAGTATTATAGTGGCTCTGCTCTGCACAGTGCAGGGTGAGGGGTGACAGTATTATAGTGGCTCTGCTCTGCACAGTGCAGGGTGAGGGGTGGCAGTATTATAGTGGCTCTGCTCTGCACAGTGCAGGGTGAGGGGTGGGAGTATTATAGTGGCTCTGCTCTGCACAGTGCAGGGTGAGGGGTGGCAGTATTATAGTGGCTCTGCACAGTGCAGGGTGAGGGGTGACAGTATTATAGTGGCTCTGCACAGTGCAGGGTGAGGGGTGGCAGTATTATAGTGGCTCTGCTCTGCACAGTGCAGGGTGAGGGGTGGCAGTATTATAGTGGCTCTGCTCTGCACAGTGCAGGGTGAGGGGTGGCAGTATTATAGTGGCTCTGCTCTGCACAGTGCAGGGTGAGGGGTGGCAGTATTATAGTGGCTCTGCTCTGCTGCACAGTGCAGGGTGAGGGGTGGCAGTATTATAGTGGCTGTGCTCTGCACAGTGCAGAGTGAGGGGTGACAGTATTATAGTGGCTCTGCACAGTGCAGGGTGAGGGGTGGCAGTATTATAGTGGCTCTGCTCTGCACAGTGCAGGGTGAGGGGTGACAGTATTATAGTGGCTCTGCTCTGCACAGTGCAGGGTGAGGGGTGGCAGTATTATAGTGGCTCTGCTCTGCACAGTGCAGGGTGAGGGGTGGCAGTATTATAGTGGCTCTGCTCTGCTGCACAGTGCAGGGTGAGGGGTGGCAGTATTATAGTGGCTCTGCTCTGCACAGTGCAGGGTGGGGGGTGGCAGTATTATAGTGGCTCTGCACAGTGCAGGGTGAGGGGTGGCAGTATTATAGTGGCTCTGCACAGTGCAGGGTGAGGGGTGACAGTATTATAGTGGCTCTGCACAGTGCAGGGTGAGGGGTGGCAGTATTATAGTGGCTCTGCTCTGCACAGTGCAGGGTGAGGGGTGGCAGTATTATAGTGGCTCTGCTCTGCACAGTGCAGGGTGAGGGGTGGCAGTATTATAGTGGCTCTGCACAGTGCAGGGTGAGGGGTGGCAGTATTATAGTGGCTCTGCACAGTGCAGGGTGAGGGGTGGCAGTATTATAGTGGCTCTGCTCTGCACAGTGCAGGGTGAGGGGTGGCAGTATTATAGTGGCTCTGCTCTGCACAGTGCAGGGTGAGGGGTGGCAGTATTATAGTGGCTCTGCTCTGCACAGTGCAGGGTGAGGGGTGGCAGTATTATAGTGGCTCTGCTCTGCTGCACAGTGCAGGGTGAGGGGTGGCAGTATTATAGTGGCTCTGCTCTGCACAGTGCAGGGTGGGGGGTGGCAGTATTATAGTGGCTCTGCACAGTGCAGGGTGAGGGGTGGCAGTATTATAGTGGCTCTGCACAGTGCAGGGTGAGGGGTGACAGTATTATAGTGGCTCTGCTCTGCACAGTGCAGTTTGAGGGGTGGCAGTATTATAGTGGCTCTGCTCTGCACAGTGCAGGGTGAGGGGTGGCAGTATTATAGTGGCTCTGCTCTGCACAGTGCAGGGTGAGGGGTGGCAGTATTATAGTGGCTCTGCACAGTGCAGGGTGAGGGGTGGCAGTATTATAGTGGCTCTGCACAGTGCAGGGTGAGGGGTGGCAGTATTATAGTGGCTCTGCTCTGCACAGTGCAGGGTGAGGGGTGGCAGTATTATAGTGGCTCTGCACAGTGCAGGGTGAGGGGTGGCAGTATTATAGTGGCTCTGCTCTGCTGCACAGTGCAGGGTGAGGGGTGGCAGTATTATAGTGGCTCTGCTCTGCACAGTGCAGGGTGAGGGGTGGCAGTATTATAGTGGCTCTGCACAGTGCAGGGTGAGGGGTGGCAGTATTATAGTGGCTCTGCACAGTGCAGGGTGAGGGGTGGCAGTATTATAGTGGCTCTGCTCTGCACAGTGCAGGGTGAGGGGTGACAGTATTATAGTGGCTCTGCTCTGCACAGTGCAGGGTGAGGGGTGGCAGTATTATAGTGGCTCTGCTCTGCACAGTGCAGGGTGAGGGGTGGCAGTATTATAGTGGCTCTGCTCTGCTGCACAGTGCAGGGTGAGGGGTGGCAGTATTATAGTGGCTCTGCTCTGCACAGTGCAGGGTGAGGGGTGGCAGTATTATAGTGGCTCTGCACAGTGCAGGGTGAGGGGTGACAGTATTATAGTGGCTCTGCTCTGCACAGTGCAGGGTGAGGGGTGGCAGTATTATAGTGGCTCTGCACAGTGCAGGGTGAGGGGTGGCAGTATTATAGTGGCTCTGCACAGTGCAGGGTGAGGGGTGACAGTATTATAGTGGCTCTGCTCTGCACAGTGCAGGGTGAGGGGTGGCAGTATTATAGTGGCTCTGCTCTGCACAGTGCAGGGTGAGGGGTGACAGTATTATAGTGGCTCTGCACAGTGCAGGGTGAGGGGTGGCAGTATTATAGTGGCTCTGCACAGTGCAGGGTGAGGGGTGGCAGTATTATAGTGGCTCTGCTCTGCACAGTGCAGGGTGAGGGGTGGCAGTATTATAGTGGCTCTGCACAGTGCAGGGTGAGGGGTGGCAGTATTATAGTGGCTCTGCTCTGCTGCACAGTGCAGGGTGAGGGGTGGCAGTATTATAGTGGCTCTGCTCTGCACAGTGCAGGGTGAGGGGTGGCAGTATTATAGTGGCTCTGCACAGTGCAGGGTGAGGGGTGGCAGTATTATAGTGGCTCTGCTCTGCACAGTGCAGGGTGAGGGGTGACAGTATTATAGTGGCTCTGCTCTGCACAGTGCAGGGTGA
Source organism: Mustelus asterias (assembly GCF_964213995.1). Taxonomy (NCBI): domain Eukaryota; kingdom Metazoa; phylum Chordata; class Chondrichthyes; order Carcharhiniformes; family Triakidae; genus Mustelus; species Mustelus asterias. The sequence goes on along the minus strand of NC_135805.1, from coordinate 4,338,689 downwards.
GGGGTGGCAGTATTATAGTGGCTCTGCACAGTGCAGGGTGAGGGGTGGCAGTATTATAGTGGCTCTGCACAGTGCAGGGTGAGGGGTGGCAGTATTATAGTGGCTCTGCACAGTGCAGGGTGAGGGGTGGCAGTATTATAGTGGCTCTGCACAGTGCAGGGTGAGGGGTGACAGTATTATAGTGGCTCTGCACAGTGCAGGGTGAGGGGTGGCAGTATTATAGTGGCTCTGCTCTGCACAGTGCAGGGTGAGGGGTGGCAGTATTATAGTGGCTCTGCTCTGCACAGTGCAGGGTGAGGGGTGGCAGTATTATAGTGGCTCTGCACAGTGCAGGGTGAGGGGTGGCAGTATTATAGTGGCTCTGCACAATGCAGGGTGAGGGGTGGCAGTATTATAGTGGCTCTGCACAGTGCAGGGTGAGGGGTGGCAGTATTATAGTGGCTCTGCACAGTGCAGGGTGAGGGGTGGCAGTATTATAGTGGCTCTGCACAGTGCAGGGTGAGGGGTGGCAGTATTATAGTGGCTCTGCACAGTGCAGGGTGAGGGGTGGCAGTATTATAGTGGCTCTGCACAGTGCAGGGTGAGGGGTGGCAGTATTATAGTGGCTCTGCACAGTGCAGGGTGAGGGGTGACAGTATTATAGTGGCTCTGCTCTGCACAGTGCAGGGTGAGGGGTGACAGTATTATAGTGGCTCTGCTCTGCACAGTGCAGGGTGAGGGGTGGCAGTATTATAGTGGCTCTGCACAGTGCAGGGTGAGGGGTGGCAGTATTATAGTGGCTCTGCTCTGCACAGTGCAGGGTGAGGGGTGGCAGTATTATAGTGGCTCTGCACAGTGCAGGGTGAGGGGTGGCAGTATTATAGTGGCTCTGCTCTGCACAGTGCAGGGTGAGGGGTGGCAGTATTATAGTGGCTCTGCTCTGCACAGTGCAGGGTGAGGGGTGACAGTATTATAGTGGCTCTGCTCTGCACAGTGCAGGGTGAGGGGTGACAGTATTATAGTGGCTCTGCTCTGCACAGTGCAGGGTGAGGGGTGACAGTATTATAGTGGCTCTGCTCTGCACAGTGCAGGGTGAGGGGTGGCAGTATTATAGTGGCTCTGCTCTGCACAGTGCAGGGTGAGGGGTGGCAGTATTATAGTGGCTCTGCTCTGCTGCACAGTGCAGGGTGAGGGGTGGCAGTATTATAGTGTCTCTGCACAGTGCAGGGTGAGGGGTGGCAGTATTATAGTGGCTCTGCTCTGCTCTGCTCTGCACAGTGCAGGGTGAGGGGTGGCAGTATTATAGTGGCTCTGCTCTGCTGTGCAGTGTGAGGGGTGGCAGTATTATAGTGGCTCTGCTCTGCACAGTGCAGGGTGAGGGGTGGCAGTATTATAGTGGCTCTGCTCTGCACAGTGCAGGGTGAGGGGTGGCAGTATTATAGTGGCTCTGCTCTGCTGCACAGTGCAGGGTGAGGGGTGGCAGTATTATAGTGGCTCTGCTCTGCACAGTGCAGGGTGGGGGGTGGCAGTATTATAGTGGCTCTGCACAGTGCAGGGTGAGGGGTGGCAGTATTATAGTGGCTCTGCTCTGCACAGTGCAGGGTGAGGGGTGGCAGTATTATAGTGGCTCTGCTCTGCACAGTGCAGGGTGAGGGGTGGCAGTATTATAGTGGCTCTGCTCTGCACAGTGCAGGGTGAGGGGTGGCAGTATTACAGTGGCTCTGCACAGTGCAGGGTGAGGGGTGGCAGTATTATAGTGGCTCTGCTCTGCACAGTGCAGGGTGAGGGGTGACAGTATTATAGTGGCTCTGCACAGTGCAGGGTGAGGGGTGACAGTATTATAGTGGCTCTGCACAGTGCAGGGTGAGGGGTGGCAGTATTATAGTGGCTCTGCACAGTGCAGGGTGAGGGGTGGCAGTATTATAGTGGCTCTGCTCTGCACAGTGCAGGGTGAGGGGTGGCAGTATTATAGTGGCTCTGCACAGTGCAGGGTGAGGGGTGGCAGTATTATAGTGGCTCTGCTCTGCACAGTGCAGGGTGAGGGGTGACAGTATTATAGTGGCTCTGCTCTGCACAGTGCAGGGTGAGGGGTGGCAGTATTATAGTCGCTCTGCACAGTGCAGGGTGAGGGGTGGCAGTATTATAGTGGCTCTGCTCTGCTGCACAGTGCAGGGTGAGGGGTGGCAGTATTATAGTGGCTCTGCACAGTGCAGGGTGAGGGGTGGCAGTATTATAGTGGCTCTGCTCTGCATAGTGCAGGGTGAGGGGTGGCAGTATTTTAGTGGCTCTGCTCTGCACAGTGCAGGGTGAGGGGTGGCAGTATTATAGTGGCTCTGCTCTGCACAGTGCAGGGTGAGGGGTGACAGTATTATAGTGGCTCTGCACAGTGCAGGGTGAGGGGTGGCAGTATTATAGTGGCTCTGCTCTGCACAGTGCAGGGTGAGGGGTGACAGTATTATAGTGGCTCTGCTCTGCACAGTGCAGGGTGAGGGGTGACAGTATTATAGTGGCTCTGCACAGTGCAGGGAGAGGGGTGGCAGTATTATAGTGGCTCTGCTCTGCTGCACAGTGCAGGGTGAGGGGTGGCAGTATTATAGTGGCTCTGCACAGTGCAGGGTGAGGGGTGGCAGTATTATAGTGGCTCTGCACAGTGCAGGGTGAGGGGTGGCAGTATTATAGTGGCTCTGCACAGTGCAGGGTGAGGGGTGGCAGTATTATAGTGGCTCTGCACAGTGCAGGGTGAGGGGTGGCAGTATTATAGTGGCTCTGCTCTGCACAGTGCAGGGTGAGGGGTGGCAGTATTATAGTGGCTCTGCTCTGCACAGTGCAGGGTGAGGGGTGGCAGTATTATAGTGGCTCTGCTCTGCACAGTGCAGGGTGAGGGGTGGCAGTATGATAGTGGCTCTGCACAGTGCAGGGTGAGGGGTGGCAGTATTATAGTGGCTCTGCACAGTGCAGGGTGAGGGGTGGCAGTATTATAGTGGCTCTGCACAGTGCAGGGTGAGGGGTGGCAGTATTATAGTGGCTCTGCTCTGCACAGTGCAGGGTGAGGGGTGACAGTATTATAGTGGCTCTGCACAGTGCAGGGTGAGGGGTGGCAGTATTATAGTGGCTCTGCTCTGCACAGTGCAGGGTGAGGGGTGGCAGTATTATAGTGGCTCTGCTCTGCACAGTGCAGGGTGAGGGGTGGCAGTATTATAGTGGCTCTGCTCTGCACAGTGCAGGGTGAGGGGTGGCAGTATTATAGTGGCTCTGCTCTGCACAGTGCAGGGTGAGGGGTGGCAGTATTATAGTGGCTCTGCTCTGCACAGTGCAGGGTGAGGGGTGACAGTATTATAGTGGCTCTGCTCTGCACAGTGCAGGGTGAGGGGTGGCAGTATTATAGTGGCTCTGCTCTGCACAGTGCAGGGTGAGGGGTGGGAGTATTATAGTGGCTCTGCTCTGCACAGTGCAGGGTGAGGGGTGGCAGTATTATAGTGGCTCTGCACAGTGCAGGGTGAGGGGTGACAGTATTATAGTGGCTCTGCACAGTGCAGGGTGAGGGGTGGCAGTATTATAGTGGCTCTGCTCTGCACAGTGCAGGGTGAGGGGTGGCAGTATTATAGTGGCTCTGCTCTGCACAGTGCAGGGTGAGGGGTGGCAGTATTATAGTGGCTCTGCTCTGCACAGTGCAGGGTGAGGGGTGGCAGTATTATAGTGGCTCTGCTCTGCTGCACAGTGCAGGGTGAGGGGTGGCAGTATTATAGTGGCTGTGCTCTGCACAGTGCAGAGTGAGGGGTGACAGTATTATAGTGGCTCTGCACAGTGCAGGGTGAGGGGTGGCAGTATTATAGTGGCTCTGCTCTGCACAGTGCAGGGTGAGGGGTGACAGTATTATAGTGGCTCTGCTCTGCACAGTGCAGGGTGAGGGGTGGCAGTATTATAGTGGCTCTGCTCTGCACAGTGCAGGGTGAGGGGTGGCAGTATTATAGTGGCTCTGCTCTGCTGCACAGTGCAGGGTGAGGGGTGGCAGTATTATAGTGGCTCTGCTCTGCACAGTGCAGGGTGGGGGGTGGCAGTATTATAGTGGCTCTGCACAGTGCAGGGTGAGGGGTGGCAGTATTATAGTGGCTCTGCACAGTGCAGGGTGAGGGGTGACAGTATTATAGTGGCTCTGCACAGTGCAGGGTGAGGGGTGGCAGTATTATAGTGGCTCTGCTCTGCACAGTGCAGGGTGAGGGGTGGCAGTATTATAGTGGCTCTGCTCTGCACAGTGCAGGGTGAGGGGTGGCAGTATTATAGTGGCTCTGCACAGTGCAGGGTGAGGGGTGGCAGTATTATAGTGGCTCTGCACAGTGCAGGGTGAGGGGTGGCAGTATTATAGTGGCTCTGCTCTGCACAGTGCAGGGTGAGGGGTGGCAGTATTATAGTGGCTCTGCTCTGCACAGTGCAGGGTGAGGGGTGGCAGTATTATAGTGGCTCTGCTCTGCACAGTGCAGGGTGAGGGGTGGCAGTATTATAGTGGCTCTGCTCTGCTGCACAGTGCAGGGTGAGGGGTGGCAGTATTATAGTGGCTCTGCTCTGCACAGTGCAGGGTGGGGGGTGGCAGTATTATAGTGGCTCTGCACAGTGCAGGGTGAGGGGTGGCAGTATTATAGTGGCTCTGCACAGTGCAGGGTGAGGGGTGACAGTATTATAGTGGCTCTGCTCTGCACAGTGCAGTTTGAGGGGTGGCAGTATTATAGTGGCTCTGCTCTGCACAGTGCAGGGTGAGGGGTGGCAGTATTATAGTGGCTCTGCTCTGCACAGTGCAGGGTGAGGGGTGGCAGTATTATAGTGGCTCTGCACAGTGCAGGGTGAGGGGTGGCAGTATTATAGTGGCTCTGCACAGTGCAGGGTGAGGGGTGGCAGTATTATAGTGGCTCTGCTCTGCACAGTGCAGGGTGAGGGGTGGCAGTATTATAGTGGCTCTGCACAGTGCAGGGTGAGGGGTGGCAGTATTATAGTGGCTCTGCTCTGCTGCACAGTGCAGGGTGAGGGGTGGCAGTATTATAGTGGCTCTGCTCTGCACAGTGCAGGGTGAGGGGTGGCAGTATTATAGTGGCTCTGCACAGTGCAGGGTGAGGGGTGGCAGTATTATAGTGGCTCTGCACAGTGCAGGGTGAGGGGTGGCAGTATTATAGTGGCTCTGCTCTGCACAGTGCAGGGTGAGGGGTGACAGTATTATAGTGGCTCTGCTCTGCACAGTGCAGGGTGAGGGGTGGCAGTATTATAGTGGCTCTGCTCTGCACAGTGCAGGGTGAGGGGTGGCAGTATTATAGTGGCTCTGCTCTGCTGCACAGTGCAGGGTGAGGGGTGGCAGTATTATAGTGGCTCTGCTCTGCACAGTGCAGGGTGAGGGGTGGCAGTATTATAGTGGCTCTGCACAGTGCAGGGTGAGGGGTGACAGTATTATAGTGGCTCTGCTCTGCACAGTGCAGGGTGAGGGGTGGCAGTATTATAGTGGCTCTGCACAGTGCAGGGTGAGGGGTGGCAGTATTATAGTGGCTCTGCACAGTGCAGGGTGAGGGGTGACAGTATTATAGTGGCTCTGCTCTGCACAGTGCAGGGTGAGGGGTGGCAGTATTATAGTGGCTCTGCTCTGCACAGTGCAGGGTGAGGGGTGACAGTATTATAGTGGCTCTGCACAGTGCAGGGTGAGGGGTGGCAGTATTATAGTGGCTCTGCACAGTGCAGGGTGAGGGGTGGCAGTATTATAGTGGCTCTGCTCTGCACAGTGCAGGGTGAGGGGTGGCAGTATTATAGTGGCTCTGCACAGTGCAGGGTGAGGGGTGGCAGTATTATAGTGGCTCTGCTCTGCTGCACAGTGCAGGGTGAGGGGTGGCAGTATTATAGTGGCTCTGCTCTGCACAGTGCAGGGTGAGGGGTGGCAGTATTATAGTGGCTCTGCACAGTGCAGGGTGAGGGGTGGCAGTATTATAGTGGCTCTGCTCTGCACAGTGCAGGGTGAGGGGTGACAGTATTATAGTGGCTCTGCTCTGCACAGTGCAGGGTGAGGGGTGGCAGTATTATAGTGGCTCTGCACAGTGCAGGGTGAGGGGTGGCAGTATTATAGTGGCTCTGCACAGTGCAGGGTGAGGGGTGGCAGTATTATAGTGGCTCTGCACAGTGCAGGGTGAGGGGTGGCAGTATTATAGTGGCTCTGCACAGTGCAGGGTGAGGGGTGACAGTATTATAGTGGCTCTGCACAGTGCAGGGTGAGGGGTGGCAGTATTATAGTGGCTCTGCTCTGCACAGTGCAGGGTGAGGGGTGGCAGTATTATAGTGGCTCTGCTCTGCACAGTGCAGGGTGAGGGGTGGCAGTATTATAGTGGCTCTGCACAGTGCAGGGTGAGGGGTGGCAGTATTATAGTGGCTCTGCACAATGCAGGGTGAGGGGTGGCAGTATTATAGTGGCTCTGCACAGTGCAGGGTGAGGGGTGGCAGTATTATAGTGGCTCTGCACAGTGCAGGGTGAGGGGTGGCAGTATTATAGTGGCTCTGCACAGTGCAGGGTGAGGGGTGGCAGTATTATAGTGGCTCTGCACAGTGCAGGGTGAGGGGTGGCAGTATTATAGTGGCTCTGCACAGTGCAGGGTGAGGGGTGGCAGTATTATAGTGGCTCTGCACAGTGCAGGGTGAGGGGTGACAGTATTATAGTGGCTCTGCTCTGCACAGTGCAGGGTGAGGGGTGACAGTATTATAGTGGCTCTGCTCTGCACAGTGCAGGGTGAGGGGTGGCAGTATTATAGTGGCTCTGCACAGTGCAGGGTGAGGGGTGGCAGTATTATAGTGGCTCTGCTCTGCACAGTGCAGGGTGAGGGGTGGCAGTATTATAGTGGCTCTGCACAGTGCAGGGTGAGGGGTGGCAGTATTATAGTGGCTCTGCTCTGCACAGTGCAGGGTGAGGGGTGGCAGTATTATAGTGGCTCTGCTCTGCACAGTGCAGGGTGAGGGGTGACAGTATTATAGTGGCTCTGCTCTGCACAGTGCAGGGTGAGGGGTGACAGTATTATAGTGGCTCTGCTCTGCACAGTGCAGGGTGAGGGGTGACAGTATTATAGTGGCTCTGCTCTGCACAGTGCAGGGTGAGGGGTGGCAGTATTATAGTGGCTCTGCTCTGCACAGTGCAGGGTGAGGGGTGGCAGTATTATAGTGGCTCTGCTCTGCTGCACAGTGCAGGGTGAGGGGTGGCAGTATTATAGTGTCTCTGCACAGTGCAGGGTGAGGGGTGGCAGTATTATAGTGGCTCTGCTCTGCTGCACAGTGCAGGGTGAGGGGTGGCAGTATTATAGTGGCTGGCTCTGCTGTGCAGGGTGAGGGGTGGCAGTATTATAGTGGCTCTGCACAGTGCAGGGTGAGGGGTGGCAGTATTATAGTGGCTGGCTCTGCTGTGCAGGGTGAGGGGTGGCAGTATTACAGTGATTTGAGGAATCCATTGTTAGGGAAGCAGAGAGGGTTTGTTTGCATCTGTAGTGACAGGGTCTCTCCCAGGTGTTGCTGCCACTGATGTTAGTGGCTGCAGAACACTGGGGAAGAGTGAAAAGCCAGAAGTCTTTTTCAACGTATTTGAGTGCACAAACCTTCTGAAGAAGCTTACTGAGGCCCCCTCCATATACCTGTAACCTCCCTTACTTATCATGGATAATCTATCTCGCCGACACATCTTTGACAGCATAGGTTTCCACTCAGTACAGTTTCCCAAGGCTGGGATTGAAGCTGGATCCCTGGCATTATAACAGGAATATTAGCCACTGTCAGTCCACATTTGGGATCAATGACATGGGCAGGAAGAGGAAAAGGACCCTGCAAATATTGGGAAGGGAATTGAAAAGCTACCTCCCAATCTCAGAATTACAGCATGTGCCAGTGAGCAACTGAACAGGGCTGCAGAAATGGAGGGGGTGGGGTGTAGATTTGAGGCATTGGGATTTCTGTTCTGGAACTGCTGGGAGCTGGCTGATTACACATTATGTGGAGATGCCGGCGTTGGACTGGGGTAAACACAGTAAGAGTTTTAACAACACCAGGTTAAAGTCCAACAGGTTTATTTGGTAGCAAATGCCATTAGCTTTTGGAGCGCTGCTCCTTCATCAGATGGAGTGGAAATCTGCTCTCAAACAGGGCACAGAGACACAACATCAAGTTACAGAATACTGATTAGAATGCGAATCTCTACAACCAACCAGGTCTTAAAGATACAGACAATGTGAGTGGAGGGAGCATTAAGCACAGGTTAAAGAGATGTTAAAAGAGATCGGGTTAAGAAGACAATACACATCTCTTGATTAAGGAGAATCCTCAGGCATTTTATTCATATGTTAGGAACAAATGAGTTGTCAGGGAAAAAGTCGGACCTCTCAGGGACAAAGGAGGGGAATTATGCTTAGAACCCAAGGGAATAGGGGAGATCCTAAATGAATACTTTGCATCGGTATTCACGAAGGAGAGGGGCGTGTTGAATGGGAGTGTCTCAGAGGGAGGTGTTGACCCGTTAGAGAAAATCTCCATTACAAGGGAGGAAGTGTTAGGTTTTTTAGGTAACATTAAAACTGACAAATTCCCCGGACCTGATGGCATCTATCCTCGACTGCTCAGGGAGATAAGAGATGTAATTGCTGGGCCTCTGACGGAAATCTTTGTCGCTTCTTTGGATACAGGTGAGGTCCCTGAGGATTGGAGGATAGTGAATGTGGTCCCGTTGTTTAAGAAGGGTAGCAGGGATAACCCGGGTAATAATAGGCCAGTGAGCTTGACGTCCGTGGTAGGGAAGTTGTTGGAGAGGATTCTTAGAGACAGGATGTATGCGCATTTAGAACAGAACAATCTCATTAGTGATAGACAGCATGGTTTTGTAAGAGGGAGGTCGTGCCTTACAGATTTGGTGGAGTTTTTTGAGGAAGTGACCAAAACGGTTGACGAAGGAAGGGCCGTGGATGTCGTCTATATGGATTTCAGTGAGGCATTTGACAAAGTCCCACATGGCAGGTGAGTTAAAAAGGTTAAGGCTCATGGGATACAAGGAGAAGTGGCTAGATGGGTAGAAAACTGGCTTGGCCACAGGAGACAGAGGGTAGCAGTCGAAGGGTCTTTTTCCGGCTGGAGGTCTGTGACCAGTGGTGTTCCGCAGGGCTCTGTACTGGGACCTCTGCTATTTGTGATATATATAAATGATTTGGAAGAAAGTGTAACTGGTGTTATCAGCAAGTTTGCGGATGACACGAAGATGGCTGGACTTGCGGATAGCGAAGAGCATTGTCGGGCAATACAGCAGGATATAGATAGGCTGGAAGATTGGGCGGAGAAATGGCAGATGGAATTTAATCCAGATAAATGTGAAGTGATGCATTTTGGAAGAACTAATGTAGGGGGGAGTTATACGATAAATGGCAGAGCCATCAAGAGTATAGAAACACAGAGGGACCTCGGTGTGCAAGTCCACAAATCCTTGAAGGTGGCAGCACAGGTGGAGAAGGTGGTGAAGAAGGCATATGGTATGCTTGCCTTTATAGGACGGGGTATAGAGTATAAAAGCTGGAGTCTGATGATGCAGCTGTATAGAACGCTGGTTAGGCCACATTTGGAGTACTGCGTCCAGTTCTGGTCGCCGCACTACCAGAAGGACGTGGAGGCATTGGAGAGAGTGCAGAGAAGGTTTACCAGGATGTTGCCTGGTATGGAGGGTCTTAGCTATGAGGAGAGATTGGGTAGACTGGAGTTGTTCTCCTTGGAAAGACGGAGAATGAGGGGAGATCTAATAGAGGTGTACAAGATTATGAAGGGTATAGATAGGGTGAACAGTGGGAAGCTTTTTCCCAGGCCGGAGGTGACGATCACGAGGGGTCACGGGCTCAAGGTGAGAGGGGCGAAGTATAACTCAGACATCAGAGGGACGTTTTTTACACAGAGAGTGGTGGGGGCCTGGAATGCGCTGCCAAGTAGGGTGGTGGAGGCAGGCACGCTGACATCGTTTAAGACTTACCTGGATAGTCACATGAGCAGTCTGGGAATGGAGGGATACAAACGATTGGTCTAGTTGGACCAATGAGCGGCACAGGCTTGGAGGGTCGAAGGGCCTGTTTCCTGTGCTGTACTGTTAGAAACATAGAAAAACTACAGCACAAACAGGCCCTTCGGCCCACAAGTTGTGCCGAACACATCCCTACCTTCTAGACCTACCTATATCCCTCCATCCTATTAAGCTCCATGTACTCATCCAGGAGTCTCTTAAAAGACCCTATTGAGTTCGCCTCCACCACCACTGACGGCAGCCGATTCCACTCGCCCACCACCCTCTGTGTGAAAAACTTACCCCTAACATCTCCCCTGTACCTACCCCCCAGCAGCTTAAACCTGTGTCCTCTCGTAGCAGACATTTCCACCCTGGGAAAAAGCCTCTGAGAGTCCACCTGATCTATGCCTCTCAACATCTTATACACCTCTATTAGGTCTCCTCTCATCCTTCGTATCTCCAAGGAGAAAAGACCAAGCTCCCTCAGCCTATCCTCATAAGGCATGCCACTCAATCCAGGCAACATCCTTGTAAATCTCCTCTGCACCCTTTCAATCTTTTCCACATCCTTCCTGTAATGAGGCGACCAGAACTGAGCACAGTACTCCAAGTGGGGTCTGACGAGGGTCTTATATAGCTGCATCATTATCCCCGGACTCCAAAACTCAATCCCTCGATTGATAAAGGCCAGCACACCATACGCCTTCTTAACCACCTCCTCCACCTGCGGGGCCAATTTTAGAGTCCTATGGACCCGGACCCCAAGGTCCTTCTGATCCTCTACAGTACTAAGAGTCTTTCCCTTTATATTGTACCCCTTCATCCCATTTGACCTGCCAAAATGGACCACGACGCATTTATCTGGGTTGAAGTCCATCTGCCATTTCTCTGCTCAGTCTTGCATCCTATCTATGTCCCTCTGTAATTTCTGACATCCCTCCAGACTGTCCACAACCCCACCAACCTTCGTGTCGTCGGCAAACTTACCAACCCATCCCTCCGCTTCCTCATCCAGGTCATTTATGAAAATGACAAACAGCAAGGGTCCTAGAACAGATCCCTGGGGCACTCCACTGGTGACCGACCTCCATTTAGAAAAAGACCCATCTATACCCACTCACTGCCTCCTTTGGGCAAGCCAGTTCTGGATCCACAGGGCAGCAGCCCCTTGGATCCCATGCCCTCTCACTTATTCTAGAAGCCTTGCATGGGGGAACCTTATCGAACGCCTTGCTAAAATCCATATAAACCACATCTACCGCCTTCCCTTCGTCAATGTGTTTAGTCACATTTTCGAAGAACTCCACCAGGCTCGTAAGGCACGATCTGCCCTTGACAAAGCCATGCTGAGTATTCTTGAGCATACTAAACCTCTCTAAATGCTCATATATCCTGTCCCTCAGGATCTTCTCCATCAGTTTACCAACCACTGAGATTAGACTCACCGGTCGGTAATTTCCTGGGCTATCCCTATTCCCCTTCTTGAAAATAGGAACCACATCCGCAATCCTCCAATCCTCCGGCACCTCTCCCGTCTCCATCGACGACGCAAAGATCATCGCCAGATGCTCTGCAATCTCTTCCCTCGCCTCCCACAGTAACCTGGGGTATATCCCATCCGGTCCCGGCGACTTATCTATCTTGATGCCATTCAAAGATTCCAGCACAACCTCTTTCTTAAAGTCCACATACTCAATCTTTTCAGTCCACCGCACGCCCGCAGTACATCCACCCAGGTCCTTCTCCTCTGTGAAAACCGAGGCAAAATACTCATTGAGAACCTCTGCCATTTCTACTGGTTCCGTACTGATTTTCCCACCTTCACCTTTTATAGGTCCTATTCCGTCATGTCTCATCCTTTTACTCTTCACATATTTGTAGAACGCCTTAGGGTTTTCCTTAATTCTACTTGCCAAGGCCTTCTCGTGGCCCCTTCTGGCTCTCCTAATTTCCTTCTTTAGTCCCTTACTACAAGCCGTATACTCATCTAGATCCCTATCTTTGCCAAGCTCTCTGAACCTTTTGTACGCTTTCCTTTTCTTCTCGACTAGGTCCCGCACAGCTTTCGTGCACCACGGTTCCTTTAACCGGCCAACACCTCCCTGTCTGCTCGGAACATTGTCTTGTAGAACTCTAGACAGACATTCCTTGAAAAACTGCCACCTCTCTTCAGTACATTTCCCCGAGAATACCTCCTTCCAATTTACTCCTCTAATTCGCTGCCTTATGTCTTCATATTTCCCCTTCATCCATATAAACAGTTTCCTAGCTTGCCTGATCCTCTCTTTTTCCAATGCAAGCCTAAAGGAGATAGAGTTATGATCGCTATCCCCAAGATGCTCTCCCACTGAGAGATCTGACACCTGTCTAGGTTCATTGGTCAGTATCAGATCAAGTACAGCCTCTCCTCTTGTAGGCTTGTCCACATGCTGTGTCAGGAAACCCTCCTGAACACACCTAACGAACTCTTCCCCATCCAATCCCCTTACCCTAGGGATATTCCAATCTATGTTTGGGAAATTAAAGTCTCCCATCACAACAACTCTGCTATTATTGCATCTCTCCAGGATCTGTTTCCCTATCTGTTCCTCCACCTCCCTGTTACTATTGGGCGGCCTATAGAAAACTCCCAGCAAAGTGACCGGGCCCTCCCCACTCTGAACTTCCACCCACAGAGACTCTGTGGACAATCCCTCCACAGCAAACACCTTCTCTACAGCTGTGACACTATCCCTGATCAACAGTGCCTCCCTCTCTTGCCTCCCTCCCTGTCATCATAGAAGAAATCATCATAGAAACCCTACAGTGCAGAAGGAGGCCATTCGGCCCATCGAGTCTGCACCGACCACAATCCCACCAAGACCCTACCCCGCATATTTTACCCACTAATCCCTCTAACCTACGCATCTCAGGACTCTAAGGGGCAATTTTTAACCTGGCCAATCAACCTAACCCGCACATCTTTGGACTGTGGGAGGAAACCGGAGCACCCGGAGGAAACCCACGCAGACACGAGGAGAATGTGCAAACTCCACACAGACAGTGACCCAAGCCAGGAATCGAACCCAGGACCCTGGTGCTGTGAAGCAGCAATGCTAACCACTGTGCTACCGTGCCGCCTTCCTGAAACATCTGAATCCCGGCACCTGGAGTATCCAGTCCTGTCCCTGAGACATCCAAGTCTCCGTAATGGCCACCACATCATACTTCCAGGCATCGATCCACGCTCTGAGCTCATCCCCTTTATTCACTATACTCCTGGCATTAAAGTAAACACATCTCAATCCTTTGGTCTGAGCTCTCCCCTTCTCTATCCCCCATCCATCCTCCCTCTTGCACTGTCTATAACCCTTCTCTGTTTGCGAGCTACCTTCCTCACTCTCAGTCACCTCGTCTCGATCCCCTCCCCCCAACCTATCTAGTTTAAACAGTTCTTTGTTCTTTAACCTGTGCTTGATGCTCCCTCCACTCACATTGCCTGTATCTTTAAGATCTGGTTGGCCGTAGAGATTCGCATTCTAATCAGTATTCTGTCACTTGATTTTGTGTCTCTGTGTTTTGTTTGAGAGCAGATTTCCACTCCATCTGACGAAGGAGCAGCGCTCCGAAAGCTAATGGCATTTGCTACCAAATAAACCTGTTGGACTTTAACCTGGTGTTGTGAGACTCCTTACTGTGATTACACATTCCCAGGACTGGGACTTCTGCCCTCTAAGCTCCAAAGACTGACTTTATCAAATGTGGAGGAATGGTCGCAGGATGGCTAATTAGATTTTAACAAATGGATTATAATGCAAATACTTCAGTGTAACCAATAAACAGGTTTTAAAATTAACACAGATAAAGCTACAATGATCTCATTAGCACAAAAAAATGTTTGTGGAGTTCTCTAAATCTACTCCTGCCCCCAATATTATCATGAGTTTCTAAACTCCATTCCCAAGTCTTCTCGTGGCAATGCATTCACTTAGTGATTTGTGTTTTCCAAAACACTCTTCAGCACCAGAGCTTCTGCTCCACTTTAGCAGAAAGTCTGTGCCAGGATTTTGGATCAACCCTATTGGTTTTCTCAGTGAGGCAGGGTCAGGAGGATAAAATGTTACGATGGATGCAAACTGCTACAAACACTCCCATTTCCTTCCTGTACAACCAGTTCTTTTGATTCTCGGAGTCTCAAATCTTCCCAAACGATTGAACTGCTGAGACTTTGTCAAAGAGCCTGACCTTTGCATCTTTAACTTCACTGGTGTGCAGTCAGGGCCGTTCAGAAAGTTCACCTTGTTTCTGTCCCCTTATTAACTTGCCTTAGCTCCTCTAGCAGGCAGCTAAGGCCAACTCCATTGGTGCTGTGGATCTTCACCATCCCTTCCTGCTCACTTTGTCAAAGTCACACAACAGGTTGTCTTCCTTGGTGTTTGAACCAGTTCCTAGCCTAGTTCTAGAGATCACTGTTGCAGTTATGGTACTACAAAAATCACTAATTTACTCAAACAATTTTGTTTCACTGGGTATCCATGTCTGTGCAAACTGTACAGATTCATCATTCCAGCATTTCACATTGTTATCCTTCTCTTTTGTCAGCAGTAGTAAAAATACTTCTGCTCCTCCATCTTTAGGTTACACATGACTGTTAATTCATCAACATTTTCCTTTGCATGTTTTTGACAATCCTGCAAGTTATGTTCGGGTAATTTGAACTCGAACAGGGTCCAGGTCAGTCTTGCCTTGTATTTGTCTCCACACCTGCTCATTTCATATTCACATCATTGTGCGATAAATGGATCTCTTTCTGCCTTTGCCTGTTTTACCTGATCAAGACTTTTGCTGCTGCATCTCAGACTCAGCAAATGTCAGCTTCTCCTGCATCTGTGCCACCTTGAGAGGAATAAGTCTTGATGGATATTGCTCAATTGGAACAACATTTTCTACAACTACCTTGTGCACAGTTATTGTAGTACTTCCCAGCTTATTCCACGTAGAACTGCATGTGATGGTAATGACTCAGGTCATTCTGATTTCCCTCTGGAAAGTAACTCAATTTATTCCAATTACAGAACTTCCTCATTATCCTATTTAATTTGAGGATTGTCAAATTCAGAACAATCTGGATGAGGTTCTTGAGTGGTGTCAAGAACTACATTCCCTTGCTTTCCTCCCCTATCAAAGTACCGTTAGTGTCATGTGACTATGCTCAGTTTTCCTTCTATCTGGTGTTTTCAAATAATTGATCTCACTCAATTTCTTTCACTTTGATTAGGCCCACTAAAGCTTGCTTTTAAAGATTTAAGGAAGAGGGAAGCTTATGTAGGGATGAGGAAACAAGGTTCAGATGGCTCGATTGAGGGTTACAAGTTAGCAAGGAATGAGCTGAAAAAGGGGCTTAGGAGAGCTAGGGGGGGACATGAGAAGTCCTTGGCGGGTCGGATCAAGGAAAACCCCAAGGCTTTTTACTCTTATGTGAGGAATAAAAGAATGACCAGGGTGAGGTTAGTGCCGGTCAAGGACAGTAGTGGGAACTTGTGTATGGAGTCAGTAGAGATAGGCAAGGTGATGAATGAATACTTTTCTTCAGTGTTCACCAAGGAGAGGGGCCATGTTTTTGAGGAAGAGAAGGTGTTACAGGCTAATAGGCTGGAGGAAATAGATGTTCGGAGGGAGGATGTCCTGGCAGTTTTGAATAAACTGAAGGTCGATAAGTCCCCTGGGCCTGATGAAATGTATCCTAGGATTCTTTGGGAGGCAAGGGATGAGATTGCAGAGCCTTTGGCTTTGATCTTTGGGTCCTCGCTGTCCACGGGGATGGTGCCAGAGGACTGGAGAATGGCGAATGTGGTTCCTCTGTTTAAGAAAGGGAATAGAAATGACCCTGGTAATTATAGACCGGTTAGTCTTACTTCGGTGGTTGGTAAATTGATGGAAACGGTCCTTAGGGATGGGATTTACGACCATTTAGAAAGATGCGGATTAATCCGGGATAGTCAGCACGGATTCGTGAAGGGCAAGTCGTGCCTCACAAATTTGATAGAATTTTTTGAGGAGGTAACTAAGTGTGTTGATGAAGGTAGGGCAGTTGATGTCATATACATGGATTTTAGTAAGGCGTTTGATAAGGTCCCCCATGGTCGGCTTATGATGAAAGTGAGGAGGTGTGGGATAGAGGGAAAGTTGGCCGATTGGATAGGTAACTGGCTGTCTGATCGAAGACAGAGGGTGGTGGTGGATGGAAAATTTTCAGATTGGAGGCAGGTTGCTAGCGGAGTGCCGCAGGGATCAGTGCTTGGTCCTCTGCTCTTTGCGATTTTTATTAATGACTTAGAGGAGGGGGCTGAAGGGTGGATCAGTAAATTTGCTGATGACACCAAGATTGGTGGAGTAGTGGATGAGGTGGAGGGCTGTTGTAGGCTGCAAAGAGACATAGATAGGATGCAAAGCTGGGCTGAAAAATGGCAAATGGAGTTTAACCCTGATAAATGTGAGGTGATTCATTTTGGTAGGACTAATTTAAATGTGGATTACAGGGTCAAAGGTAGGGTTCTGAAGACTGTGGAGGAACAGAGAGATCTTGGGGTCCATATCCACAGATCTCTAAAGGTTGCCACTCAAGTGGATAGAGCTGTGAAGAAGGCCTATAGTGTGTTAGCTTTTATTAACAGGGGGTTGGAGTTTAAGAGCCGTGGGGTTATGCTGCAACTGTACAGGACCTTGGTGAGACCACATTTGGAATATTGTGTGCAGTTCTGGTCACCTCACTATAAGAAGGATGTGGAAGCGCTGGAAAGAGTGCAGAGGAGATTTACCAGGATGCTGCCTGGTTTGGAGGGTAGGTCATATGAGGAAAGGTTGAGGGAGCTCGGGCTGTTCCCTCTGGAGCGGAGGAGGCTGAGGGGAGACGTAATAGAGGTTTATAAAATGATGAAGGGGATAGATAGAGTGAACATTCAAAGACTATTTCCTCGGGTGGATGGAGCTATTACAAGGGGGCATAACTCATGGTGGGAGATATAGGAAGGATATCAGAGGTAGGTTCTTTATGCAGAGAGTGGTTGGGGTGTGGAATGGACTGCCTGCAGTGATAGTGGAGTCAGACACTTTAGGAACATTTAAGCGGTTATTGGATAGGCACATGGAGCACACCAGGATGATAGGGAGTGGGATAGCTTGATCTTGGTTTCAGATAAAGCTCGGCACAACATCGTGGGCCGAAGGGCCTGTTCTGTGCTGTACTGTTCTATGTTCTATTCACCTGCCACTGGTAGTAATACTCACATTTTCTCCCCACTAACAAAACTACACATTTTTGATTTCTTATCTGCTTCCTGTATCACACATGTTGTGCCACTTTTAAATGTTATCTAGCCAACTCACCAGCCCCGGTTAATCTCAAGTTTGACACGGTCCAATAACATAGTGTCAGAACACTCACTCACTAATTTCTCTTTGAACAACTTAACATGACCAAAAATCAACTCAAACTAGTTGATTCATTAGGTGCATCCCTGATTGCAAAAAGTACAAATGGAATTCCTCTATCCCAATCCTCTGGCTAATCTTTACTACAAGTCCTCAACGTGGTCTTTAAAGTTTGATGCCACCATTCTAACACTGATTCTGGATGGTACGCAGTTGATTTAAATTGTTTTACTCCTAAGATATCCATAACCGCCTTAAATAAGGTTGATGTAAAATTTGATCCTTGATCTGATTGTATTTAGACCATAAGACGTAGGAACAGAATTAGGCCACTCGGCCCATCGAGTCTGCTCTGTCATTCAATCATGGCTGATATTTTTCTCATCCTCATTCTCCTGCCTTTTCCCCATAATCCCTGATCCCCTTATTAATCAAGAATCTATCTATCTCAGTCTTAAAGACACTCAATAACCCCCCTGGCCTCCACAGCCTTCTGCGGCAAAGAGTTCCACAGATTCACCACTCTCTGGCTGAAGAAATTCCTCATCTCTGTTCTAAACATAGAACATAGAACATAGAACATTACAGCGCAGAACAGGCCCTTCGGCCCACGATGTTGCACCGACCAGTTAAAAAAAAAAAAAAAAATACTGTGACCCTCCAACCTAAACCAATTTCTTTTCGTCCATGAACCTATCTACGGATCTCTTAAACGCCCCCAAACTAGGCGCATTTACTACTGATGCTGGCAGGGCATTCCAATCCCTCACCACCCTCTGGGTAAAGAACCTACCCCTGACATCGGTTCTATAACTACCCCCCCTCAATTTAAAGCCATGCCCCCTCGTGCTGGATTTCTCCATCAGAGGAAAAAGGCTATCACTATCCACCCTATCTAAACCTCTAATCATCTTATATGTTTCAATAAGATCCCCTCTTAGCCGCCGCCTTTCCAGCGAAAACAATCCCAAATCCCTCAGCCTCTCCTCATAGGATCTCCCCTCCATACCAGGCAACATCCTGGTAAACCTCCTCTGCACCCTCTCCAAAGCCTCCACATCCTTCCTGTAATGTGGGGACCAGAACTGCACACAGTACTCCAAGTGCGGCCGCACCAGAGTTGTCCCTTCAGCCTGAGGTTGTGCCCTCTGGTTCTAGTTTTTCCTACTAGTGGAAACATCCTGTCCACATCCACTCTATCCAGGCCTTGCAGTATCCTGTAAGTTTCAATAAGATTCCCCCCCCCTCATCCTTCGAAACTCCAACTAGTACAGACCCAGAGTCCTCAGCCATCCCTCATACGACAAGCTCTTCATTCCAGGGGTCATTTTTGTGAACCTCCTCTGGACCCTTTCCAAGGCCAGCACATCCTTCCTTAGATACGGAGCCCAAAACTGCTCACAATACTCCAAATGGAGTCTGACCAGAGCCTTATACAGCCTCAGAAATACATCCCTGCTCTTGTATTCTAACCCTCTCGACATGAATGCTAACATTGCATTTGCCTTCCTAACTGCTGACTGAACGTTAAGAGAATCTTGAACAAGGACTCCCAAGTCCCTTTGTGTTTCTGATTTCCTCAGCATTTTCCCATTTAGAAAATAGTCTCTGCCTCCATTCCTCCTTCCAAAGTGCATAAACTCACTTTTCCACATTGTATTCCATCTGCCACTTCCATCTGTCCCTCTACATATCTTTGCATCATCTGCAAACTTATCAACAGTGCCTTCAGTTCCTTCTTCCAAGTTGTTAATGTATATTGTGAAAAGTTGTGGTCCCAGCACTGACCCCTGAGGCACACCACTAGTCATCGGCTGCTATCCTGAAAAAGACCCCCTTATCCCCACTCTCTGCCTTCTGCCAGTCAGTCAATCCTCTATCCATGCCAGATCTTATCCTTAACACCATGGGCTCTTAACTTATTTAACAGTCTCTTATGTGGCACCTTGTCAAAGGCCTTCTGGAAATCTAAATAAATCACGTCCACTGGTTCTCCTTTATCTAACTTCCTTGTTAC
The DNA here is from genome assembly GCF_964213995.1 of Mustelus asterias. Lineage (NCBI taxonomy): Eukaryota > Metazoa > Chordata > Chondrichthyes > Carcharhiniformes > Triakidae > Mustelus > Mustelus asterias. Next base: position 4,319,253 of record NC_135805.1, on the reverse strand, counting down.
CTCCTCAAAGAACTCTTACAGGTTTGTCAGACATGACAAAGCCATGCTGACTCAGTCCTACTTTATCATGCACTTCCAAATACTCTGCAATCCCATCTTTAATAATGGACTCTAAAATCTCGCCAATGACCGAAGTCAGGCTAACCAGCCTATAATTTCTCGGCTGCTGCCTCCCTCCCTTCTTAAACAGCGGTGTTACATTCGCTACTTTCTAGTCCTCTGTTACCCTCCCTGCCTCCAGTAATTCCTGAAAGATCACCACCAATGCCTCCACAATTTCCTCAGCAATCTCTTTTACAACCCTAGGGTGTAGTCCATCCGGTCCAAGTGATTTATCCACCTTCAAACCTGTCAGTTTCCCTACAACCTTCTCCTTAGTGATGGCCACTACACTCACCTGTGCCCCCCGAATCTCCTGGAGCCCTGGCATCCCACTGGTGTCTTCCACCGTGAAGACTGATGCAAAGTAACTATTCAGTTCCTCTGCCATTTCTTTGTTTCCTATTATTACTTCTCCAGTAATTGTAACAGTAACAATTCTCCAATAATTGTTTCCTATTATTACTTCTCATGTCTCACTTTCCCTTTTTGCCTCTCTCTTACCTTTCATATATTAAAAAACTCTTCCTATCTTCTTTTATATTACTAACGAGCTTACACTCATATTTCATCTTCTCCCCCTTTATTGCTTTTTTAGTTGTCCTCTGCTCACTTTTAAAGATGTAATGGAGATGTGGAGGGAGAAATTGCTAAGCAGATTATGGATAGGTGTGGGGGTCACAGGGTAGTTGTCATGGATGACTTTAACTTTCCAAATATTGATTGGAACCTTTATAGGTCGAATAGTTCGGATGGGGCAGTTTTTGTACAGTGTGTGCAGGAGGGTTTCCTGACACAATATGTGGATAGGCCGACAAGAGGTGGGGCCACATTGGATTTGGTACTGGGAAATGAACCGGGCCAAGTGTTAGATTTGGTTGTGGGAGAGAACTTTGGAGATAGTGACCACAATTTGGTGTCTTTCATTATTGCAATGGAGAGGGATAGGGCCGTACGGCAGGGCAAGGTTTATAATTGGGGGAGGGGTAATTATGATGCGATTAGGCAAGAATTAGGGAGCATAAGATGGGAACAGAAACTGTCAGGGAAAGGCACAAATGAAAAGTGGAGCTTGTTCAAGGAACAAATACTGCGTGTCCTTGATAGGTATGTCCCTGTCAGGCAGGGAGGAAATGGCCGAGTGAGGGAACCATGGTTCACAAAAGAGGTGGAATGTCTTGTCAAGAGGAAAAAGGAAGCATATGTAAGGATGAGAAAACAAGGTTCAGTTGGGTCGCTTGAGGGTTACAAGGTAGCAAGGAATGAACTAAAAAAAGGGCTTAGGAGAGCTCGGAGGGGGCATGAGAAGTCCTTGGCGGGTCGGAGCAAGGAAAACCCCAAGGCTTTTTACTCTTATGTGAGAAATAAAAGAATGACCAGGGTGAGGTTCGGGCTGGTCAAGGATAGTAGTGGGAACTTGTGCATGGAGTCAGAAGAGATAGGAGAGGCGATGAATGAATACTTCTCTTCAGTTTTCACCAAGGAGAGGGGCCATATTTTTGAGGATGAGAGTGTGATACAGGCTGATAGGCTGGAGGAGGTAGATGTTCTGAGGGAAGATGTATTAGCAATTTTGAAAAACCTGAGGGTCGATAAGTCCCCTGGGCCTGATGAAATGTATCCTAGGATTCTTTGGGAGACAAGGGATGAGATTGCAGAGCCTTTGGCTTTGATCTTTGGGTCCTCACTGTCCACGGGGATAGTGCCAGAAGACTGGAGAGTGGTGAATGTTGTTCCTCTGTTCAAGAAAGGAAATAGGAATGACCCTGGTAATTATAGACCGGTTAGTCTTACTTCGCTGGTCGGCAAGTTAATGGAAAAGGTCCTTAGGGATAGGATTTATGACCATTTGGAAAGATGCAGCTTAATCTGGGATAGTCAACATGGATTCGTGAAGGGTAAGTCTTTCCTCACAAGTTTGATTGAATTCTTTGAGGAGGTAACTAAGTGTGTTGATGAAGGTAGGGCAGTTGATGTCATATACATGGATTTTAGTAAGGCGTTTGATAAGGTTCCCCATGGTCGGCTTATGATGAAAGTAAGGAGGTGTGGGATAGAGGGAAATTTGGCCGATGGGATAGGCACCTACATGGCCATCGGGTACACGCCCTGAAATCGGTGTGGCAGCAGCCAATTGGATTCTATTGATCCGGGTGATCAAACCCTGATCGATTGATTGGTGATAATCAAGAGAGCGCCCATAAGGGTGCAAAATCAATGAGGGATAAAAGGTGCTGCATAACGGAAGGAACTCTCTCTCACAATCGACACGAAGTAGGAAGGAAGAGTGAGGAGGTCCTAAAGAGTGAGTACAAAGAGCTTGGAAGGAAGTTAAAAAGCAGGACCCCGAGGGTAGTAATCTCAGGATTGCTACCTGTACCACATGCCAGTGAGGGCAGGAGTAGGATGCTTGGGCGGATGAACACGTGGCTGAGGAACTGGTGCAGGGGGCAGGGTTTCCAATTCTTGGATCATTGGGACCTCTTCTGGGGCAGGTGGGACCTGTACAAGAGAGACGGGTTACACCTAAACTACAAGGGGACCAATATACTTGCAGGGAGATTTGCTAGTGTTATTGGGGAGCATTTAAACTAGATTTGCAGGGGGGCGGGAACCAGAGTGCCAGAGCAGATAGTGGAGCAGGGGTAAAAAGACAGGTTAGTTCAAGCAAAATCACAAATGGAAGGGTAGAGTGTGGTGGAAATAATCTTTTGAGGTGTGTCTATTTCAATGCCAGGAGTATTGTGGGGAAGGCAGATGAGCTGATGGCGTGGATAGACACGTGGAAATATGACATTATAGCCATTAGTGAAACTTGGCTACAGGAGGGGCAGGACTGGCAGCTCAATGTTCCAGGGTTCCAATGTTTCAGGCGGGATAGAGGCAGAGGGATAAAAGGTGGGGGGGTGGCATTGTTGGTCAGGGAAAATGTTACAGCGGTACTCAGGCAGGATAGATTAGGGAGCTTGTCTACAGAGGCCCTATGGGTGGAGCTGAGAAACAAGAAAGGTATGACCACATTAATGGGGTTGTACAGGTGGATAGGGTCGTAAAGAGTGCCTTTGGTACATTGGCCTTTATAAATCGGAGTATCGAGTATAAAAGTTGGAGTGTTATGGTAAGGTTATATAAGGCATTGGTGAGGCCGAATTTGGAGTATTGTGTACAGTTTTGGTCACCTAGTTACAGGAAGGATGTAAATAAGATTGAAAGAGTGCAGAGAAGGTTCACAAGGATGTTGCCGGGACATGAGAAGCTGAGTTACAGAGAGAGATTGAATAGGTTGGGACTTTATTCCCTGGAGCGTAGAAGATTGAGGGGAGATTTGATAGAGGTGTATAAGATTTTGATGGGTATAGATAGAGTGAATGCAAGCAGGCTTTTTCCGCTGAGGCGAGGGGAGAGAAAAACCAGAGGGCATGGGTTAAGGGTGAAAGGAGAAAAGTTTAAAGGGAATATTAGGGGGGGCTTCTTCACGCAGAGAGTGGTGGGAGTGTGGAATGAGCTGCCGGATAAAGTGGTAAATGTGGGGTCACTTTTAACATTTAAGAAAAACTTGGACGGGTTCATGGATGAGAGGGGTGTGGAGGGATATGGTCCAAGTGCAGGTCAGTGGGACTAGGCATAAAATGGTTCGGCGCAGACAAGAAGGGCCAAAAGGCCTGTTTCTGAGCTGTAATTTTCTATGGTTCTATGGTATTATAGACCATCCAATAGTCTGAGAATTGGAGGAGCAAATCAGCAGAGAGATAGCTGACAACTACAAGAAACACAAAGTTGTGATAGTAGGGGATTTTAATTTTCCACATATAGATTGGGACTCGCATACTGTTAAAGGTTTAGACGGGGTAGAGTTTGTAAAATGAGTTCAGGAGAATTTTCTACATCAGTATATAGAGGTGCCAACTAGCGAGGATGCGATATTGGACCTCCTATTGGGAAATGAGTTAGGGCAGGTGATGGATGTGAGTGTGAGGGAACACTTTGGATCCAGTGATCATAATGCCATTAGTTTCAACCTGATCGTGGATAAGGATAGATCTGGTCCTCGGGTTGAAGTTCTGAACTGGAAAAAGGCCAAATTTGATGAAATGAGAAGGGATCTGGGAAGTGTGGATTGGCACAGGCTGTTCTCTGGTAAGGATGTAAATGGAAAGTGGGAGGCCTTCAAAGGAGAAATTTTGAGAGTGCAGAGTTTGTATGTTCCTGTCAGGATTAAAGGCAAAGTAAATAGGAATAAGGAACCTTGGTTCTCGAGGGAGATTGTAACACTGATTAAGAGGAAGAGAGAGTTGTATGAAATGTACAGGCAGCAAGGAACACATCAGATGCTCGAGGAGTATAAAAAGTGCAAGAAGCTACTTAAGAGGGAAATCAGGAGGGCTAAAAGAAGACATGAGGTTGCTTTGGCAGACAGAGTGAAGGAAAATCCAAAGAGCTTCTAGAGGTATGTTAGGAGCAAAAGGATAGTGAGGGATAAAATTGGTCCTCTTGAAGACCAGAGTGGTAGACTGTGTATGGAACCAAAAGAGATGGGGGAGATACTATATGGTTTTTTTGCATCCGTATTTACTGAGGAAACGGGCATGGAGTCTATGGAAATAGGGCAAACTGGTAGGGAGGCCATGGAACCTTTACAGATTAAAGGGGAGGAGGTGCTCGCTGTCTTGAGGCAAATCAGAGTGGATAAATCCCCAGGACCGGACAGGGTATTCCCACGGACCTTGAGGGAAGCTAGTGTTGAACTTGCAGGAGCCCTGGCAGACATATTTAAAATGTCAGTATTCACGGGGGAGGTGCCGGATGATTGGAGGGTGGCTCATGTTGTTCCGTTGTTTAAAAAAGGTTCCAAAAGAAATCCGGGAAATTATAGGCCAGTAAGTTTGACGTCGGTGGTGGGCAAGTTATTGGAAGGTGCGATAAGGGATAGGATCTACAAATAATTGGATAGACAGGGACTTATTAGGGAGAGTCAACATGGCTTTGTGCGTGGTAGGTCATGTTTGACCAATCTATTAGAGTTTTTCGAGGAGGTTACCAGGAAAGTGGATGAAGGGAAGGCGGTGGATGTTGTCTACCTGGATTTCAGCAAGACCTTTGACAAGGTCCCTCATGGGAGGTTAGTTAGGAAGGTTCAGTCGCTAGGTATACATGGGGAGGTAGTAAATTGGATTAGGCACTGGCTCAATGGAAGAAGCCAGAGAGTGGTTGTGGAGGATTGCTTCTCTGAGTGGAGGCCTGTGATTAGTGGTGTGCCGCTGGGATCGGTGTTGGGTCCATTGTTGTTTGTCATCTATATCAATGATCTGGATGATAATGTGGTAAATTGGATCAGCAAGTTTGCTGATGATACAAAGATTGGAGGTGTAGTGGACAGTGAGGAAGGTTTTCAAAGCTTGCAGAGGGATTTGGACCAACTAGTAAAATGGGCTGAAAAATGGCAAATGGAATTTAACGCAGACAAGTGTGAGACATTGCACTTTGGAAGGACAAGCCAAAGTAGAACGTACAGGGTAAATGGTAGGACTCTGAAGAGCGCAGTTGAACAGAGGGATCTGGGAATACAGGTACAGAATTCCCTAAAAGTGACGTCACAGGTGGATAGGGTCATAAAGAGTGCCTTTGGTACATTGCTCCGATTTATAAAGGCCATCAAGTATAAAAGTTGGAGTGTTATGGTAAGGTTATATAAGGCAAAGGTGAGGCTGAATTTAGAGTATTGTGTACAGTTTTGGTCACCTAGTTACAGGAAGGATGTAAATAAGGTTGAAAGAGTGCAGAGAAGGTTCACAAGGATGTTGCCGGGACTTGAGAAGCTGAGTTACAGAGAGAGATTGAATAGGTTGGGACTTTATTCCCTGGAGCGTAGAAGATTGAGGGGAGATTTGATAGAGGTGTATAAGATTTTGATGGGTATAGATAGAGTGAATGCAAGCAGGCTTTTTCCACTGAGGCTAGGGGAGAAAAAAACCAGAGGGCATGGGTTAAGGGTGAAAGGAGAAAAGTTTAAAGGGAATATTAGGGGGGGCTTCTTCACGCAGAGAGTGGTGGGAGTGTGGAATGAGCTGCCGGATAAAGTGGTAAATGCGGGGTCACTTTTAACATTTAAGAAAAACTTGGACGGGTTCATGGATGAGAGGGGTGTGGAGGGACATGGTCCAAGTGCAGGTCAGTGGGACTAGGCAAAAAATGGTTCGGCACAGACAAGAAGGGCCAAAAGGCCTGTTTCTGAGCTGTAATTTTCTATGGTTCTATGAGGAAGAGACAGGAACAGAACAATGGTGACCACCACGAGGAGATCCACCACACCAACAGTGGAAGGAAGACCAGAGCCAGAATATCAGACCAGACTGAAGGACAAGACCACACTGAGGACTACAAAGACCAACATGCAGATAAAGACCAATATCTGCCTGAGTACTTGCCGGTCACGCAAAGGTTAAGTCAAAGTCTAATACTGAACTTGAACTTTACTATTCTGCAAGATAACTTATTGATAGTGTCGTTGATTAACATTAATTGTGTGTATGAACAAATGCTATTGTAATAAGTCGACTCACAGTTCTTTATCCACTGTGTAAGGGTTAAAACACTCTGCGGCAGGTACAACACCTTTTAGCTGTAATATTGGAAAATAGAATGGCCTCTGGAAATCTAGCAGACACATCCAATATAGAAACATAGAAAGCTACAGCACAAAACAGGCCCTTTGGCCCCACAAGTTGTGCCGAACATATCCCTACCTTCTAGACCTACCTATAACCCTCCATCCTATTAAGTCCCATGTACTCATCCAGAACTCTCTTAAAAGACCCTAATGAGTTTGCCTCCACCACCACTGACGGCAGCCGATTCCACTCGCCCACCACGCTCTGTGTGAAAAACTTCCCCCTAACATTTCCCCTGTACCTACACCCCAGCACCTTAAACCTGTGTCCTCTCGTAGCAGCCATTTCCACCCTGGGAAAAAGCCTCTGAGAGTCCACCCGATCTATGCCTCTCAACATCTTATACCTCTATTAGGTCTCCTCTCATCCTACGTCTCTCCAAGGAGAAAAGACCGAGCTCCCTCAGCCTATCCTCATAAGGCATGCCACTCAATCCAGGCAACATCCTTGTAAATCTCCTCTGCACCCTTCCAATCTTTTCCACATCCTTCCTGTAATGAGGCGACCAGAACTGAGCACAGTACTCCAAGTGGGGTCTGACGAGGGTCTTATAAAGCTGCATCATTATCCCCGGACTCCGAAACTCAATCCCTCGATTGATAAAGGCCAGCACACCATACGCCTTCTTAACCACCTCCTCCACCTGCGGGGCCGATTTTAGAGTCCTATGGATCCGGACCCCAAGGCCCTTCTGATCCTCCACAGTACTAAGAGTCTTTCCCTTAATATTGTACTCCTTCATCCCATTTGACCGGCCAAAATGGACCACTACGCATTTATCTGGGTTGAAGTCCATCTGCCACTTCTCTGCCCAGTCTTGCATCCTATCTATGTCCCTCTGGAACTTCTGACATCCCTCCAGACTATCCACAACCCCACCAACCTTCGTGTCGTCGGCAAACTTACCAACCCATCCCTCCACTTCCTCATCCAGGTCATTTATGAAAATGACAAACAGCAAGGGTCCCAGAACAGATCCCTGGGGCACACCACTGGTGACCGACCTCCAATTAGAAAAAGACCCATCTATACACACTCTCTGCCTCCTTTGGGCAAGCCAGTTCTGGATCCACAGGGCAGCAGCCCCTTGGATCCCATGCCCTCTCACTTTTTCTAGAAGCCTTGCATGGGGGACTTTATCGAACGCCTTGCTAAAATCCATATAAACCACATCTACCACTTTCCCTTCGTCAATGTGTTTAGTCACATTTTCGAAGAACACCAGGCTCGTAAGGCACGATCTGCCTTTGACAAAGCCATGCTGAGTATTCTTGAGCATACTAAACCTCTCTAAATGCTCATAAATCTTGTCCCTCAGGATCTTCTCCATCAGCTTACCAACCACTGAGGTTAGACTCACCGGTCGGTAATTTCCTGGGCTATCCCTATTCCCCTTCTTGAAAATAGGAACCACATCCGCAATCCTCCAATCCTCCGGCACCTCTCCCGTCTCCATCGACGACACAACGATCATCGCCAGAGGCTCTGCAATCTCTTCCCTCGCCTCCCACAGTAACCTGGGGTACATCCCATCCGGACCCGGCGACTTATCTATCTTGATGCCATTCAAAGATTCCAGCACAACCTCTTTGTTAAAGTCCACATACTCAATCTTTTCAGTCCACCGCACGCCCGCAGTACATCCACCCAGGTCCTTCTCCTCTGTGAAAACCGAGGCAAAATACTCATTAAGCACTCTGCCATTTCTACTGGTTCCGTACTGATTTTCCCGCCTTCACCTTTTATAGGCCCTATTCCTTCACGTCTCATCCTTTTACTCTTCACATATTTATAGAACGCCTTACGGTTCTCCTTAATCCTACCTGCCAAGGCCTTCTCGTGACCCCTTCTGGCTCTCCTAATTTCCTTCTTTAGTCCCTTCCTACAAGCCGTAAAATCATCTAGATCCCTATCTTCGCCAAGGTCTCTGAAACTTTTGTATGCTTTCCTTTTCTTCTTGACTAGGTCCACACAGCTTTCGTGCACCACGGTTCCTTTAACCGGCCAACACCTCCCTGTCTGCTCGGAACATTGTCTTGTAGAACTCTAGACAGACATTCCTTGAAAAACTGCCACCTCTCTTCAGTACATTTCCCCGAGAATACCTCCTTCCAATTTACTCCTCTAATTAGCTGCCTTATGTCTTCATATTTCCCCTTACTCCATATAAACGCTTTCCAGGCTTGCCTGATCCTCTCTTTTTCCAATGCAAGCATAAAGGAGATAGAGTTATGATCGCTATCCCCAAGATGCTCTCCCACTGAGAGATCTGAGACCTGTCCAGGCTCATTGGTCAGTATCAGATCAAGTACAGCCTCTCCTCTTGTCGGCTTGTCCACATGCTGTGTCAGGAAACCCTCCTGAACACACCTAACGAACTCCTCCCCATCCAATCCTCTTACCCTAGGGATATTCCAATCTCTGTTTGGGAAATTAAAGTCTCCCATCACAACAACTCTGCTATTATTGCAACTCTCCAGGATCTGTTTCCCTATCTGCTCCTCCACCTCCCTGTCACTATTGGGCAGCCTATAGAAAACTCCCAGCAAAGTGATCGACCCCTTCCCACTCCGAACTTCCACCCACAGAGACTCGGTGGACAATCCCTCCACAGCAAACACCTTCTCTACAGCTGTGACACTATCCCTGATCAGCAGTGCCACTCCACCCCCTCTCTTGCCTCCCTCCCGTGGTAGGGAAGTTGGTGGAGAGGATTCTTAGAGATAGGATGTATGTGCATTTAGAACGGAACAATCTCATTAGTGACAGACAGCATGGTTTTGTAAGAGGGAGGTCGTGCCTTACAAATTTGGTGGAGTTTTTTGAGGAAGTGACAAAAACGGTTGATGAAGGAAGGGCCGTGGATGTCGTCTATATGGATTTCAGTAAGGCATTTGACAAAGTCCCACATGGCAGGTTGGTTAAGAAGGTTAAGGCTCATGGGATACAAGGAGAAGTGGCTAGATGGGTGGAGAACTGGCTTGGCCATAGGAGACAGAGGGTAGTGGTCGAAGGGTCTTTTTCCGGCTGGAGGTCTGTGACCAGTGGTGTTCCGCAGGGCTCTGTACTGGGACCTCTGCTATTTGTGATATATATAAATGATTTGGAAGAAGGTGTAACTGGTGTAATCCGCAAGTTTGCGGATGACACGAAGATGGCTGGACTTGCGGATAGCGAAGAGCATTGTCGGGCAATACAGCAGGATATAGATAGGCTGGAAAATTGGGCGGAGAGGTGGCAGATGGAGTTTAATCCGGATAAATGCGAAGTGATGCATTTTGGAAGAACTAATGTAGGGAGGAGTTATACAATAAATGGCAGAATCATCAGGAGTATAGAAACACAGAGGGACCTAGGTGTGCAAGTCCACAAATCCTTGAAGGTGGCAACACAGGTGGAGAAGGTGGTGAAGAAGGCATCCAGGCAGCGTACAGGGTGGCTTGCAACGAGTTAGGTGATGGCGAGCATGGGCCGTGCCAGGCACGGATAGAAGAGCTGGAGGAGGCTCTGTCCAAGGTCAGGGGACGGGTGCACCTGGGAGGTCCAGGAGGGTCCCCTAGGGGCAGAGGGCTCCTCGCAGCGGATGATTCCCCGGGCGCTAAGGGGAATAGACCGCCTCCTGAGGCACCGGAAACGTGTCCGGGTCGGCAGGTGGGGTTCGGGCTGTCCAGAGAGGGGCAGGTCCAAGGGGGGTCAACGGGGTACCCCCAGGTGGCGGCGTGTCCGCCGGGTATAGCGCACCATTCCTTTGGGAAAGGGAACAGACCGCTGCCTGAGATGCCAGAAACGTGTCCGGGTCAGCAGGTAGGGTTCGGGACGTCCAGGGAGGGACGGGTCCAAGGGGGGTCAGTGGAGTATCCCCAGGTTGTGGTGTCTCCGACATGGGTAGCACACCCCGGAGTGGTGGGGCTACCGAGCATGGAGGGAGAGCCGGATGCCGATGAGGCAGGGGGGCAACAGCCCCAGATGGGGCAGATGTGCCCGGTTAGACAAAGAAAGTATGGTCCCCCGGTGGGAGGGGACGCAAGGAGACCGATAGAGAGCGATATAATAATTCCCCATGGGGCACATGTGCTCAGGGGGCTGGTAACCCACATCCCAAGACTGACTAGGGCGGGAGACCCATCATTACATTTTATGGAGGTGCAACAGGCAGCCGACATAAATGATTGTGATGAGGTGGAACGGGTGAAACTACTGCTGATGACCCTGGATTCCTATTTATGTAATGCAGTGACCTACAGGGAAGGGGGAAGACCTGCCACATGGGTAGCGGCACAGACACCAGTTCTGGAGGCCATGGGGTTAAATCAGGGTAGGCCCTTCACGAGGGTGTGGGAGACAAAGCAGCAAGTCGCAGAGTCCCCGGACATGTTCGCAGACAGGCTGTGGACGGTGTATGAGGGAGCCTGTGGGACTCCCTTCGACAGGCAACATCTGGACGAGAGGACAGCCCACTGGCTGAAGACTCTCGTGGCTAACTGCCTTCCGCGAGTTAGGGCAAAGGCCGAGCATTGGTTCGACCCGCTGGACCCCAACCTGAACGAGGCGGAGGTAATAAGGAAGCTCACCCTTGCGTATCGCAACGGGGAGAGAAGTGAGGAAAAGCCCCATAAGGGCAAGGTGCATGAGGTCGCACCGGCACCCCTCCCTAGGAGGGAGTGGAAGCAGGAAGGCAGCCGGGCCTCAGACCGGAGGCCGGTGTGCTACGGGTGTGGGAAGCCCGGGCACTTCAGGAGGGAGTGTAGGAACCCGAGCAGGGAGGAAAGGGCTCCCATGAAAAGGACACCAACCCCGCTGGTAGGAGCACTTACCCCGGAGACGATCGATGTAAAGGATCTGCTGGCTTACCTGCAGACCAAGGCAACAGGGTCCGGGCAGGTAGCGATGGCAACAGGCCAGGGCCAGCCCGCACCCACACCACGAGCTCCCTTATGACTGCCAGCGGGGCAGCCCACCTTCCTAAGTCCATTAGAGTATGGCCCATGCGGGAGACCCTGGGTCAGGATGGAGGTCCAGGATGTGGTCGGGAGTTACCTACTGGACACAGGTGCTTCCAGTACCATTGTCCACACGGACAATCCCCAAACATCCTCTCTATCCAGCGGGGCGCCCTACAGTCTTGTCGGCTTCACGGGAAACGAGAAGACTGGTCTTTTCTCTGTTCCCCTGTCCATCAGGTTGGGGACATTCCAGGCACGGTGAAAATGCGTCCTGATGAGATGGGAGCAGGAGGGAAAGGGGATCCTAGGCGCCGATTTTATAGTGGCTCATCAGGTCTTGGTGGACCTGAGGAACCACTGTTTGTGGGGCATAGCAGGGGAAGGGGCTGAGAAGGAGGTCATGGTCATAGAGAGGGCACAAGAAAGGGGGGCTTTGTGTGTAGTGAAACCCAAGGAGGGGTATGATTTGGAAGCCATGGTAGGGAATACCTCGGAGGAATATAGGGGGTATGTCCGGAAGAATTTGGCCGCCTTTGCGACCCACAAGCACGATTGCGGGAGGGTCACTGGGACAGAGGTCAGGATAGATGGAGACCCCATGTCCCGACCCCAGAAACAGTATAGTTTCCCCCGGGAAGCGGAGGCAGATTTAGAGGTGGCCCTAAATTCACTGGTAAGGCAAGGCATTTTGAGGCCAATTGCCACACATGTGAACTCACCGCTCTGGCCGGTGAGGAAGCCAGATAATTCCTGGAGGGCCACAGTGGACTACAGAGTCCTTAATAAGAATATTCCGGCATGCGCCCCAACGGTAGCAGCCGTGGCAGACCTGTTAGGAGAAATTCCAGCGTCAGCCTCTGTTTTTACAGTGCTGGATATTTCGAATGGGTTTTGGTCCATCCCAGTCAGGCGGGAGGACCAGTATAAGTTCGCCTTCACGTTTAAGGGGCAGCAGTATACATGGAGCTGTCTCCCACAGGGTTTCCACAACAGCCCCAGCATTTTTCACCAGTGCATGGCCGAATGCCTGAAAGAGTTTCGTGAGCCCCACAGACTGGTCCAGTATGTGGACGATATACTACTGTTCACAGACAGTAGCGAGGAACATGGCCCCCTGGTAGACGAGTTGTTGGGGTTACTCCATAGGGAGGGTTAACAGTTAACCCCAAGAAAGCCCAAATCGGGTTGAGGGAGGTCAAGTTCCTGGGTTTAACCCTTAGGGCTGGGGAGAGAGGGATAGATGCGGCCAGGAGACAGGCAGTGCAGGAACTCCCAGTCCCGGTAGACATTAGGGGGGTACGGTCCTTTTTGGGAGTCACAGGCTATTGCCGTGACTTCATTGAAGATTACGCCGCGACTGCAGCGCCTCTGCTCAGGCTGCTGCACAAGGGGGCGGAATGGGAGTGGGACAGCAAGTGCGAGTCGGCATTCGTCCGACTCAAGGAGGACTTGCAAAAGGCCCCAGCTCTGGGAGCCATTGACCCCCGGGAGGAATTTTTCCTGGAGGTAGCAGCAGGCAGTGATAGCCTGAGCGCTGTGCTCTTCCAGGAACGGCATGGCAAGCTTAGGCCCGTGGTGTATTCCTCCCGAGTTCTCACAGAAGTGAAGCGGGCATACTCCAACTGTGAACGGCACCTGCTAGCCACATACTGGGCGGTGAAGCGGGTGCAGGTTATTATTAGAATGGCACCCATCACCCTCCTGACTCATCACACCCCAACCCAAATGTTGTTAAACGGCTGGATTAAAGATGGCACGGTCAGTAGTGCCAGGATCACCTGGTGGGCTCTCTTGTTGTCCCAAATGGCGCTACGGGTGAAGGGGCTGAGTGAGCCACAGCTCGCAGCCAACCTGGTGTACCTGTGGGGCCACACCATTGTTCCGTAGAGGGGGTTTGGGAGGTAGGTTTTGGTTTTCGGGCAGGGCTGCATCCCACGGGTAGGGAGATATACGTAGACGGATCCAGTTCCGTATCGGGGCCATCAGATTCACGGGTTGTGGGATCTGGGAGCCCGAAGCAGAGATAGCCCTGGCCCTCAAGCTCCCCCACACACTGAGCGCTCAGCAGGCAGAGCTGGCCGCAGTGATGTATGTGGTCACACATCCGGAGCGTTTCCCCATTCCATACACCATCTGCTCGGACAGCATGTTTACGTGCAACTCATGCACGGAGTATCTGGCCATCTGGTCCCGCCAAGGGTACACCTCCTCGGATGGGAAGCCCCTCGCTACAAAACCCCTGTTAGAGAGGATCGTGGCTGCTGTAGGAGAGGGCGGGGATAGGTACATCCATAAGGTTAAAGCCCACTCCAAGACAGAGCCATGGGGTGAGGGGAACCAGAGGGCAGACAGTCTGGCCAGAGAGGGGGCTAGGTACGGGGTAGAGTGGGATCCTTACGGGGAAGGACAGGTGGCAGCAGTCAGGGACAGCCCCGGAGAGGGGATCCAAGAGTGACCTTGGCCCCAGACCTAGCCACTGTTCAGGCACAGGACCCCGAGTTGAAGACCGCCATAGCAGCCCTGGGTAGGCAGGAAAGGGTAGAGGGTCCTTATGGAGAGAAGGACATGACCTTAAAGGAAGGCATGCTCTTTAGAGGGGACCAGTGGATAGTGCCTTCCCAGTGTGGTGAACCATAGTTGGTTACCACTATGAGTACTGAACCATAGATGGTCAGCACTATGGGTATTTGTAGATATGTTACTGTTGTCACTGTTGGGGTTAGGGTTGGGCTGTTCTACCTGTTGATATTGTTCTGTGGTACCTGTAGGAGTATAAAGGTCACTGCACTGCCTGGTGACCCTTTAGTCTGGGATTGTATTGTATATAGTGTGCTCCATTCTTGTTAGTAATAAAAGCCTTTATTTCCCGGGTACGATCCAGCCTCCCGAGTGATTTAATCGCGCATCAATTTTATTACTAACAAAATTTTGGTAAAAAAAAAACCACGGAGCAAATGTTGAAACCCGATCGGCTTACTTTAGATCCACGTGCGGCAGGAGCGTCGAACACTTTCGACCATTGGTTAAAGGGGCGGCACGGTAGCACAGTGGTTAGCACTGCTGCTTCACAGCTCCAGGGTCCTGGGTTCGATTCCCGGCTCGGGTCACTGTCTGTGTGGAGTTTGCACATTCTCCTCGTGTCTGCGTGGGTTTCCTCTGGGTGCTCCGGTTTCCTCCCACAGTCCAAAGATGTGCGGGTTAGGTTGATTGGCCAGGTTAAAAATTGCCCCTTAGAGTCCTGAGATGCGTAGGTTAGAGGGATTAGTGGGTAAATATGTGGGGGTAGGGCCTGGGTGGGATTGTGGTCGGTGCAGACTCAATGGGCCGAATGGCCTCCTTCTGCACTGTAGGGTTTCTATGATTTCTATGATTTCTATGAAGACTACGTCGATGCCTCAACAGCCATTCAAAACGACGCCGATAGACTGCGGGTCCTCCACGCGAGGGTAAGCGACACCGTATACTCATCAATCCGCGATGCCCAAGACTACAAAGGGGCCATCGAACTACTTAAGAAACTGTACAACAAACTGCCAAACGAGATCCATGCTCGACACCTTCTAGCCACTCGACGGCGGCAACCCGGCGAAACGACAGGACAGTACCTGCGCGAACTTCAGCAGCTCGCCAGAGCCTCCAACTGCAAGCCAGTGTCGGCGGCCCAGTATACTAACGACTTGATCCGCGATGCGTTCGTGGCGGGAATCGGCTCATCGTATATTCGCCTGCGGCTGCGAGAGCAAGGTAACCTAGACCTCGCTAAGACGGTGGAATTGGCTGACACGATGGAAACGGCCTCCAGAAGTCTAGAAACTTACCCCACCGACCACGTGGGAACATCGTGGCCAGTACAGCCACCGACTCAACTTTACCCAGCGGCTCCGAAAAACTGCGCGATTGTGCTTTCAACCTCGGACCTGACGACAGCGGCAGCTCCAGGAGGCCCGCGGTGTTATTTCTGTGGATTGGCGAAACACCCTCGGCAGCGATGTCCAGCTAGAACGGTATTTTGCTCCGCGTGTGGAAAGAAAGGGCATTATGCCAAAGTCTGCAGCACCAA
The DNA here is from genome assembly GCF_964213995.1 of Mustelus asterias. Lineage (NCBI taxonomy): Eukaryota > Metazoa > Chordata > Chondrichthyes > Carcharhiniformes > Triakidae > Mustelus > Mustelus asterias. The sequence goes on along the minus strand of NC_135805.1, from coordinate 4,303,483 downwards.
ACCACCCTCCAAGCATAGCAGCGCGGCGTGTGATTCTCCTGAGCCTGTCTCCTTGTCTCCAGCTTCTTCGAGGTCTTCCACCACGTGTGATTCCAGAGCGCCACCGTTCCTGATGACGAAGACGCAAGACACATGCGACCTGCAGGGGCCGCCACTTTTAGCGCCACCGACCACGTGCGATCCATGGGCGCAGCCATTTTGGTCGGCACCGACCGCAGACGACCAGCAGGGGTCATCATCATCAACCATCTCAGCTGCCTGCAGTTGCACTCAGGACCCAATGGTGGCGTCAATCATCCTGGACCAGGCCAAGCCTCACAGACTCGACAAGTCCATGATGATAGAGGTAACTGGACGCCTAACTCATTGTTTGTTTGACAGCGGGAGCACGGAGAGTTCCATTCACCCTGACACCGTGAAACGGTGCGGTCTCCGAGTACGGACTGTCAGACAGACAATTTCGATGGCGTCGAGGTCCCGGTCTGTTACCGTGCTAGGGAGCTGCGTGGTCAACCTAACGGTGCGGGTCACAGTTTATGAGAACTTCAGGCTCCTCGTGTTACCGCACCTCTGCGCTCCGATACTCCTGGGACTAGACTTTATGGTCCACCTGAGGAGTGTGACCCTGCAGTACGATGGGCCTCTCCCTCCACTTTCAGTGGGAGCACAGCAGCCTCCAAATTGCCCAGCGCGCTCCACGTGTAGCCTCTCGACACTCAGAATCACCCCACCATCCTTATTCGAGAATCTCGTGCCAGGCTGCAAGTCCATCGCAACTAAGAGCAGGCGTTACAGCGCTGAGGATCGGATCTTTATTCGATCTGAAGTTCAGCGGCTCCTCAGGGAAGGGATCATTCAACCTAGCACTAGTCCATGGAGAGCGCAAGTCGTGGTGGTTAAAACTGGAGACAAGCCCCGGATGGTCATAGACTATAGTCAGGCCATTAATAGATACACGCTGCTGGACGCGTATCCTCTCCCGCGCATATCTGACATGGTCAACCAGATTGCGCAGTACCGAGTGTTCTCCACCATTGACTTGAAGTCAGCTTACCACCAGCTCCCCATTCACCCAGAGGACCGAAAATACACGGCCTTTGAGGCGGATGGTCGTCTTTACCACTTTTTAAGGGTTCCCTTTGGCGTCACGAATGGGGTCTCGGTCTTCCAGTCTCCCGTTGGCAAGAGGTACTTTCTGATGCGCTCCATTCCATCCGGTCCCTCCCGTGTACAGCAACCAACGCTACTCCACATGAGCGGATGTTTACCTTCCCTAGGAAGTCTTCCTCTGGGACCTCACTGCCGTCTTGGTTGACGTACTCAGGACCTGTCCTCCTGCGGCGGCATGTTAGGACCCGCAAGTCCTAACATCACCTGGTTTGGTTGAACAGGTCTCCAGACCCCCGGTAAGGTGGTCTCCCTCACACATGGCACTCGGGGCCCGACCCCGCAGCAAAAGGGCCCGGGTGGAAAGTAGAAGGCGTGGGGCACTACCAAGTGCGGCCACGGGTAGCCCAGTCTCCGCAGGGAACGGAGAGGGATTCCGGAAACCCTTTGGGGAAGGGGAGGCCAGGGGCAGTCAGGACCCTCGGCCCACGGAGGTCCGGACCGGACGGTCGGGCCAGGCAGACGACTGGCCTCAGCAGGGTGAGGATCAGTTTTAAGTTGGCCACCCGGAGACGGGTGGCGGTGTAAACAGATATAGGATTCACGTTCTGGTCGTTTTAGTAGTTTTCCGTGTAGATTATTCTGTGTATGTGATGTTTTCCGAATTGGGAACAGTAGTGTGGAGGTCGGGAACTTCCACTCTTTAAGAATGGACGCAGGGCACTAGGACCCCGGGGAGCCGGGCTGCGAAATACAGGACCGCCGCCGGCAGCTTGTGAAATTGCACGGCGGCAATTTCAAAAGCGGTAACTGCAAGCGAGGAATACAATGGCGCCCTTCCGTTTGAAGTGGTTTCAGGAAGGGTGGACGGCAATGTGGAGGCAAGGAGGTCTTCTGTTTTGTTTTACAGATGGGTCGTCCTGCCATATGGATACTGAGTATAACAATGTGCCTGGAGATGTGTGAGACCCGCAGAGGGGAAATGGAGGAGTCGTTGGTATATGGGTGCTCTGGCGGCAGGGCACTACCGGTCAGGGAGACCTGGTGGCCTCGGAGCAGGCACGCTACTCCCACGTGGGGAGGTGGCCTGGGTGGCTGGGGTCGAACTCGACCAGGTACCCCAGCCACCAGAGCTTCACATACGGAGAGGCCTCTGTACTCTGCAAAGAGATACAGGTGGCGACTGACCGGGTTAGGGTGACTGAGGGCAGGCGGGTGTGTTTAACCTGTAAGGGGGATGTTCCCTTGGGGAGGTGGTGGTGGCTCAGGAAGCTGAGCCCGGACATGAGGGATCGATCCTCGGACTGGGAACGGCTGGACAATGATACCTACCGGACCATCACGGGGTCACCAGGAGGGATTACTGTATGTTGGGAGAAGTGGTGGGCTTATGACCAGGGGATATATTTGTGCCTATGGGGGTCTGCCAGGGTATGTCCACAAGGGGCATCGATCACCTTCGTGAGGTGGTGGCAGGACTCCGGGGGCGGGATAAATTGGGACCGCAGTGGGAAGGGATGCGTAACTCCCTGGGCTGGGATGACTGTGAAAGCTACCGAACTGCTGGTTCAGGTAAAGAGACCCCTGCCCACGGCCCAACCGATCGACCTCCACAACTGTCCGACAACCACCAAGGGGCCCGAGAATGGCCTAGTGCTCGTCCCCACCAAGAAGGTATTGTACCAGGGGGTACATTACACTGTTGCCTCTGTTGTGTTAAATTTGACTGAAGTGCGTCTACCAGCATGGTGCCCTCGCGAGACAGAGCTATTATACCAGGCGTTGTTAAAAGATATGTTCCAGAAGTTCCACAACTTGGACTTCGGAGGAAATGTATCGTGGGGGAGGGGAATTTAATGTGGATTCCAGCCGACAGCGGAGAGGGCTGGTTAACGATGGGTTTACTGCTTTCAATACGGGGTCATCTATTGTTAATAGTATGGATACTGTGGAGCTGGCCTTGCAAATAAATCAGCTAAAAGGACAGCTAAGGAAAGTACTGGGTGATGAGAATGCAATAGTGGGCTCTGGGTTGCATGGAGGTGGCAATGACTCTCCACCTAAAAGAGATAATCGCGCAATTGGAGAGCTATGCCAAAACGATTAATGCGCTGATTTGGGAAGATCGGAATGCGTCCGATCAGGCTGCTCAAAACGAAGTGTGTGGGCTGTATGGGGCTTGGTTGCTGGGGGAGGGGAGGAGCAATCTGGAGGACCTGAGACTAGGCCAGATCCCCTCATGGATAAGTAACCAGCACCTAGCAGCGCTGCACCCGTTTAATAACATTTTGAGTCCTTGTCAGCTTTGTGTAGCATCAGAAGCCTATCCGGTACGGGTAGATTGTGGGAATCCAACCACACAATCTTGGGGGTGGTCGTGAGGGTCCCAGTCCTGGGAAGTTCGGCGCGACCAGCGCCCCTGTACCGAGTGGAGAATGTGGGGGTCATTCGTGGGGGGGTGCATGTCCGCTATGGGGAGGTCCCGCCGTATGTCATAGTGCGGGAGCAAGCTGTGGCAGGTATTGGCCTCTCGGGTTGTCGGAGCCGGGGAACTCAGGTGATCCTGTGTCCCCAGCACATGGGCGCTGAGGCGCGGCCTCAGTGCGGGTTCAGGACTGTTGGGGCAGAACCTATAAATTGCACCATGGAGGCGATGGCAGCGAGCCATGTCCAGCCACAGGTGGCATATACAGGGAGTGGGACATATTGTGTAACCACTGGAGCCCAGCGGTATCGACACGGACCACAGCAGTGCTGTCCGATACTGCACAGCAGCTTCTGGTTTAAACCTAAGGCAGAGGTCCATGTGGCACAGCAGCGGATGTTACCCATTCCAGAACCCTCCTCAATTCACCTCTCGGTACGAGAAAACGTTACTGATTTACACCAGTATGTGGCCCGGTTCGGGTACAATATTCCCCCAGTTAAGGAAGATTTAAAAGTATTGTTAGCAGCAGTAGAACTGTCCCAAAAACACTTTTTCTCCCTGGAGCAAAAGACCCAGGATATTGACAGGGAAATAGAAGATATTAGATCCCCCGATTGGTGGGACTCAGGCTCTTGGATAGTGATTCCAGCCTGGATCCGTATAGCCTCCCATCTATTAATTGTGTGTCAACGAATTATTGTGTTTTATTTACTATGCGTTAACTGCAAGTTCCGAAAGCGAAGGAAGACCGCGGAGCTGCGGAAGTTATTAAATCAATCAAACCTCCACAGCCCGAACCGAACCTCGCCAGTTTAATAAAAACCGCTACTGTATCCCAATGCTGTGAAGTTTCTGTATATATATATGCGGTAGCCCCTACGTTTGGGGGCCGCTGGTTTATTGCTGTACTTGTTGTATTTAATGTTTTTCCATCCCGCATATTGCAAGGGATTGTTGTAATGTATCTACCTATGTCACCTTTCTCTGTGTTGCTGTATATAAAAGGGGTGTAGCTCAGATTAAGGGGACTCTTCGGGGTACATGGCTTCACGGAGCCGGCAGGGGTGCTTATAGCTCTTGAGCCTGGAGGAGCTGCCTACCAACTTTGAAACGATACAGTCCGAGCGAGTCTGGATGTATCGTAGGGGCATCTGTAAGTTTTAGGGCAAATCCTCCATGATTAAAAAAACCCAGGGATAAGGAAAATGGCCGGCTGGCTGTCAGGAACCTTTACAGCCACATGAATATGCAAGAGGCTGGGAATAACGAGAAGGTGGAGACAGGGATAATCTAATCAACAGGAAACAAAGGAGAAACCATGGCCAGCAGACAAGGAGTAAATAGCCCAGCAGCAAGACAATGAGAACAGAGATCATTCCATCCACGGACAACATCAATGGCTCAGCTCGCTGATGGGATTCCAATCAGGATGACTCAGAGAACATTTAAAAGACATTAAAATATCAATTAAGGGCGGTCCCGACAGTTCCGACCTTTTGTCCCAGTCAATCGAAACTATCAATGATCAGAAACTGTTTTGTGTGAGAGAATCACTGGTTCAGGTTTTAAAAAGGGACAAGCAAGCTCTGGTCTCTCTCTCTTTTCTCTTCGGACCAGCATGGCAGCACCCTCCACTCTCTTCTCCTGTTCCTGCCTCTCGTTCGTCTCCAGCACGCAGCCCGAAGCCCACTGAGCAATTTAAACTAGGATTGTGAGTATCCCCTGGTAATTCGCGAAGTTCCCGAGATCATCATAGTGGATGAGGTTTTGGGGAAAGGGGGGGGGGGGGGGGGAGCTTTTGCATGCACCTTTCATAGTTTAAGACGTGGTAAACTTGTGTAAAATAAGAATTCTCCTTGTGTCCGTTTTAGTATTCCTTCCATAGCTATAGTCTTATAGAGCATAAGGCAGTGTGTGCTGTTTTCCTGGTGTTTGGTGACCTTTGACCTTGATGTTTTAACATATATATATATCTTTGACTTCCATTGGAGTCCGTTTTGATCTTTTCAATTTCTCACCAACGATCTCTGACTCAGTCACAATATAAATATTCCTTACCATAATTCCAGAGTCTAGAACTGAGCGCTTGGGCCTGGGCGCTTCGAAACCGCCCACTCAGGAAAGGCTGCCAGGTAGTGGATAGGCAGCAGTTTCCTTTTCTCTCTCTTGGGAGCGCTACTCTAATGAAGTAGACGCAAGGTGGCCATTGTTCCATCGGCAAGAGAGAATCACTCGGGCATTGGTGGGGTTTGGGTGACGGAGAACCCAACCCAAAATAAACCCAGTGGAGTTAAAAAGAGGGATCCCGCTACAACCCCCTCCCCCTCCCTTACCTTCCCCTCCCTACCCCCTCCCTCTCCCCCCACCTCCTTACCTCCCCCTTACCCTCCCTCTCCCCCCACCCCCTTACCTTCCCCTCCCTACCCCCTCCCCCTTACCCTCCCTCTCCCCCACCCCCTTACCTTCCCCTCCCTACCCCCTCCCCCCACCCCCTTACCTTCCCCTCCCTACCCCCTGCCCCCTCCCTCCCCCCACCCCCTTACCTTCCCCTCCCTACCCCCTCCCCCCACCCCCTTACCTTCCCCTCCCTACCCCCTCCCCCCACCCCCTTACCTTCCCCTCCCTACACCCTCCCCCTTACCCTCCCTCTCCCCCACCCCCTTACCTTCCCCTCCCTACCCCCTCCCCCCTCCCTCCCTTCCTCCCCCCCACCCCCTTACCTTCCCCTCCCTACCCCCTCCCCCCCTCCCTAGCTTTTATTTAAACTACATACTTGTAATTTGTTGTTCAAGTTCGAATACTACAATAAGTTGACCAGAAATCCCCTTTTACGACATTCAGTGACTCTTGGATGAAAGACAAGTCGCTGAGTTATCTGGCATGGTTATCCTCCGCATTAGAAGGTGAAGTTTGATGGATGGCAGCAGAGACAGCATCAGGAGCTGTGTAAACAGCCTGGATATGGTGAAGCCTGCATGGCCTTGCAGTCCCTGTGACAAGAAGTGATTCGAGCTTGGAAATGATTGGAGCAAGCCTTAAACCTGGAATGCAGAAAGGGACATTGCTTCAGGGACTGAGTGCTACAGCTGTAGTGGAATAATCACCACTAAAGCTGGGAGGAAGGGCCAGGAACAGAGTGACTGTCCACAACACCTATCCCTTCAGCAACTTGCTAATATATACCAAGAGTGGTAACATATATACTGGTTTGAGGAGCTGTCATGTGACAGACCAATTTGGGGTTATCCATTCTTGAGCTGTTGTGGAATAGATCAAGCTGGGGTTTCTGTTGTGTTTTTTTAAAAACCTGCCTTCTTCAGATATATACAAAGTGGCGAGAGTTCGGAGGAGATTCACAAGAATGATTCCAGGAAGAAGAATCTGTAGCTATGAGGATAGATTGGGGAGGTTTTGAACTGTTCTCCTTGGAGAAAAGGCAGCTGATAGAAGTATTCAAGATACAAAATACTCTTTACAATAAAGCTATTTTTCTTTCTTTGTACTTTTAATATATCAATTATTGTAATATTAAAATTATTGTTTTAACCCAATACTTGTCACAGTCACTCATTCCTGATATATCCAGAGTATTGGCTTCTTACAGAGACTCTGACAGAAACTCTCTTCCTTCTTACCGTCTGGTCAGCCTCCAATCTTCATCACTCATCAGTCTCAAGGCTTTCCAGTCTGACAATATCTTGATTTTAAAATGCTTGCCCTGCTTTTTGCTATCACTTCATGCCTCCTTCCTCTCCTCATCTCTCCAACCTCATCCCAACAACTCTCTCTGTCCTCAGGACTCCAAACATAGCTTGGGATGTTCTACACTGAAGATGTGATTTGAAACGCCAGTAGATATTGGTTGACAGAAATAATCACATGAAGCAAACTCTTTGCTTTTCCGAAATAATGCCGTAAACACGAATAGTCACCTGAATGAGAAGCTATAACCAGGGGAGATCTGGCATTGATGACAGCACCACAGCTCAGCTGCTGCATGTCTTTGGATAGCTGGACAAAAGCTGCCTCATTGCTGGAGATGTGGAATAATCCCTGGCTAATTAATCCCTGGCTAATTAATCCCTGGCTAATTAATCCCTGGCTAATTAATCCCTGGCTAATTAATCCCTGGCTAATTTATCCCTGGCTAATTAATCCCTGGCTAATTTATCCCTGGCTAATTAATCCCTGGCTAATTAATCCCTGGCTAATTTATCCCTGGCTAATTAATCCCTGGCTAATTAATCCCTGGCTAATTTATCCCTGGCTAATTAATCCCTGGCTAATTTATCCCTGGCTAATTAATCCCTGGCTAATTAATCCCTGGCTAATTAATCCCTGGCTCAGGCATTGTTTGCCTGCTTTACAACTTCTGAAACCACAAGTCATCCTGATGACAAATTGCTGCCCACAGCTCGTGTCAACATTTGCATCAGTCATCAGCTAGAATTTCCCACTTGTTTATGATTGATGACAATCTGTGAATCAGAGCTTTGAGCACGCTGTTTATCTTTCAACAAGGGAGAGGGGGCTCACTACCTGACCACACAGCCTAACTCAGACTGTGGACAGTTTTCATCCCAGCCCCATGCTCACGAAACAAAGCCTGGTGAGCACTATCGGAATCACCCTGTTGGCTCTTGGAAGGACTGCTTCAATGGTGACTTTGTCGTCACGTCCAGGGGGCTTCATTATACACGTCACAGATAGAAGTTATTGAACATTGGAGCTGGTTGGGCTTCACTACCAATGTGCTGTGGATCAGGGTGGGTGGTTAGCAACATTTCAAAGGCTCTCTCTTTCTCTCTAAGCTCAGAAGACGGGCCACGTGCTGCTCCCTTGTTTCATTGGTCCACATAGTGAATGGGTGTGAGATTCCACAAGGATGAGGGTTGTGCTTTGATCAGTAATTACTGTTGGAAGTTCCCACATCTGGAGCCAACTTGCAAATCACAGAGCCTGTCGTAGCATTTTGGTCTAACAGAGTCCAGTTTTATACAAGTGGAAAGTAACATTCAGTGACACATTTTCTGATCTATTTCATGTCTCATGAACATGACAATAGCTTGAGTATTTACAGGCAGAAGACATTTTGTCAAAGCTTTTCATCTTGTACTTATCAGAACAATTGCAGGAATACCAATGGTAAGGCACAGTAGCACAGTGGTTAGCACTGCTGCTTCACAGCTCCAGGGACCTGGGTTTGATTCCCGGCTCGGGTCACTGTCTGTGTGGAGTTTGCACATTCTCCTCGTGTCTGCGTGGGTTTCCTCCGGGTGCTCCGGTTTCCTCCCACAGTCCAAAGATGTGCGGGTTAGGTTGATTGGCTATGCTAAAAATTGCCCCTTAGTGTCCTGAGATGTGTAGGTTAGAGGGATTAGTGGGTAAAATGTGTGGGGATATGGGGGTAGGGCCTGGGTGGGATTGTGGTCGGTGCAGACTCGATGGGCCGAATGGCCTCTTTCTGTACTGTAGGGTTTCTATGATTGGGAGGGGGGGAAGGTTGAGTGGAGATGTGCAGGGGAAGGTTTTTTACACAGAGGGTGGTGGGGGCCTGGAATGCGCTGCCCAGTGAGGTGGTGGAGGCAGACACGCTGACATCGTTTAAGACTTGTCTGGATAGGCACAGGAACAGATGGGATATAGACAGTTTTAAAGTTTATTTATTAGCGTCACAAGTAGACTTACATTAACACTGCAATGAAGTTACTGTGAAAATCCCCTGGTCGCCACACTCCGGTGCCTGTTCGGGTACACTGAGGGAGAATTTAGCATGGCCAATGCACTTAACCAGCACTTCTTTCAGACTGTGGGAGGAAACTGGAGCTCCCGGAGGAAACCCACGCAGACACGGGGAGAATGTGCAAACTCCACACAGACAGTGACCCAAGCCAGGATTCGAACCTGGGTCCCTGGCGCTATGAGGCAGCAGTGCGAACCACTGTGCCACCCTATACAGGGATACAGGTGGTTGGTCTAGATAGGACGTGATCTGCGCAGGCTTGGAGGGCCGAAGGGCCTGTTCCTGTGCTGTACTGTTGTCATTCAAGTTACTTACTACCTAAAAGACTATTTACAATAGACTGATTTAATACTTGTTGACAGAATACCATGCTATCGTCTGCTAGTCTGAGATCAGCAAATTGCTTCCAGAACCATTGTGTGGTGAGAGCTCGGAGGAAAGGGGGTGTATAGGGGCTGTCGAGTGGGGAAGAGATGATGAGGCTTCAGTCATTGAGTGGGAGAGCAAGTGGAAAGCTTCAATTTTACCAATTGTGTTCTAGCTCCAGATGGGAACCAGCAGACATTACTGGAAAAATTACTCCTTCCACACACTTGCAAAAAAAAAGTTGCATGAGCTATGCTTTTCAAAAGAATGTGCAGGATAGTGGAAGCTCACTCCTCTCTCCCACAAAGGTATGACACTGGGCAAACTGCATTTCTTTCCATCCTCCCAGCCCTTACCTTCAGGAATTTATTGGCCTGAGAAACATTTCTAGGCTGTCTTTATACCAAGCTTTCAGACAGTGGCTGGCACGTGACCAGAGGAAGTAGTCAGCGGCAGTCTTTCTGGCCAACATTCCTTACCATTTCATCTCCAAATGTTCATTCAAGTCTCACAGTGAACACCTATCTTTCCACAGGACACAGCAGCAAGGCCTCGGGAACAGGGCATTAGGCCACACTTGCTAACAAACCAGAGCTGTCAGCGTTCTGCATCACTGCCCCTGCTGTGGTGTAGGTGCACCCACAGTGCCAGGAGGGTGAGAGTTCCAGGATTTTCACCCAGTCACAGTCAAGTGGGCTGCTTTGCCCTGGACAGTGTGAAACGTTGCTCGAGTGCTGTTGGGGGCACACTCACCCAATATGTAATCACACTCCGCACTTGGCCTTGCAGTGGCAGGCATGTTTCCGAGAGCCAGGAGGTGAATAAATAACCACTTTGTAAAAATGTGAATTGCCATTCATGAAGGGACATGTTTGACCACAGCTGAACGGAGGCTCAGCTCCTTCCCAATAGCTACTTTCACTCAATAATTGTGCTAATGTCCCTTAGCCGAAACTCTCGCCAATTCTGTGTGAAATCCCTCTGTGTGAAACAATTGCCCCTCTGGACACTTTTGTATCTCTCCCCTCTCACCTTAAACCTATGCCCTCTAGTTTTAGACTCCCTTACCTTTGGGAAAAGATATTGACTATCTAGCTGATCTGTGCCCTCATTATTTTATAGACCTCTATAAGTTCACCCCTCAGCCTCCTACGCTCCAGAGAAAAAAGTCCCAGTCTATCCAGCCTCTCCTTATAACTCAAACCATCAAGTCCCGGTAGCATCCTAGTAAATCTTTTCTGCACTCTTTCTAGTTTAATAATATCCTTTCTATAATAGGGTGACCAGAACTGCACACAGTATTCCAAGTGTGGCCTTACCAATGTCTTGTACAACTTCAACAAGACGTCCCAACTCCTGTATTCAATGTTCTGACCAATGAAACCAAGCATGCCGAATGCCTTCTTCACCACTCTGTCCACCTGTGACTCCACTTTCAAGGAGCTATGAACATGTACCCCTAGATCTCTTTGTTCTGTAACTCTCCCCAATGCCCTACCATTAACTGAGTAAGTTCTGCCCTGGTTCAATCCACCAAAATGCATCACCTCGCATTTATCTAAATTAAACTCCATCTGCCATTGGTCAGCCCACTGGCCCAATTGATCAAGATATCAGGATATTGATTGCTTCTTGCTCCGAGGTTTTGGAATGAAATGCAGGTGGTGTAATTTGCAAAGTGGGAGATTTTACCAAGGCGTGTAGTAACTAAAGAGGTTTATTAAAGAATTTTGTTCAAGTTTAAAACAAGCCTGCCCCTCGCTCCAATGTGACTTCCCAGCCTGATCCTAGGAACAGGAAATTGGTGATGGAAACCCAGTATTTCTATCTAAATCCATGGTACTCGGGCAGTGCAACTCACACTGAGAGTCAAGGATTCAGTTATTCAACAGTTTGTGTGGACGTTACACCACTACCATCCTGTGTGGAAGGGCTTCAGACAGCAGCAAGGAGGACTTCGGGGAAGGTGCAGCATGGAATGCACACACTTCAATCAGTATCACTGGCTGAGAGACTGCCGCAATAACTCGTACATCAACCGCTCCTACAACAGAGACAGAGAACGAGTTAGACCGTCAGAGAAACAGAGGGAGAGATACAGCAACAATGGCAGGTGGGGAGTGTGAACACGCAGGGCGGAGGAGGAGAATTGGAGGACACATAAAACGGTCAGAGTGAGTTTCCACCCAGCAGTAAATCTAAACTGAGCCAATTATTGACTAATAAAGAGTGTCACATTTTTGCAAATAACAAACAAAGAACAAAGAACAATACAGCACAGGAACAGGCCCTTCGGCCCTCCAAGCCCACGCCGCTCCCCGGTCCAGGATTGAATCCTGAATCCAGGATCCCCGCCCAATTTTCCAGCCTATCTACATCCTAATATCCTATCCACCGAGCTGTCCCTCACAGCTACGATGCTTTGTTCATCACAACCTATTAACTCACCCCCACCCCCCCATTCCAGACCATGTGATCTCCAGGGAGAGGCGAAAACCCAGAGTGAAAACCCCAGGGCCAATATGGGGAAAAAAAATCTGGGAAATTCCTCTCCGACCCCCTGAGGCGATCGAAACGAGTCCAGGAGATCACTATGGCCCCGATCGGAAAATGCTTCCCAACCCTAGTCATTTCCACTTCCACGAACACCATATGAATTCCCTGCCCCCGAGACAGGTTCCCAACTATCCGCAGTCTCACTCTGTACTGGCACCAGCAAGATGATCATAGAATGAAGCCTTGAAACGAGAAACCAGGAACAATTAGCCCGCGCCGCTCCCTGGTCCAAACTAGACCACTCTTTTGTATCCCTCCATTCCCACTCCGTTCATATAGCTGTCTAGATAAGTCTTAAACGTTCCCAGTGTGTCCGCCTCCACCACCTTGCCCGGCAACACATTCCAGGCCCCCACGACCCTCTGTGTAAAATATGTCCTTCTGATATCTGTGTTAAACCTCCCCCCCTTCACCTTGAACCTATGACCCCTCGTGAACGTCACCACCGACCCGGGGAAAAGCTTCCCACCGTTCACCCTATCTATGCCTTTCATAATTTTATACATCTCTATTAAGTCTCCCCTCATCCTCTGTCTTTCCAAGGAGAACAACCCCAGTTTCCCCAATCTTTCCTCATAACCAAGCCCCTCCATACCAGGCAACATCCTGGTAAACCTCCTCTGCACTCTCTCCAAAGCCTCCACGTCCTTCTGGTAGTGTGGCGACCAGAACTGGACGCAGTATTCCAAATGCGGCCGAACCAACGTTCTATACATCTGCAACATCAGACCCCAACTTTTATACTCTATGCCCCGTCCTATAAAGGCAAGCATGCCATATGCCTTCTTCACCACCTTCTCCACCTGTGACGTCACCTTCAAAGATCTGTGGACTTGCACACCCAGGTCCCTCTGCGTCTCTACACCCTTTATGGTTCTTCCATTTATCGTGTAGCTCCTCCCTACATTATTCCCACCAAAATGCATCACTTCGCATTTATCAGGATTGAACTCCATCTGCCATTTCCTTGCCCAAATTTCCAGCCTATCTATATCCTTCTGTAGCCTCTGACAATGTTCCTCACTATCTGCAAGTCCTGCCAGTTTTGTGTCGTCCGCAAACTTACTGATCACCCCAGTTACTCCTTCTTCCAGATCATTTATATAAATCACAAACAGCAGAGGTCCCAATACAGAGCCCTGCGGTACACCACTAGTCACAGGCCTCCAGCCGGAAAAAGACCCTTCCACTACCACCCTCTGTCTTCTATGACCAAGGGAGTAGAATAGACAGTATTACAGTTGATAAGGAGGATGTGCAGGATATTCTGGAGGGTCTGAAAATAGATAAATCCCCTGGTCCGGATGGGATTTATCCAAGGATTCTCTGGGAGGCAAGAGAAGTGATTGCAGAGCCTCTGGCTCTGATCTTCAGGTCGTCGTTGGCCTCTGGTATAGTACCAGAAGATTGGAGGTTAGCGAATGTTGTCCCATTGTTTAAGAAGGGGAACAGAGACTTCCCCGGGAATTATAGACCGGTGAGTCTCACTTCTGTTGTCGGCAAGATGTTGGAAAAAATTATAAGGGATAGGATTTATAGTTATTTGGAGAGTAATGAATTGATAGGTGATAGTCAGCATGGTTTTGTGGCAGGTAGGTCGTGCCTTACTAACCTTATTGAGTTTTTTGAGAAAGTGACCAAGGAGGTGGATGGGGGCAAGGCAGTGGACGTGGTATATATGGATTTTAGTAAGGCGTTTGATAAGGTTCACCATGGTAGGCTTCTGCAGAAAATGCAGATGTATGGGATTGGGGGTGATCTAGGAAATTGGATCAGGAATTGGCTAGCGGATAGGAAACAGAGGGTGGTGGTTGATAGTAAATATTCATCATGGAGTGCGGTTACAAGTGGTGTACCTCAGGGATCTGTTTTGGGGCCACTGCTGTTTGTAATATTTATTAATGATCTGGATGAGGGTATAGTTGGGTGGATTAGCAAATTTGCTGATGACACCAAAGTCGGTGGTGTGGTAGACAGTGAGGAAGGGTGTCGTAGTTTGCAGGAAGACTTAGACAGGTTGCAAAGTTGGGCCGAGAGGTGGCGGATGGAGTTTAATGCGGAGAAGTGTGAGGTAATTCACTTTGGTAGGAATAACAGATGTGTTGAGTATAGGGCTAACGGGAGGACTTTGAATAGTGTGGAGGAGCAGAGGGATCTAGGTGTATGTGTGCATAGATCCCTGAAAGTTGGGAATCAAGTAGATAAGGTTGTTAAGAAGGCATATGGTGTCTTGGCGTTTATTGGTAGGGGGATTGAATTTAGGAGTCGTAGCGTTATGTTGCAACTGTACACAACTCTGGTGCGGCCGCACTTGGAGTACTGTGTGCAGTTCTGGTCCCCACATTACAGGAAGGATGTGGAGGCTTTGGAGAGGGTGCAGAGGAGGTTTACCAGGATGTTGCCTGGTATGGAGGGGAGATCCTATGAGGAGAGGCTGAGGGATTTGGGATTGTTTTCGCTGGAAAGGCGGCGGCTAAGAGGGGATCTTATTGAAACATATAAGATGATTAGAGGTTTAGATAGGGTGGATAGTGATAGCCTTTTTCCTCTGATGGAGAAATCCAGCACGAGGGGGCATGGCTTTAAATTGAGGGGGGGTAGTTATAGAACCGATGTCAGGGGTAGGTTCTTTACCCAGAGGGTGGTGAGGGATTGGAATGCCCTGCCAGCATCAGTAGTAAATGCGCCTAGTTTGGGGGCGTTTAAGAGATCCGTAGATAGGTTCATGGACGAAAAGAAATTGGTTTAGGTTGGAGGGTCACAGTTTTTTTTTAACTGGTCGGTGCAACATCGTGGGCCGAAGGGCCTGTTCTGCGCTGTAATGTTCTATGTTCTATGTTCTAAGCCAGTTCTCCACCCATCTAGCCACCTCCCCCTTTATCCCATGGGATCCAACCTTTTTCACTAGCCTACCATGAGGGACTTTGTCAAATGCTTTACTAAAGTCCATATAGACAACATCCACGGCCCTTCCTTCGTCAACCATTTTGGTCACTTCTTCAAAAAACACCACCAGGTTCGTGAGGCATGATCTCCCTCTCACAAAACCATGTTGACTATCGTTAATGAGTTTATTCCTTTCTAAATGCGCATACATCCTATCTTTAAGAATCTTCTCCAACAACTTCCCCACCACGGACGTCAAGCTCACCGGCCTATAATTACCCGGGTTATCCTTCCTACCCTTCTTAAATAACGGGACCACATTGGCTATCCTCCAATCCTCTGGGACCTCACCTGTGTCCAGTGACGAGACAAAGATTTGCGTCAGAGGCCCAACGATTTCACCTCTCGTCTCCCTGAGCAGCCTTGGATAGATTCCATCAGGCCCTGGGGATTTGTCAGTCTTTATATTCTCTAACAAACCTAACACTTCCTCCTTTGTAATGGAGATTTTCTCCAACGGTTCAACACTCCCCTCCGAGACACTCCCAATCAACACATCCCTCTCCTTAGTGAATACCGACGCAAAGTATTCATTTAGGATCTCCCCTACCTCTTTGGGCTCCAAGCATAAGTCCCCACTTTTGTCCCTGAGAGGTCCGATTTTTTCCCTAACAACCCTTTTGTTCCTAACGTATGAATCATTTCCTTTCCAATAATTATCCAATTCCCTTCTGAATGCTTTGATTGAATCAGTCTCCACCGCACTCTTGGACAGTGTATTCCAGATCCTAACTGCGTAAGAAACCTTTACTGCAGAAAAGAGACATATATTGTGGATGTTTTTCATCTTGTACTCATCAGGACAAATTGTTGTGACAATTTGGTATTTTTGCCTTTGTCATAGAATCATCGAGGTTTACATCATGGAAACAGGCCCTTCAGCCCAACTTGTCATTCTGCCCTTTTTTTTTTTAAACCCCTAAGCTAGTCCCAATTGCCCGCATTTGGCCCATATCCCTCTATACCCATCCTCCCCATGTAACTGTCTAAATGCTTTTTAAAAGACAAAATTGTACCCGCCTCTACTACTACCTCTGGCAGCTTGTTCCAGACACTTACCACCCTGTGTGAAAAAATTGCCCCTCTGGACACTTTTGTATCTCTCCCCTCTCACCTTAAACCTATGCCCTCTAGTTTTAGACTCCCCTACCTTTGGGAAAAGATATTGATTATCAAGCTGATCTGTGCCCCTCATTATTTTATAGACCTCTATAAGATCTCCCCTCAGCTCCAGAGGAAAAAGTCCCAGTCTATCCAGCCTCTCCTTATAACTCAAACCATCAAGTCCCGGTAGCATCCTAGTAAATCTTTCTGTACTCTTGTCCTGATGTCATAAAGCTTCATCAACAAGTCCCTTTTTAGAAATCAAGGATATGGAACTGAGGTTAAGTGAGTGGCAAAAACTTGGCAGCTGGAAAATAATGTTGGAAAATGTGTAGTTGATATACTTGGTAGGAAGAACAAAGGAGCTGAATATGATTAAAATGGATAAAGACTGCAGAAAGCTGAGCACGGAGGGATTGGGTTAGCATTGCAAGTTCAACAGCTATTTGGGAAGGCAAATGGAATGTTGGCCTTTATTTCAAAGGCAATGGAATATAAAAATAGGGAAGTCTTGCTAAAATGAGACTAGACCTGGAATACTGCAAACAGTTTTGGTGCCCTTATCTAAGGAAAGATATTCTGGCATTGGAGAGAGTCCAGAGAAGGTTCATTGGGTTGATTCCGGGTATGGAGGGATTTTCTTATGAGGAGAGATTGAGTAGGTTGGATCTGCACTGAGTGGAGTTTAGAAGAATGAGAGGTGACCTTATTGAGGAGTGTAGGATTCTCAGGGGGCCTTACAGGGTGATGTTTCCCCTTGCTGAGAGTCGAGGAACTGAGGGCAGAATCTCAGAGTAAGGAGTCACCCAGTTAAGACAGAGGAACTTCTTTTCTCTGAGGGTAGTGAATCTGTGGAATTCTTTACAAAGCGCGGTAGAGACTGAGTTATTAAGTACATTAAAGGCTGAGATAGATTTTTAATCAGTAAGGGAATCTCGGATAATGGGGATAAGGTGGGAAAGTGGAGTTGAGGATTATCAGATCAGTCACAATCTCACTGACTCAGCTTCACAAATTCAGTATATTATTGAATTCTCTCACCTTTTTGGACACAGAAGGTTTCACTTTCTGAAAGGCTTCTTCGAAATGCTGCCGTGTCACCCGCAATCTCAAACTGGGAGCTACAACTTTAAAAAGAGAGTTAAACAGACATAAGAACATAAGAACTAAAGGAGAAATAGAGGGGATCAGCGAGGTGTGAGTGGAAACAGGATTGTGACGATTGCAGGAGGAGTGACCTAGAGAGAGCAGACACACCAGGGGAGAGCCAGGACTCTCAGAGAATGATGGTGGAAGGAGAGGATTGGGGTTTAAGATCGAGGAGGGGTTAGCTGCTGCAGCGACACGGTTCAGAGGGTTCGAGTCCTCAAAGGTACAAATTGCTGGGAGACTCTCTCTCATGGGGGTGGATTAATGTTTCCTTACCTGTGTTGCTCTTTGACGACTGGCCAGACAGATGCTGTCTTAGGGCATTAATCGAAGCTTCACGCACCAGCGCTGACAGGTCTGCACCCCTGCAGAGAGCAACAGATCTTAAATCAGTACAGCTCACTCCAACTGTGTGGAGTAACAAACAGAGAGAAGAGCAGATATTGGCTGGAGTATTTCCAGTGCCACACACTAGCAAGAGTAGAAATAGGAACATAGAAACTAGAAGCAGGAGGAGGCCATTCGGCCATTTTGGTCATGGCTGATCATCAAATTCAATATCCTGATTCCCCCCCTTCTCCCATATCCCTTGATCCCTTTAGCCCCGAGAGCGAAATCTAATTTCTTCTTGAAATCACACAATGTTTTGGCCTCAACTACATTCTGTGGGAGTGAATTCCACACATTCACCACCCTCTGGGTGAAGACATTTCTCACCTCAGTTCTAAAAGGTTTACCCACAATCCTCAAACTCTGACCCCTAGTTCTGGACTCCCCCACCATCGGGAACATTCTTTCTGAATCTACCCTGTCTAACCCTGTTAGAATTTTATAAGTTTCTATGAGATCCCCTCTCACACTTCTAAACTCCAGTGAATATAATCCTAACCAACTTAGTCTCTCCTCATATGACAGACCTGCCATCCCAGGAGTCAGCCTGGTAAACCTTCGCTGCACTCTCTCTATGACAAGAACATTCTTATAAGGACACCAAAACTGCACACAATACTCCAGGTGTGGCCTCACCAACGCCCTGTACAATTGCAGCAAAACATTCCTATCCCTATACTCAAATCCTCTCACTATGAAGGCGAACATCCCATTTGCCTTCCTTACTGCCTGCTGTACCTGCGCACTTACTTTCAGCGACTGATGCACGAGGACGCCAAGGTCTCTGAGTATCCACCTCTTGCAATTTACACCCATTCAAGAAATAATCTGTCTTCCTATTATTGCTACCAGAGTGGATAACGTCACATTTATCTACATTATGCTGCATCTGCCGTGCAGATACCCACACACTCAGCCTGTCCAAATCATGCTGAAGCATCTCTGCATCCTCCTCACAGCTCACTCCCCACCCAACTTTGTGTCATCTGCAAATTTGGAGATAATACATTCAGTTCCCTCTTCCAAATCATTAATATATGTGTCCTAGCACAGATCCCTGCAGACCACTAACTGCCAATCAGAAAAAGACCCATTTATACATTAATGGGCACGGTGTTCAACTCCAAACAACACTCAAACATTGAAACAAGCATTATTATTCAGAACAGGCAAGATATTTTCATGTTTGCTCCCTATCTGCTAACCAGCTTTCTATCCATCTCAAGACATTACCTGCAATCCCATGTGCCTTAACTTTACATAGTAGTCTGTTCAAAGTCTAAATAAACCAGTCTCCTCGGTCAACTCTACCAGTCACTTCCTCACAGAATTCCAATAAATTCATCAAGCATGATTTCCCCTTTGTAAATCCATGTTGACTTTGTCTCATTATACCACTGCTTTCCAAATGTTAAGCTATGAAATCCTTGATAACGGACTCTGGCAACTTCCCCAGTACTGATGTTAAGCTCACTGGTCTATAGTTCCCTGTTTTCTCTCTACCTCCCTTTTTGAATAGCGGACTTACATTAGCTACCCTCCAATCTGTAGGAACCAGTCCAGTGTACAAAGAATTTTGGAAAATGACCAGCAATGGATCATCTGTTTCCTGGGCCACTTCCTTCAGTACTCTGTGATGAAGATTATCAGGACCTGGAGATTTATCCACCTTCAAACCCATCAATTTCTCTACTAATACTGATTTCCTTCAGCTCCTCACTAAAACATGTCTCCCTCAGAAACAAAACAGGACATTTGGCTTCTTGAGTCTGTTCTGTCATTCAATAAGGTGATTGATCTGATCTGATTGTAGTCTCATCTCCTGCCCCTTCCTCCACATAACCCTGATCTCCCTGATAGGTCAAACATCTAACTCAGCCTCGTATATATTCAATGACCCAACTGCCGCTGCACTCTGTCGACAAGAATTCCAAAGACTAAGAACACTCTGAGGAGGAGGAGTTTGTCTGAAATGGGAGACCCCATATTTGAAATAGTGCTTGCTATTTCCAGATTCCTCCAGGAGGGTATGATCCTCTCCGGATCAAACCTGTCAAATCCTCTCAGAGCTTTCCCTGGCAGATTGGTCAAGAAAATTAAAAGCCCCTGGGATAAAGTTTTAAAGTTTGAAATTTATTGTCACATGTAAGCCTTACATTAACACTGTAATGAAGTTACTGTGAAATTCTCCTAGTCACCACACTCCGATGCCTGTTCGGTTCAATGCACCTAGCCAGCACGTCTTTCAGACTGTGGGAGGAAACCGGAGCACGGTAGCATGGGCGGCACGGTGGCACAGTGGTTAGCACTGCTGCTTCACAGCTCCAGGGACCTGGGTTCGATTCCCGGCTCGGGTCACTGTCTGTGTGGAGTTTGCACATTCTCCTCGTGTCTGCGTGGGTTTCCTCTGGGTGCTCCGGTTTCCTCCCACAGTCCAAAGATGTGCGGGTTAGGTTGATTGGCCATGCTAAAAATTGCTCCTTAGTGTCCGTAGGTTAGAGGGATTAGTGGGTAAATATGTAGGGATATGGGGGTAGGGCCTGGGTGGGATTGTGGTCGGTGCAGACTCGATGGGCCAAATGGCCTCTTTCTGCACTGTAGGGTTTCTATGATTTCTATGATTTCACCCGGAGGAAACCCACGCTGACACGGGGAGAATGTGCAAACTCCACACAGGCAGTGACCCAAGCCAGGAATTGAACCCGGGTCCCTGGCACTGTGAGGCAGCAGTGCTAACCACTGTGCCACCGTGCGATACTGGGTAATGTGGCAAACTGGATCAAACGTTGGCTTAGGAATGGGAAACAAAGGGTAATGGTTGATGGATGTCCCTGCGAATGGAAAGTTTGAAGTGGTATTCCACAGAGTTTGGTGTTGGGACCCTTGCTGTTTGCGTTATATATCAACGATTTGGATGTGAACATAGGGGGGCACGATTGGGAAATTTGCAGACAAAGCTTGGCTGAGTAGTGGACAGTGCAGAAGATAGGTATAATATAGAAAATTATGTTGTTCGGTTGGTGGAGTGGGTGGTAAAGTGGCAGATGGGTTTTAACATAGAGAAGTGTGAGGTATGCATTTAGGGAGGTCAAACAGTTATAGGCAGTACACAATAAATAGGAATATACTAAGATGAGCAGATGACTTTGGTAGGAATAACAGATGTGTTGAGTATAGGGCTAACGGGAGGACTTTGAATAGTGTGGAGGAGCAGAGGGATCTAGGTGTATGTGTGCATAGATCCCTGAAAGTTGGGAATCAAGTAGATAAGGTTGTTAAGAAGGCATATGGTGTCTTGGCGTTTATTGGTAGGGGGATTGAATTTAGGAGTCGTAGCGTTATGTTGCAACTGTACACAACTCTGGTGCGGCCGCACTTGGAGTACTGTGTGCAGTTCTGGTCCCCACATTACAGGAAGGATGTGGAGGCTTTGGAGAGGGTGCAGAGGAGGTTTACCAGGATGTTGCCTGGTATGGAGGGGAGATCCTATGAGGAGAGGCTGAGGGATTTGGGATTGTTTTCGCTGGAAAGGCGGCGGCTAAGAGGGGATCTTATTGAAACATATAAGATGATTAGAGGTTTAGATAGGGTGGATAGTGATAGCCTTTTTCCTCTGATGGAGAAATCCAGCACGAGGGGGCATGGCTTTAAATTGAGGGGGGGTAGTTATAGAACCGATGTCAGGGGTAGGTTCTTTACCCAGAGGGTGGTGAGGGATTGGAATGCCCTGCCAGCATCAGTTGTAAATGCGCCTAGTTTGGGGGCGTTTAAGAGATCCGTAGATAGGTTCATGGACGAAAAGAAATTGGTTTAGGTTGGAGGGTCACAGTTTTTTTTTAACTGGTCGGTGCAACATCGTGGGCCGAAGGGCCTGTTCTGCGCTGTAATGTTCTATGTTCTATGTTCTATCTTAGCGCACAAGAACATAGGTCCCTGAAGGCAGCAGTTCAAGTCGACAAATTTGTAAAGAAGGCATATGGAACACTCTCCTTTATTGGCAGAGGTATAAAATATAAAGTAAGGATGTCTTGTTGGAATTGTAAAGAACAGTGGTGAGGCCACAACTGGAATATTGTGTGCAGTTCTGGTCACTATATTACGGGAAGGACGTAATTGCTGTTGCCAGGGCTGAAAAGGTGTATCTATGAGGAGAGGTTGGATAGAGTCATAGAGGTTTACAGCATGGAAACAGGCCATTCGGCCCAACCTGTCCATGCCCCCTTTTTTGTTAAACCCCTAAGCTAATCCCAATTGCCCGCATTTGGCCCATATCCCTCTGTACCCATTTTACCCATGTAACTGTCTAAACGCTTTTTAAAAGACAAAATTGTACCCGCCTCTACTACTACCTCTGGCAGCTTGTTACAGACACTCACCACCCTCTGGACCCTTTTGTATCTCTCCCCTCTCATCTTAAACCTATGCCCTCTAGTTTTGACTCCCCTACCTTTGGGAAAAGATATTAACTTTCTAGCTATGATCTCTTTGTTCTGTAACTCTCCCCACCGCCCTACCATTAACTGAGTAAGTCCTGCCCTGGTTCAATCTACCAAAATGCATCACCTCACATTTATCTAAATTAAACTCCATCTGCCCACTGGCCCAATTGATCAAGATCCCGTTGCAATCCGAGATAACCTTCTTCACTGGACAACTATGCCACCAATCTTGGTGTCATCTGCAAACTTACTAACCATGCCTCCTATATTCTCATCCAAATCATTAATATAAATGACAAATAACAGTGGATCCAGTACCGATCCCTGAGGCACAGGTCTCCAGTTTGAAAAACAACCCTCGACAACCACCTTCTACAACTGGCTTCTGTCATCAAGTGGAGATGCCGGCGTTGGACTGGGGTAAACACAGTAAGAAGTTTAACAAGTGTGGCTTTTGCTACCAAATAAACCTGTTGGACTTTAACCTGGTGTTGTTAAACTTCTTATTCTGTCATCAAGCCAGTTTTTTATCCATTTAGATACCTCACCCTGGATCCCGAGAGATTTAACCTTATGCAACAACCTACCATGCGGTACCTTGTCAAAGGCCTTGCTAAAGTCCATGTAGACAACATCAACTGCACTGCCCTCATCTACCTTTTTGGTTACCCCTTCAAAAAACTCAATCAAATTTGTGAGACATGATTTTCCACTCACAAAGCCATGCTGACTGTCCCTAATCAGTCCCTGCATCTCTAAATGCCTGTAGGTCCTGTCTCTCAAAATACCTTCCAATAATTTACCCACCACAGATGTGAGGCTCACTGGCCTGTAGTTCTCAGGCTTTTCCCTGCAGCCCTTTTTAAACAAAGGCACAAAATTTGCCACTCTCCAATCTTCAGGCACTTCACCCGTGACTATCAATGATTCAAATATCTCGGCTAGAGGACCCACAATTTCCTCCCTAGCCTCCCACAATGTCCCCTGGGATACACTTCAACAGATCCCAGGGATTTATCTACCTTGATGTGTTTTAAGACTTCCAGCAGCTCCTTCTCTGTTATATGTACACTCCTCAAGACATCACTATTTATTTCCCCAAGTTCCCTAACATCCATGCTTTTCTCAACAGTAAATACTGATGAGAAATATTCACTTAGGATCTCACCCATCTCTTGTGGATCCGCACATGGATGACCTTGTTGATCTTTAAGAGGCCCTACTCTCTCCCTTCTTACTCTTTTGCCCTTTATGTATTTGTAGAAGCTCTTTGGATTCTCCTTTGCCTTATCTGCCAAAACAATTTTGTGTCCCCTTTTTGCTCTCCTGATTTCTCTCTTAACTGTACTCCTACACCCTCTATACTCTTCAAGAGATTCACTTGATCCCAGCTGCCTATATATGTCATGTGCCTCTTTCTTCTTCTTGACCAGGGCCTCAATATCCCGAGTCATCCATGGTTCTCTACTTCTACCAGACTTGCCCTTCACTCGAAGAGGAACGTGCTTACCCTGAACCCTGGTTAACACACTTTTGAAGACCTCCCACTTACCAGACGTCCCTTTGCCTTCCCACAGACTCCCCCAATTAACTTTTGACAGTTCCTGCCTGATACCATCAAAATTGGCCTTGCCCCAAGGCCAATTTCCATTCTCCATAGCTATCTTAAAACTAATAGAATTATGATCACTGATCCCAAAGTGATCCCTCACTAACACTTCTGTCACCTGCTCTTCCTTATTTCCCAAGAGGGGGGTCAAGTTTTGCCCCCTTTCTAGTCAGGCCATCCACATACTGAATGAGAAATTCCTCCTGAATACACTCAACAAATTTCTCTCCATCCAACCCTCTAATACTATGGCTGTCCCAGTCAATGTTGGGAAAGTTAAAATCTCCAACTATTACCACCCTGTTTTTCTTGGAGCTATCGGTAATCTCCTTACATATTTGCTCCTCAATTTCCCGCTGACTATTTGGGGGTCTATAGTACAACCCTATCAAAGTGATTTCCCCCTTCTTATTTCTCAGTTCTACCCATACTCAGTGGCTGAACCCTCGGATATATCCCCTCTCAGTACGGCCGTGATGTTTTCCCTAATCAAAAGTGCAACTCCACCTCCTCTCTTACCTCCTGTTCTATCTTTCCTATAGCAGCTGTACCCTGCAACATTGAGCTGCCAGTCCTGTCCCTCCCTTAGCCATGTTTCAGTAATTACTATAATATCCCAGTCCCACGCACCCATTCATGCCCTGAGTTCATCTGTCTTGCCCGTCAGGCCTCTTGCATTGAAATAAATGCAGTTTAATCTGGACTTCCCTTGCTCTCTGTCTTGCTTTTGCCTGATCTGTCTGGTACTCGGATTACTAACACTGCCATTACTACTTAATGTGCTCTCTTTAACTTCCGTGCTGTCCTCAAACTTCTCTTCTGTCTCCCTACTGCTTTGAATCCCACCCCCCTGCCAAACTAGTTTAAACCCTCCCGAGTGGCTCTAGCAAATCTCCCCGCCAGGATGTTAGTCCCCCTCCAGTTCAGGTGTAACCCGTCCCTCTTGAACAAGTCACCCCTTCCCCAGAAAAGATCGCAATGATCCAAAAATCTAGATCCCTGCCCCCTGCACCAGCTCTCAAGCCAAGCATTCATCTGCCTAATCCTCCTGTTCATACTCTCACTAGCACGTGGCACCGGTAGTGGTCCTGAAATTACTACCTTCGAGGTCCTGCACTTTAGCCTTCTGCCTAACTCTCTACATTCACATTTCAGGACCTCATCCCTTTTCCTACCTATGTCGTTGGTACCAATATGTACAACGACCTCTGGCTGCTCATCCTCCCCCTTAAGAATGTCCTGCAATCGCTCAGAGACATCCTTGACCCTGGCACCAGGGAGGCAACACACCATCCTGGAGTCTCGATTGTGGCCACAGAAACGCCTGTCTATGCCTCTAACTAGCGAGTCCCCTATTACTACTGCTCGCTTGCTCTTTGCCCGATCCTGTCCCACAGCAGAACCAGCTGTGGTGTCACAGGCCTGGCTGCTGCTGGTATCTCCCCCTGACAGGCTATCCCCCTCAACAGTATCCAAAACGATATACCTGTTTGAAAGGGGAACAGGCACAGGAGACTTCTGCACTACCTACCTGTCTCTCCAGGCAGTCACCCATCTACCTGTCTGAACCTGTGGTGTGACAACCTCCCTGTAACTAGTGTATCACACTCTCTGCCTCCTGTATGCTCCGCAGTGCGTCCACCTGCCGCTCCAACCGAACAATACGGTCTGTGAGGAGCTGCAACAGGACACACTTCCTGCAGACAAAGTTGTCGGGGAGACTAGATTGCTCCCTAATTGCCCACATCTGACAGGAGGAGCATACCACTGCCCTAGCTGCCATATTGCCCTTATACAGGTAAAAGGATAAAAGAATCTCAACTCACCTCTCCCTTGCTTGTGGCCCTCCTGACATCCTTTATTTTGGTTAGAGGAGGAGGTAGGGAGGGAAACATTGAAGTAGTGTTTGGGGTTTAACTGTTCCTTCACAGCAGCTCCTCCACCAACCACCTTCTGGTCGCAGTGACTGCACCTATGCAAATATTACCTGCAACCGCCAATCACCTTCACCGCTCTGCTGCCTTCACACGAAGATGGGGTTATTTTCCTTGGAACAAAGCAGTCTGAGGGGTGACTTGATTGAGGTGGACAGAATGATGAGAGGAAGGGAGAGAGTGGACAGGATTAAATTGTTTCTCTTGGTGGAGAATTCTAAAACAAGGAGATATGGATTCAGAGTGAGTGGCAGAAGGAGCAGCGGGGACAGAAACTACCCTCATCTCTTCCCCTTCCTAATTCTGGCCAAACCGGTTCCACAGTTTGGATTTTCACAGTAGCTTCATTGCGGTGTGAATGCAAGCATACTTGTGACTATTAAATAAAATTTAATTCAAAAAAATTACACACTTTGCAAATAGGAACCAAAACAGATTAAAAATTCAAACGGGACGCTGGGACGAGGGATCTGAATGAACTCACGAGAACGAATCCGCGCGCTGGTCGCTAGCGATCGCGGAGAGATCAACATCAACATCCAAGAGGGGGCAGGTCCCAAACTAGAACAGAAAAACCATCAAGATCAAACACATTAACCCCACACACTATCCCCCAAAACCCCGCACACTGTCCCCCAAAACCCGCACACTGTCCCCCAAAACCCCGCACACTGTCCCCCAAAACCCCACACACTGTCCCCCAAAACCCCACACACTGTCCCCCAAAACCCCGCACACTGTCCCCCAAAACCCCGCACACTGTCCCCCAAAACCCCACACACTGTCCCCCAAAACCCCACACACTGTCCCCCAAAACCCCGCACACTGTCCCCCAAAACCCCGCACACTGTCCCCCAAAACCCCGCACACTGTCCCCCAAAACCCCACACACTGTCCCCCAAAACCCCACACACTGTCCCCCAAAACCCCACACACTGTCCCCCAAAACCCCGCACACTGTCCCCAAAACCCTGCACACTGTCCCCCAAAACCCCCCACACTGTCCCCCAAAACCCCGCACACTGTCCCCCAAAGCCCCGCACACTGTCCCCCAAAGCCCCGCACACTGTCCCCCAAAACCTCACACACTGTCCCCCAAAACCTCACACACTGTCCCCCAAAACCTCACACACTGTCCCCCAAAACCTCACACACTGTCCCCCAAAACCTCACACACTGTCCCCCAAAACCTCACACACTGTCCCCCAAAACCCCACACACTGTCCCCCAAAACCCCACACACTGTCCCCCAAAACCCCACACACTGTCCCCCAAAACCCCACACACTGTCCCCCAAAACCCCACACACTGTCCCCCAAAACCCCACACACTGTCCCCCAAAACCTCACACACTGTCCCCCAAAACCCCACACACTGTCCCCCAAAACCCCACACACTGTCCCCCAAAACCTCACACACTGTCCCCCAAAACCCCACACACTGTCCCCCAAAACCCCGCACACTGTCCCCCAAAACCTCACACACTGTCCCCCAAAACCCCGCACACTGTCCCCCAAAACCTCGCACACTGTCCCCCAAAACCCCACACACTGTCCCCCAAAACCCCGCACACTGTCCCCCAAAACCCCACACACTGTCCCCCCAAAACCACACACACTGTCCCCCAAAACCCCACACACTGTCCCCCAAAACCTCACACACTGTCCCCCAACACCTCTCACACTGTCCCCCAAAACCACACACACTGTCCCCCAAAACCTCACACACTGTCCCCCAAAACCCCGCACACTGTCCCCCAAAACCCCGCACACTGTCCCCCAAAACCCCGCACACTGTCCCCCAAAACCTCACACACTGTCCCCCAAAACCCCGCACACTGTCCCCCAAAACCTCACACACTCTCCCCCAAAACCCACACACTGTCCCCCAAAACCCCACACACTGTCCCCCAAAACCCCGCACACTGTCCCCAAAACCTCACACACTGTCCCCCAAAACCCCACACACTGTCCCCCAAAACCCCACACACTGTCCCCCAAAACCTCACACACTGTCCCCCAAAACCACACACACTGTCCCCCAAAACCCCACACACTGTCCCCCAAAACCCCGCACACTGTCCCCCAAAGCCCCACACACTGTCCCCCAAAACCTCACACACTGTCCCCCAAAACCTCACACACTGTCCCCCAAAACCACACACACTGTCCCCCAAAACCTCGCACACTGTCCCCCAAAACCCCGCACACTGTCCCCCAAAACCCCGCACACTGTCCCCCAAAACCCCGCACACTGTCCCCCAAAACCCCGCACACTGTCCCCCAAAACGTCACACACTGTCCCCCAAAACCACACACACTGCCCCCCAAAACCACACACACTGTCCCCCAAAACCCCGCACACTGTCTCCCAAAACCACACACACTGTCCCCCAAAACCTCACACACTGTCCCCCAAAACCTCACACACTGTCCCCCAAAACCCCACACACTGTCCCCCAAAACCCCGCACACTGTCCCCCAAAACCTCACACTGTCCCCCAAAACCCCACACACTGTCCCCCAAAACCCCACACACTGTCCCCCAAAACCCCACACACTGTCCCCCAAAACCCCACACACTGTCCCCCAAAACCCCGCACACTGTCCCCCAAAACCTCGCACACTGTCCCCCAAAACCACACACACTGTCCCCCAAAACCTCACACACTGTCCCCCAAAACCCCACACACTGTCCCCCAAAACCATCACACACTGTCCCCCAAAACCACACACACTGTCCCCCAAAACCTCACACACTGTCCCCCAAAACCTCACACACTGTCCCCCAAAACCACACACACTGTCCCCCAAAACCCCACACACTGTCCCCCAAAACCCCACACACTGTCCCCCAAAACCTCACACACTGTCCCCCAAAACCTCACACACTGTCCCCCAAAACCACACACACTGTCCCCCAAAACCTCACACACTGTCCCCCAAAACCTCACACACTGTCCCCCAAAACCACACACACTGTCCCCCAAAACCCCACACACTGTCCCCCAAAACCTCACACACTGTCCCCCAAAACCCCACACACTGTCCCCCAAAACCTCACACACTGTCCCCCAAAACCACACACACTGTCCCCCAAAACCTCACACACTGTCCCCCAAAACCTCACACACTGTCCCCCAAAACCACACACACTGTCCCCCAAAACCCCACCACACTGTCCCCCAAAAACCCCACACACTGTCCCCCAAAACCCCACACACTGTCCCCAAAACTTCGCACACTGTCCCCCCAAAACCTCACACACTGTCCCCCAAAACCCCACACACTGTCCCCCCAAAACCCCGCACACTGTTCCCCCAAAACCCCGCACACTGTCCCCCAAAACCCCGCACACTGTCCCCCAAAACCCCACACACTGTCCCCCAAAACCCCGCACACTGTCCCCCCAAAACCCCACACACTGTCCCCCAAAACCCCACACACTGTCCCCCAAAACCCCGCACACTGTCCCCCAAAAACCCCACACACTGTCCCCCAAAACCCCCGCACACTGTCCCCCAAAACCCCACACACTGTCCCCCAAAACCTCACACACTGTCCCCAAAACCACACACACTGTCCCCCAAAACCCCACACACTGTCCCCCCAAACCCCACACACTGTCCCCCAAAACCCCACAGTCCCCAAAACCCCACACACTGTCCCCCAAAACCCCACACACTGTCCCCCAAAACCCCACAGTCCCCCAAAACCCCACTCACTGTCCCCCAAAACCCCACACACTGTCCCCCAAAACCCCACACACTGTCCCCCAAAACCCCACACACTGTCCCCCAAAACCCCGCACACTGTCCCCCAAAACCCCACACACTGTCCCCCAAAACCACACACACTGTCCCCCAAAACCTCACACACTGTCCCCCAAAACCTCACACACTGTCCCCCAAAACCCCGCACACTGTCCCCCAAAACCCCGCACACTGTCCCCCAAAACCCCACACACTGTCCCCCAAAACCCCGCACACTGTCCCCCAAAACCCCACACACTGTCCCCCCAAAACCACACACTCTGTCCCCCAAAAACCTCACACACTGTCCCCCAAAACCTCACACACTGCTCCCCCAAAAACCTCACA